>NW_024423564.1:71890151-72037757 GCF_017311325.1 Ursus maritimus
GGGGGGGGGGGGGGGGGGGGCAGCTCTTACTCATGACTGAGTTCTTGGTCTGGAACAGTGTTCTCCTCTTGCCCAGCCTCATGGTGCCGCCCATCTGCCCAGGGTTGTGTTCCGGCATGTCTATGACCTGCAGGGTTCAAAACAGACACACACTGCCACACTCTGCTTCCGCGAGCAGACGCTGCGTGGGGTGACGAGGGCCTGGGAGAAGCTCGAACCCCCAGCCGTTGCTCGGAGGAGACGCTCGCCGCTGGGGGAAGGTCTTCCTCTCATCGTTGATAACCTGTGTTGGGCAGGGACTTAAGCCGTCCGCCTGTCGTCCTGACTGCAGGAACGCACAGCTGCCCCCACCCTTGGCCATTGCTGTCCCCAGCACTTGGGATCATGAGGGCTGCTGGGCCACAGCACCTCTGGAGACTAACGCAGCAGCACGGATGCGAGACAGGATAGGTTAGAACACACGTCTCCTCCGCTGGACGGATGCGCTGCTCAGAAGAAAGGGATACTTCTCAGGGCTACCGTGTCCCGGCCGGAGCTCGGGGAACGTGTGGGCCACAGAGAGGCCGAGGCCCCCGAGCCACGACAGCCCAGCGCACTGCTCAGTCCCAGGCTCCTCTGAGCGCCTCCTGGCCTCCAGGACCGTCTCTGCGCCCTGCTTTCCCACCACTGTGAGGACGCACCCTTCAAACCCTTCACTTCTCCCCTCCTGAGCTCATCACCTGAGCGAAGTCCGTTTCAAGTCAACAAGCGTAAACCGATGCCGTTTAAATGCCCTGAGATCAAGAGCTCATCCGCTGTTTATCACAGCATCTCTGGTATCGAGAACACAGCTGTCAACCCCCGGGCGGGAGATACGAAGATGGATAAAGGTGCTGTCCCTCCCCAGGAGCCACATTCCTCTGACGGGAGCCATCCCACGGGGGATGAGGGCCTCCACGAGCGTCAGTCACCCTTACACACGTCAGCACCATATCCCGCAGGTCTTGAGTAACATGCCCGTCTCCCCGGGTGGTCGGGGAGGCAATGGACGAGTATCTGTAAGGTGGTGAGGACAGCGCCTGGCGCACAGTAGGGGCCCACGTCAGGGTTTCCTGTCAGCAGTGTTACTCCTGGGGGCTAAGGGGCTGGAGAATTGTTCTAACCAGGAACCGCCCTGGTTGGCTGGGGTGATACCTGTCTGAAACATTTTCTGCGGCAAACTGGGAAGAGCAGTGAGAAATCACATAACGAAAAACAAAAGTTCCTCCCATCCAGTCAGTTTGAGGGTTCCATGGACGGACGCCGTGGTCTCCGTCCTGTGGCTGAGCACCGAGCACCGAGCGCTCTCGTGAATGCCCCCTCCACGCCCTTCTAGGCCCTGGTGAGGTTCAAACACTGGACTCACCACAGGATGATTGGTCTTAGGGTCAAACTCTGTAGAATTGGCATCTGAAAAATTCAAATACTGATGTTATGAAAAGTTACAACACTGATTATTTTCAAGTGTCATTCCTAAGCTCTAAACTACAATTTCTCTCCCCAGTTCAAAGTGACCGTTCAGTGATTCGAACAAAAGCCAGTGGAAACATGAAGATACGAAGTACTCAATGCACAACGTTTCCCATCCGTGAGCTCTCTGAAAGCCACGCTGCACAAAATGGGGAAAGTGAAACCAGCGGCACAACCTCATCTTTATTTAGATAGTGCCTCCTTACGACAGTCCGTCCACTGTTGTCTCAACTGTCCCCTTCTCGTGTCAGAGTGTGTCCAGGCCGGACAACACACTTCTCTCACCCTCGGCACCTTCCGCGTGGCCCTGCCCAACCGCCTGGCTCAGCAGCTCAATCGGGAACTCACTGATCTCAACACCCAATCACCTTCCTCTCCCTTACCGAATTTATGGTCTAGCCATAAGCAAAACCGCTAAAGACTAAAAGGAAAAGAACCCAGTTCCTGGTCCAGCCCGGGGCCCTGTGTGCGCCCCCCTAGGCCTAACCAGGGCCAGGTCCCAGCTGAAGGTAAGCTCGTCACCAGGTCACCCACCCACCTGGGGACGCGAGTGCGTGACCCATCGTGGCTGAGAGAGGGTCCGAGGGCCCAGAGGGCCAGGTCTAGGCTGGTGGGCGGCCAGGACAGTGCCCGCAGGGGCTCGGCAGCCCGGACGAAAGGCCATGCTGCCTACAGAGCAGCTACCACGCCCTCGGCGTGACCGGGAGGCGGCCTCCCAGAAGCACGTACAGGGAGCCCAACCCTCACGGTGAGCTGGCCACAGCACAGCCACTCGTCCCTCGTGGAGCCAGGCTGCTTTTCACATTCCTCACGATGCTTGGTTTCTTTTTCTTACAACTTCTGAGGTCTTTCTGGAAACCTCCTGTTTGTCAGCTGGGCTACCGAGACGACAGGGGCTGTGGCGGGCTCTTCCATCGGTGGCCCCAACGAGCTTCGCCCCCGCCGTCGCACTGTGTGGTCCCCTCCCCCACCAACCGCGCTGGGCCTTGGGACATGGGCAAGCTTGTTAAGTGCCTACACACTGGGCCTGTCATTTTGGAAGCCAGCAGGTCGCCTTGCTGTGAGCCGCCTCGGCTGAATTAGTGAATGACGAGCCTTGCTACGTGGAGAGAACCATCTCGATGTCCCTGCTGGGCAGAGCTGAATGCACGGCCCGGTGAGCTGATATACCACAGGGCGCAGAAAACCAGCCAGCCGAGTCCACTCACCCCACCGCATTCTGAGACATGATACAACATTGTTGGAAGCCACAGAGTTTCGGGTGGTCTGGATGGTTAGCGAGGCACAGAGAATTTCCTACTTGCCAGGCACCATGCTGGGACTATTTACAAGCATTATTTCATTGGATTCTTACAACCATGAGAAGCAGGTACCATTATCACCCCATTTTACAGAAGAAACAGAAGCCCAGAAAGGCTAAGGAACTTATCTAAAATCACCCACAATGAGGGAGAGTCAGAAGTTAGGCCCAGGTCTGACCAGCTCCGGAGCCCAAGCTCCTAGTAACGGCACAGCCTCGCACAGGCCAGAGCTGCCCTGCTCGGCACCAGCTCAGGGACGGTGGCGATGGTGATGGGAGCGCGGGCCTCTCCGGAGCTGGAAATGCAGGTGCAGAGAGCCGGGCTGCCTGCTCAGCTGTGACCCCTCCGTCCCGTGGTCGGCGTGGAGGAGCTGCGCTTTCCCTCCAGACACATGGCAGTTCCCCTCTGCGTCTCTACCGTGAAGCCAGGCCTGGCCTTCTCCACGGTCCCCAGTCACCCGGTGGGTGGCAGGCTTCATGACGTCCAGGAAACACTTCAGCAAGAATTTAACAAGGTTTTTAATGAACACTTACCTTGCCATCCCAGCACATTTCTTGAAAATTCAACCACTGCCAACTGCATTCCTAAGCACACACCTTGCAGGGGGAGGGAAGACACAAATGCCATTGAAAAGACAGCTCCTACATGTCCCACCAGCCTGCCCTGGACTCCGTGTCCCGCTTGCCCGCAGAACGACAATCACAAACTCTCATACCTCCCACCCGGCCCCCTACCAACAAGCACCCTCTGCTGTTTTAGCTGTTACCAGCTTTCAAAAACTGGGTCTAAGCTTTCAAAAACTTCTCATATGAAGATTCCAGGTTTTAGAAGCTATTCGAATTTTAGGAATAAGCAATATTCTGTTCATACTTAAAACTTCAGGTTTCCCTAGCCTCTCTCATTAAGCTCCCATCTGCATCCGATCAAAGCTGAAAATCAGTAAACTTTGTGGCACCAGGAAGCACCGGAATCACTTTGCCCGATTCCAAGTGGGGATGTGCGTGACACTCAGCGTCACGCGTCCTGCCACACAGCGGGGTCCGGCGAACGGACACGACCGCCTGATGCTATTTCACCCTCCCTGCATCCCACGACATCCACGCGTGGATTGATAAGCTCTCTCTTCTCACGCTAAGAGCGTCTGAATTTCTTCCAAACAGAACCAAGCAGCTTCCGCTTCAGGTGCGACCTAGGAAGACGGCATTGCTGCTTGGTTCCGACAGCCTCCCTGAGTTTACTCACAGGCTCCCCTGCAGCACCTTTTCTTGATCTTTCCTACTCCTTACCCAAAAAAGGCTTCTTCTGTTTCCGAGCCCAGGCGATAGCTTGGATTTTTCCTTCTGTCCCCCGAACACCAAATCCCCCTGGAACCAGCACTCCGCTGTACAAGAGAGCAGAGCACACGGCGATTGGCCCTTCCCACCAGCCCAAGGAGCCATGCCCGAGACACGGATGCCATGAAGTCACTCCGTGTAGTTTGCTACTGGGGCTATGACAGTGATTTCGAGACTCCAGTGAGCTGTACGTAAACACCATGAGCTTCGAAAAGGTGCACTAAGTGCTTACAAGTCAAAAAAAAAAAAGATGGCACACACGGATTCTTTCCTAATTTTAATATATGTTAATACAAATCCAACTTTTTACTTCTTGGCTTAAAGGGCTCCCTTGCGTGGGAAGGCTCTCTCAGAACGCCTGCTGAGCGGGGGCCTCGGTCGTAGTTGTAGGGCTCTAGAACATTCCAGTGAGCTAGATTTCCTGCTGATTGTTTACTCTTATAAATAACAGCTGCCAAAAACAAACTATGAGACTCTGCTGATGGGTCCTCATCAACGTTCTGGGTGAACGTCTTTACATAAGCCTCACCAGCAGACGCAGACAGCAAACGTGCATAAAATCAGAACACGTTTCCTTCCGATTCGACTCTATTCATAAGCTGTATTTTTATAAGGCTTAAATCATACAGACTGTAGCCTTTTCAATAATTAAAAGATCTTTAAAAAGCAGATTACCTACCACTAGCACAGGCAAGCACAGGGCAGTGCTCACTTAAGCCCTCCTCCCCCGGAAACCCCTGGAAACCACAGGCAGGGGCGCGACTCACTGAGCGCTGCACAGCTTCTGCCAGGCTTCGTGGTAGCGCACGGGCTCCTCCTGCAGCGTGCTCAGCTCCAGGTCGGCAGAATCTATGTACTGGGGGTGCACGGGCAGGGAGAAAAGAAGCAGGCCGTGACTCCAGCGCTGCAGTTTTCCTAATTCCCAAATAACAGCGTCAATACCCTGTCTTCCCTCCTTTAAAATAAAGTGTTAGGGGCGCCTGGGTGGCTCAGTCGGTGAAGCGTCTGCCTTCGGCTCAGGTCGTGATCTCAGGGTCTGGGATCGAGCCCCACATCGGGAGCAGGGAGCCTGCTTCTGTGTCTGCCCTTCCTCCCCCCTGCTCCTGCTCTCTCTCAAATAAATATATAAAATCTTTTTAAAAATTAAAAATTAAGTTTTAAAATTATAATCTTTATATTTAAACTCACTGATTTTTAAATAAATTTTAAATTATTTCTTATATTTTAAAATACAAATGTTGCCCATCCAGCTCTCCATTGGCTCTATTCTCAGCCCACTGGAGTCTAAAGTGTTCTGTCTGAGGGCGCCTGGGTGGCCAGTCGGTTAAGCATCTGCCTTCGGCTCGGGTCATGATCCCGGGGTCCTGGGATCGAGCCCCCCATCGGGCTCCCTGCTCAGTGAGGAGCCTGCTTCTCCCTCTCCCACTCCCCCTGCTTGTGCTCGCTCGCTCTCTGACAAATAAATGAAATCTTTAAAAATAAAATAAAATGAAATGAAATGAAAAAAAAGAAAAAAGAAAGAGAAAATAACAGTGTTCTCTCTGCTGAGAATGCATTTCTCCCCAGCCTGTCTGCCTAGACCGCTCTCCATCTTTCCACCTTTCCTGAAGTACAACTACGGACGATAAAGTACAAGCACGTTAGCACACGCTCTGACGAGTTCTGTCAAACATGCAAAGGTGTGGCCACCACCGCAATCAGAGATAAAATGACTGTCATCCCAAAACGTTCCCTCTGCCCCCCCCGCCACCTCCTCTCCACGTCCTGCCCCGGATACTCCGCTTTCTGTCACCAGAGACGCCCCTCTCAGAACCGCACAGAAACACACACACGGCATGCGGCCTTCCGCGTCTGGCTTTTCTGGCTCGGTACGTTTCTGAGACTCATCCCTTTGCTGTGGTGTCACGAGTTTATTCCTTGTTTTCCCTGAGCAGTTTCCCTCTGTGGACATACACCACAACGTGTTTGCTAACTCATGCTGGACATGTGGACTGGTTCCATATTCTGGCTATTAAAATAATAGTCCTCTTGTATAAAAATATTTTTTGTGGCCGTATGTTTTCAGAGTGGGTATCAGCGAATGAAAGTGCTGGGTCACAGAGTGCCTGTACGTGTCCCTTTGTAGGAAAGCGCCAGGCTGTGTCCTCGACGGTCGTGCCATTTCCCCAGCGCCCGGCAAAGCCCGGAGCGCCACACCCTTGCCAGCACGCTCGGCCCCTCCGGCAGGTGTCTGTGTCTCACAGCAACGTCACGCGCATCTATCTGCTGACAGCTGAAGGCCGTCCTGACACCCTTTCCACATACATCAGTGCAGCTTTTATGAAGTGTCCACTCAGACCTTCTGACCCCCTTCTTCTTATGTTGTTCATCTTCTTCCTACTCCTTTCTGCCCAATACCCTGCGATCACTTCCCTGAACCTCAGGGGAAGACGCAGCTGTGGCCCCTGACAGGATTTATGACCCCACAGGCCTGTCTCCAGACCTCCTCCAGTTCACACTTTTCCATCCACTGAGTTCCCAACTAGTCCCCATCTCCAAGCCCCTGGATACACGCTACCTTCTTCCCAATGCCCTTCCCGTCTGCCTCACCCATCTTCCCAAACTCTCCAGAGTCCCTCTTTGAGGAAGTCTGCCCTCCTCACATGTCTATGCAGACAGGTCCCCTCCTCTTCTGCATGCTCCCCTCACACCGTCGAGACCTCACGGACTCATTCACCTCCCGGCCCCTACCATCTACCACGAAAGGCACACAGACTACGTCCAAGTGGATATGACAGATGAATGAGCCAAAGAACTAGCAAAAGTCAGTCAGGGAAGTATAATAAGACCCTGTAATTTTTTTTTTTAGATTTTATTTATTTATTTAACAGAGAGAGCGAGAGAGCACAAGCAGGGGGAGTTGGAGAGGGAGAAGCAGACTCCCCGCTAACAGGGAGCCCGATGCAGGACTCGATCCCAGGACTCTGGGATCATGACCTGAGCTGAAAGCAGCCTCTTAACCATCTGAGTCACCCAGGCGCCCCAAGATCGTATAATTCTTAAAATGTATACAATAGGTCATTTCTACAGAAACCTGTTCACCGGCACAAAGCAAACTACATGATGAGGCTGAGAAACACCTGGAGAAGGAGGCGGCCAACCCCAACGCCTGCGGTGAGGACGGCCAGAATCTGAGACCCGACCCCCAAGACTCCACCGCCTGAAGAAGACAAGCAGGGCCGTGCCCTGACCCTCCGTCAGCTCAGCTCTGCCCGTCCTGTCACGGAGCAGAACACAAGCCGTTATTCCCTGGGCGCCGCGTGTTCCAGGCACCGGCCAGACAACCAGACACACATTTCAGAGAAGCCTCTGGCTCTCGGGGCTGGATGTTAGCGTTCCCCCTTCACAGACGACCTACATGGAACAGCAATGTGCCTCTGGCCCTCCAGGGCTCCCCGTGCCCGGGGGCAGTTTTACTTGGTCACCAGATACTCAGATTCAACCATTCGCTCTTTCTTGACTGCTACCCTGACCATCTCTCCCCTTCACTGTTTCCTGAAAATGTTCCACTGTTCTCTCTCAAGGCCAGGAGCGGCCATGAATCCTTTCTACTCCTATAAAGAAACACTGAGTTCCAAGAATATGGAGGAGATACGCCTACGGCATCTGTGAGAATCCAGAAGCCCTCCCTGTATAGACGTGCCACCCTTCCGTACCTTGATTTCTAACTTGTGGTTGATGGCCAGTGCAGAATGCTCCAGAGCTTTAATGACAGACGCATACGAGTCCGAGAACTTGGTGTATTTGCCCACAAGGGCAATAGAGCAGGTCTCCAGCAGGCGATCGTATCTATCACACAAAGGCCAAGAAACACCACATTATTTAGAATGTATATGCCACCACGAGATCAAAACTGCTTTCTAAAAAGTAGAAAAACATCTCTGGGAAGCATATAATGGGCGCAAGTAAGATCTGAGTTCTACAGACAGAACAGTAAAGAGGAAGCTACTTTCAAAACCATGTCGCAGGCTTTGCAAAGAAAGTAGGATTTTAGAACCGGGCATGAAAAAATGGTTTCCAAATCTCATACAAATTTTTTTTAAAAAATTAAAATCCCAAAGAACAAAAAAAAAAAATTAAAAGACAATTCATAAGAGTTAATGTGCTGAAGGGAAGAGTCAAATCAATTACAGGACATTAACACAACAGTCTATATTCACTAAAAATCTTCACCATAAAGTGTAACTAGTAACAGAGCAAAAATGTTTGTAATATCGTGTGAAAACAAGATCCCAGCGCTGTGTGCCGTTCTTGTGGCTGCCTGTGGATTGACGTGGAAATGCACAGACTGACAGGGAGAACGTCAAGAGGAAAACGGCATCACGGAGCAAGGCAGGAGCGCCCCGGCCCCGCGCAGCCACAGCGGGCACGGCCAGCTGACGTGAGGAGAGCGCATTGCTGAACTTTAAGAGGAACGGGACGGTTCTCAAAGCGAGAAGCCTTGGCAGCAGTAGTAACACGAGACCGGAAAAACCCCGGCTCATCCTCTTCTGGTGGGCGGTACATTCCCAAACACAGCTCAGCCATGCGGGGGGTACCCGGGACGGCCGCGGCCACGGTCAGCCATCGGGCAGGCCTCGGGTACGAGCGCTCACCCACGGCCACCAGACGCCTGTTCGCATGTATCTCCTAGTCGTGGGGACACAAGGCCACTGACCTGAACCCAGCGCTGCCGGGCCTTCCTCATCCCTGATGCAATGACCTGAGGGCTGAGAGCCTGTCTCTGCCTCTCCTACCACCGAGTCCTTTCCTAGCATGAGCTGACAGCACTAGCAAACTCCCGGAGGCCCTCCGGAAAAGAGAAATAAAGCCCGGGCTCCCAGCTCCCTATCACGAGGCAAACCTGTCTGCCATCTCTTTCCACTTCATCAGCATTTTTCGCGGCTGCCTCTCGATGGGAAGGTCAAGTCTCCGGAGAAAATAGTCTACGACCCCCTGCTCCTCTAGTAACAAGGGGACTCTGTAGATGGACGAGACATCATGGACACAGATCACCTGCGTAGAGACAAGCAAAGGGTATTTAATAAAAACAAACACGAACTGGGCTGGCAGCCTCCTATTGGACTTATCACCTTCGGAAAATAACTTCTAAATGTGAAAATGGCAAGGGCAATCTTCTAGAAAAATATACGTTACCAAAACTGACTTAAAACAGAATAAAAAATTAGTGGCTAATCGCTTATGAACATGACTGCAAAAATCCTTAAAAAAAAAAAAAAAAAAAAAGAATCGGGGCGCCTGGGTGGCTGAGCGGGTTAAGCGTCGACTCTTGATTTCAGCCCAGGTCATGATCTCAGTGTCGTGGGACTGAGTCCTGCATCGGACTCTATGCCTGCCCTCAGGACATAGTCTACTGGAGATTCTCTCCGTCTCCCCCCCCCCCCCGCCCCTGCTCACTCTCTAAAATAAATACAATCTTTTTTTTTTTTTTAAGATTTTATTTGTTTGATAGAGAGAGACAGACAGCCAGCGAAAGAGGGAACACAAGCAGGGGGAGCGGGAGAGGAAGAAGCAGGCTCCCAGCGGAGGAGCCTGATGTGGGGCTCGATCCCACAACGCAGGGATCACGCCCTGAGCCGAAGGCAGACGCTTAACGACTGCGCCACCCAGACGCCCCAAAATAAATAAAATCTTCAAAAAAAAAAAAAAATCACAAACCAAACCATGAATGTAGTTTAAACAAAGAATAAATTCATGTCCAAGTAGGATTTGTCCCAAGAACAGTGGCTGTCCAACCTGCCCGTACATTAGGGTCACTTGGGTGAGCTTTTAAAAATTCACGAGCCCATCCCGCACCCCACCCCACCTAAACTAGACCCTCTGGGGGTGGCAGGGCTGAGTCTGAAAACCGCTGCACGAGGGTATTTAGCAGTGCAATTCACTACATGAACAGATTAAAAGAAGGGGGAAAAGTCGCCTCAGTGGATGCATATCTAATAAAAATTCAAAACCAATTCATAGTAAAAATTCTTGGTGAAGTAGGACTATTAGGGAAAAATGTGAAAAACATTAAGGAAAAAAAAGCCCACAGCAAACATCATTTGGGTCTCAATACTTAATATTAATGCTTAATCTTTAAAGTCTGAAACAAGGCAAAACAGGCCACTATCACTACTTCTACTCAGTAATGTCCTAGAGATATTACCCACTACAATTAAATAAGAAAAAATATATGTATATATGAACTGGAAAATAAGAAACAACTGCCAAGAAATGCGTATAGTATCACTGCTTGTCCATAAACCATGAGAATTTACAGGCAGACAATGAGAACTTGCAGAATCTCAGTAAGGCCGCTAGGCTGCAGGTCAATGAGAAATCAACAGGTCCCTATACATGGGTCCTATCTGTTTAGGAAATGTAATGTTTTTCTTTTGTAGGCTCCACACCCAGCATGGAGCCCAACACAGGCCTTGAACTCACGACCCCGAGATCAAGACCTGAGCTGAGATCAAGAGTTGGACGCTTAACTGACTGAGCCGCCCAGGGGCTCCTAGGAAATGTCATTTTTCAAATTTTGCCATTCATATAGTTACAAAAATTATAAATACATCTAGAAAAAAAACTTTACAAAGATAAAGAAATCTTAAAAAAGCACCTTTATAAAAAGAAAATTATAGATTACTATTGAAGGATAGTCTTTGCAATGAACTGGCTATCCACAGGCAAAAAGACAAATTTCAACTTTTACTAGAAAGTTGCTATCCATAAAAGTTAACGCACAGTGGATCCCAGGCCTAAATATAAGACCTAAAATTATAAAACTTCCAGAAGAAAACATGAAATCTTTGTGGCATTTGTTCAATGTAGTTCTTGGATATGAGACCAAAAGAGCAACCTATCAAGAGAAAACCGAATACACCGGAGTTCAGAAGGTAAAGCTTTTGTGCTCCAGAAGATGCCGTTAAAAAGGTGAGAAGCCAAGACATGGAGAAAAACGTGCGGATCATGTAGCCGATAAAAGACTACTGGTTCAGAATATACGGAGAATTCCTGTAACTTGGTAAGATAAGCAACTCAACTAAAAAACAGGCGAAAGATTTGAATTCAAATTTAAATCTAGAAACGCTTGTCACGTTTATTTTACAAAAAATAGTAAATATTGTTTAATAACCTAGTCTATCACGGAATTGAATTACCCTCACTTAAGGTTAGAACTATCTCGAATAACTGAAATGCATGATAAGAAGACTGTTCATAACAATGAAATTATGCGGATGCTCCCCGTACAGACGGTCCCTGACTTAGGACGTCCTGCTCTAGGACGCTGTGAAAACCGCACACATCCGGTAGCAAGGGCACCCTGCATTCTGAATTTTGGTCTTTTCCCAGGCTCGCATAGGCCGTGTACCCTCTCGTGTGGGCGGCCCCACCATCGCCGGGGTAGACCACCGACACACTCACAACCGCTCTGTTTCCCACTTTCAGTACAGTGTTCAATGAATTACACAAGATAATCAACACTTTATTGTAAAACAGGCTTTGTGAGAGATGATTCTGCCCCCTGTAGACTCATGTTTACGTCTTCTGAGAACATTTACAGTAGGCTAGCTGAGTTGACACATTTTCAACTTAGGATATTTTCAACTTACAACAGGTTTCCTGGGCCTTAGCCCATCGTTAAGTCATGGAAGATCTGTATGTAGTAGGAAGCGGAATTCCCGAGACACAGCTCCCAGCTTGGGAAGCACACTGGGAACACCGATCTCAGGCCCCGGGCCACGCTCACACACGGACACCTGAGTGCTCGCGGAGATGGGGGGTCAGGGGCGGTCCTGCTCTCTGCACTTCGATGCCAGTGACTTTTAACTCTTTGACCCTCACTTCCACATCCCCTGTCATCTTGTAAACGACCTGCTCTTATTTCAATGCTGCTGCTTCCTTCTCTCCTCTCTAGGCCAGCTGGGCCCTCCTGCCTCATCTCCTGGTCCTCAGTAACCCAGCAGCAAAGCAAACCACTCACAACCTAATCACAAATCCCTGGACCACGAGTGCTCACCACGAGTGCGACCTTTCCTGTTCCTCTCCTTCAGCCGACCTGACCGCAGCCACAGTCTCAACTTACCACCACCAGGCCTTCCCTACTGTGCCCCACACCGGACAGACGACAGGTCCCCAAATTTTGAATTCTGAATTTTGAATTTAACAGGTACCCTCCATTAGCACATGTTAACAAAAGAGACTAAAATAAGTTTAGAGCGTACACCGCCTTAGACACCAGGCACCAGGAATACAAAGCTGAATGAAGGGGTCCCTGCCTTCAAGAAGCTAAGTCTGTGCGTAGAGACAAACATGGACAGACACACACACACGTGTGCAGGGGCAGTATAACAGACCCACCACCCGCACCCAGACACAGAGGTCACCCAAGAAGGATCCACCTTGAGGTCTGAGGGGGAGGTGGTCTGACAGGTAAAACTTCTCGGACAATACCGTATCCAGGCTGAGCCCTGAAGAATGAAAATGAGTAGGGGACAGCCAGGCCAGCGGGGAGGACGACACCATGCAGCATGGCTGGAGCAGAGAGTACAAGGAGCGGGAGAGAAGCGACCAGAGAGAGGTCAAGTGTGTCCAGAAAACCACAGAGCCAACAGCGTGAGTTCCAGGGAGCAGTCTACGGTCTGGAACTGTGAAGCAAGCCAGCTTCCTGAAAGTGGCCGGGAGACCCAAGGGTAACCAGAAGCAAAACACGACTGACATGAAGACGGAATCCCTACTAACCTGTTGAGGTTCAACGTGGCAGAACATGGATATCTTCTCCTTCACTGACGTGTCGAGAGGATTCGAGCACCTGCACACCACCTAGCAGTAAACAAAGTAAGACTTAGTTCAGACAGCAGAGCGGGATCACGAAGCTGTGGATTCTCCGACTGAGATGAGAACAGACGTCACCTCGTGAAGCCGACGGACACGTTACACGTTAACTCCGGCACAATGCAGGCCCACTCTGAAAATCGGACCTGCTTCCAAACCGAACTTCCTAAATCCCACTCTGGAGAAACGTTAAGAGGGTTGCCGTGCAGGTAAACACACAGACCGCGAACTACAGGAACCACCCAGGGTCTCCCTCAGTTCAAGTCTTGGGTAGGAGGGAGGGGACGTCGAAGGACGGACGGGGAGGAGAGACAAGGCACAACTCACAGGTGCCCGTGAGGCCATCTTCATAAAGGCCCCAGCTCAAAGCACGAACCCCGTTCCCCCACCATCAAAAAGCACGCCAACAAAACAAAGGTCTTACTGCCGGGGGCAGAGATAGTCCGTCTTTCTTTTTAACTGCAGTACAGCTGACACACGGTGTCACACGGGTTTCAGGAGCACGACATAGCGACTGGACTCTACGGCCTATGCGGTACTCACCACGAGCACGGCCGTCTGTGCCTCTCATCCTGGGCCTCACTCACGTCCCTCACGGGAAGTCTGTGGCTCCCGTTCTGCCCCTCCCCCACGCCCTCCCTTCGGGCAACCACCAGTTTGTTCTCTGCCTTTATGGGTCTGTTTCTGCTTTTTGTTTGTTTTTTCGATTCCATATAAGTGAAGTCACACGGTACGTAGAGGGGAGATTTAATTAGGCATACGAGAGCACGATGAAACCAGGCAATCGTAAAACCTTACCAGATCTGGAGAAAGCCCGAGCCCTCTGAGCTCTCGAACGCTGTTCTGGGTGGGTTTAGTCTTCTGCTCCCCTGTTGAACTTGGCTATTTTACAAGAGGGAAAAAAAAGTTCACTTCTCTAGCATAAAGAATTTTCCGGCATGACTTTTCTCTGAACCCTTTATTATCAGTGTCTAATTTAGCTTTTATTCCTGTCAAAGGTGCGCGCACATGTACCTTAGCGTTCCACAAGGTCTATGCTAAGGAGAGTGGTACCGGTGCCCAGAGACCCTCCCCTTCCCCAAACCCCACGGGCAGCCACTCTCCCACTCCTGAACGACCATCCTGGTATGCTTCACACTTCTTGACATGTAGCTTGAGACGTGTCCCACTGATTCCACTGTCAGACAGAGGAACCCTCTCTCTCTACTACGTATGCACCTGTCCTGTGCCGACAGCCCATGATACCTCTCCAACGTCATCTGTGTTTAAACATTTAAGTCCTGCCCATCATAAACCATGCATCATACTTTTCCTTTCATCCAAATTTGGTTTGTTTCCCTTGGTTGGTGTTTCCGTTTTGTTTTCTTAATATGCTGAGTTTCCTAAGTACTAAATTACCCCTATTCTCCTCTCACACTTCACAGATTTGCTGGGTACAGAATTCTAGGTTGGAAAGCATTTTTTTTCGGAGCACTTGTAAAGAAATAGTTTCACTGTCTTCTAGTTTCTAGTATTGCTGCTGAGAAAGTATAATACCTTACTCATTCTGGTTTTTCTCTTTACAGCCTTTTAGAATGTCTGCCCCCTTAGTCTGAAATCTCATAGTGATGTGCCCTGCTGTGGGTCATTTCCCACTCGGTATACTGGGCATTCGGTAGGTCCTTTCAATCTAGAAACTAATGTCCTGAAATTTCCTTGAATTCTTTAGATCAAAGGATCAGAAAACTTTTCCTGTAAAAGGCCAGGTAATGAGTACTTTAGGTTTCATGGGCCATACAGTCTGTCACAAGGACTCCAGCTCTGCTGTTTTAATACAGAAGCCACCACGGACAGCACACAAACACATGGGCACAGCTGTACTTCCATACAACTTTAACAGCAAAAACCAGGGGTGGGCAGTTTGCTGACCCCCGGTTCCGATGACACATCCCTTCCATTTCTCTATTACCTTTTGGAAATCCTAGCCCAGTCCTCTCATTCTCTTACCCCTGCTCTCCCATTTCCTCTCTTGATCTTCTTATGTACTTCCTCGGGCAGTTCTTCCACCTTCTTTCTCTCTGCTATCCCATTTTTGATTTCCAAGAATTCTTTTCTGTTCTCTGAATGCTCCCTTTTTAGGGGATCCAATTCTTGTTTCATGGGTGCAGTTTATCTCCCCTCTGACTCTGAGGACGTTAGTGACAGGCTGTTCTGGTTTCTAAGTTTCCTGCTTCCTTCAGAGCCAAAATTTCCTCTAAGTTCCCCTTTGTCCCACTGTTTTGATTTCTTGTGCATTTAGGCGCTTTCTCCAAATGTCTGGGGATCACTGGCCACCAGCTGACATTTAAAAGCTAACTGGAAGTTCTGAGTGAGTGGGTGGGAGTAGGACCCTGGGGTCCCCACTGTTTCTCTGGGGAGCCTCTGAGGGCAGTGTGTTTTCTCCTGGGCTAGTCATCCACCCCATCGTGAACCTCGTGTGGACAGTCCAAGCCTGGCTGTGATGATTCTGGGAACCGAGTGGCAGAAGAAGGCAGGGTGTCCTAACAGCATAAAAGTGTGCTTACCCCCCCGGTTTTACTTCAGTATTACCGCTCGTAACTATTGCTAGTATCTGCTTGTCTAGAATCCCTCTCCAGAGAAAAAGCTTCAGTCTTCAGCCAAGGTGGGAAAGGGACTGATGCCCAAGTGTGCACATTAGGGAAGGAGATGCTGGGGTCTAGCTGCTTCTCAAAGAGCAGTTATCATGAGCTGCCCCCCAGCCCCCAATGCACCTGGCGCTGTCCCTTCCTGAGCCTTCGGGGGTGGCGCAGGGCAAACATGGCTGCTTCTTGGCCGGCCCTGCTGCAGCCTCAGGATTCCGCTCTCCCACGTCTGCTACGTCACTTTCTGCACGCCACCTGCTTTCTGGCTTCCTATGTTTCATGCCCATTGATTCCTTCACATTATCTATCTTTGTGAGTGCTTCTCTTTAGAAAACAAAAAAAATTCCCTTAACTCTAACTGTGGCAGGGTTTCACCACACAGTAGAGACAACCCACCGTCTTCAAACACAACTTCCCTGGCTAGTCTTCTATATGTTCTCCACGTGATCTTTCCAAGAAGTAGGATTACAATAATTTTAAATTCACAAAGAAGATCTTGGTCCCCCGCACCTCACATATGTAAAACAGATACAGAATGAAAACCATCGTCCTCTTTCTTCTCCCTCCCCCCAAAGTAGAAGCCGAGTGCCTCACCTGAGGAACGAGGCTGACGTGAATATTACAAAAGTTCTCTCTCTTGACCTTGAACTGGAACTGACGGAAGGCCTCAATGAAGGGCATGCTTTCTATATCTCCCACTGTCCCACCGAGCTACAAGAACAAAGTTATTGTAGACATCAAGCACTGACCCTTCCTCTCGTGGTTTAGCTCTCTAACAACGGCACCTCGTCATCTCAGCCTGGTGACCAGACACAGCATGACGTGGACATTCTGAGCCCGGATAATGTCACTTGGCAGTAACTGACATTTCCTTAAGCTGAAAGCTTACTTCTCTGGACAGGCTCTCCACTCCCCAAGGTTAGAGATATGGCCGAGAAAAAGATCGGGTGAAAGATACACTGGAAATTTTATTTGTACGAAGTCACAAAGCAAAGAAACCTGAATCTTAGATATACTTAGTTCACTGTAAATAACTTTTGTTGAAAAAGTATCAGTTATAAAATTGCTGGAATTTGAGTCTCCTATTTCTGTAGGAACACAGATCCAACAGCTAGGACCAGCAGAACAGGAATAAAGGAACTGAAAGCAGTGGCGCTCCTTCACAGAGATGAACGTTCCTACCAGAGGAGAGCTGAAGGTCAGCTGACGTTCTCAAGAGACAGAGGAAGACGTGTCCTGCTGCTCTTACTGGCACAGTCCTCAGTGAGTGAATGTACACACGCTGGAAAGGGAATCACTTGCACAGAGGATTGCTTTCGATGGCACGGCCATTGCCAGGACGAGTACTGTGCCCAGCCCTGCCCCGCTGCAGTGAGGAGGGTCAAGGGCCCCGCAAGGCACTGTCGTATCGGGTGCTGATGGCTGACTAAGAAGGTGAATGTGCACAACGGGTCAGAAAAGACTCCTACAAACCTCAATAACGCACACTTGGGGTTCTAGGCCATCTTCATCCACAGGTATTAATGCCTGTCTCATGACCCACTCCTGGATTGCATCTGTGATGTGAGGGACAACTGCAAAAGAGCAAAGAAACACACACCTTACACTTCTGTCAGCACCGGTGGGGGCCGACGCTTACTATGACGATTAAGTGCTGCGGTCTTTGCCTGGAGTAGTGATGGGGTCATAAAAATACTGTTGAGACC
The DNA here is from genome assembly GCF_017311325.1 of Ursus maritimus. Taxonomy (NCBI): domain Eukaryota; kingdom Metazoa; phylum Chordata; class Mammalia; order Carnivora; family Ursidae; genus Ursus; species Ursus maritimus. The sequence goes on from NW_024423564.1 coordinate 71,907,455, forward strand.
ACTCTTTTTTTTCCTTTTTTTTTTTTTTAATAAAAGCTCTTTTTTTAAAAGATTTATTTATTCGAGAGAGAGAGAAAGAGCACGAGCAGGGGGGAGGAAGAGAGGGAGAGGGAGAAGCAGGCTCCCCGCTGAGCAGGGAGCCCAACATGGGGCTTGATCCCAGGACCCTGAGATCATGACCCGAGCCGAAGGCAGACGCTTAACCGACTGAGCCACCCAGGCGCCCGTGTGGAGACTACTGTTAAATGGCATTTAAAAATCTCTGGGCTCACACTCCCTGCGGCCTCCTTTCCAGGTTTCCAAGTCGTGGCTGGACACGCAAGAGGGTAAGGCCAAGAGTGTGTCGGAACCCACATCAGAGCCCCGGTACCCTGGGCAGAGGCTACCCTGGCTGCACCCCCACTCAACGGACCCCGCGGCCACCCGCACCACTTACTGCTGAAGGCAGCCGCTTCACGCTGGGGGCTTTCCAGGCCCCTGTTCTGGTATGTTCCAGTTTAGGAAAGGATAGACAATCCACGGCTAAGAGACAGTACGGTAGGGCAGGGTGGGCAGGGGCACAGCATCTGGGGCCAGAATGTCTGGACTCAAACCTCAGCTCACCACTCATCAGGTCCGGATCCTTGAGCGGATTCCTAAACTAGTCTTAAGCTCGATTTCCCTGTCCGCTCAGTGGAGATAACAGCGTCTGCTTCGAAAGGCTGTGGGAATTTTATACGACGCTGCTGGTAATATGCTGAGCGGAGTGCCCCACACGCCAGCGCTCCGTAAGGCCAGCTCCGTGCAACACTTGTTAAAGTCCTGGTTGCAGGACTCAGGAGGCCAGCTCCTCAGGGGTAGGGTTACTGTTTGACTTGCTCCTCGTTTAACCGGCAGTGCCTCAGGCACCAGGATATGCATTATTTATTCCACGCACAGCAGCCAACGGGATCTTTTAAAAATGCAAAACAGAGCTGCCCCCCACCCCGTCTCTTAAACTCTTCAATGGCTTCCCACTACTCTGAGTAAAATCCGAACTCCGGGGCCATGGCCCAGCAGGTACAGTGTGACCTGGCTGCAGGCCACCTCACCCATCTCTCCACGCATCCCCCTGGTCACCGCCCTCCACTCCGGGACCTCCCTGACGGAGCCCCTGCAGTCCCGGCCTCTACGCGGGCTGTGCCCCCTCCTCCGCAGGCCCCCGGCTGGGCTGCCCCCTCCTGGAGACGCCCCCCTAACCACCTATCCAAATGGGCTGTCCCCACGCACTCTCTCTCCTCACTATTTACTTCCTTCACAGCTCTTATCAGAGTTTCATCTGTTTGTTTTGTGTCTCCCACACCTCGCTGGTCTCGTTCATCACGTAGCCCCAGGGCCAGGGAGGGTGTGCCGGCAGTTGGGTATTCAAGAAATATGTGGCAAATGAGTGCATACACGAATGAATGCACTGGAAGCCAAGAACAACAAACTGTGTGACTGAGACCATCCTAACTCCTAACTGATCCCCTTTCTGTGTGTCAGGAGCTCAGAGAGACTTTCTCGCCCTCCCAACAATCAGGAAGGGCAAGTAGTTGTCTCCGTTTGACAGAAAAGGGAACCAGATCCCAGGTTCAGTAATCCGCCTGTGTTCACAGAGCTGGTAAGTGGCAGGGCTGAGGTCTCAGTATGACCCCGTGCACCCCGAATCGGACCAGGACGGCCCCAGACTAGAGCTGGCTGTCAGCGTGATCCTCGGCTTTCAGTTCAGCAAAGTCTTAAGCCAAGAGCAGACTCACTCTCATAACTCAGAGAAAAGCCCCTTTTCAGCAACCCCCCCCCAAATTCGGACTTCTGCCACTACCTTAGACCAGTGGTTTTCCAACACTACCTTTCAAGAGTGGCAATTTTCTCAAATGAACGCTGTGGGGAACCCCAGGGCAGCAGACAGACACAAGTGAAGCTGGCTGGGGAAAGCGCAGGAGGCCCGGGGCCCCGCCTCTCTGACTGCCCCAGGCTCACGTGCGCCCCTGACTGGCCTGCAGACCAATATGCACAAAAGCCGTTCTTTTCCTACCCCTGTTGAAGTCAGCCCCCATGCATGACGTTACACACGCCCCTGGGCTTGCTGCCCTGACCTAGCTGCCTTCATCAATTCACACTCATCACTGCGTAAAAACAACAGCCCTCTGGACTCACATCCCGCTGAGGGGCTCACAGCTTCAGTGCCCGTCACGTGATTTTTTTGAGTAAACAGCTGTACAGCTCTGAATTTTCAACCCAAGGCATAGGTCAGTAACCATACCTTGACACTTTCAGGCTGAAACTGCATCAAAAGTAAATTTCTGTACGCAAAAGAAAGCAAACTGCTTAAGATTTTTTACACGTTGAAGGCGAATTCAGTTTTACCTTGGACGGTTTTCCCCAAGTAATCTCCTTTGCGTTCCTTGTTGATGACGTACTGGTAGATCTTCCCAGTGGTCAGATTATTGTCCTTGGTGAGGCGGATGTCAAGGAAGCGCTCGTAGTTCCCCAGGTCAAGGTCTACTTCCCCACCATCGTCCAGCACAAAAACCTCACCTGGGAGGAAACAGCAGACATGGTCAGGGTAAGTGAAAAACGTATGTCAGGGCAAATGTGAGTCTCAAAATGTAAACACTCGGACAGAGCAAAGTCTGCATTACCTTGATATGAAGCAGAGAAATTTATTTCTAGAAAACTAAATATGACACAAAAGAAAGACAAATCACCAACCATTCTCCAAAAGGTAATAGCATACTTCCAGTCTATCAGAAAGCTCAGTCTGAATCAGGAAGTAATGAGCGAGCACGCAGCAGAAGGAAATCACAGCCTCAAGGACGGTGGATACAGGGAGCTTTACGGGAGCAGCGTGCCGTCTACGGCAGCCTAAGGAGAAAGAACTTTCAACAAAGCCTCCTACTTCAGCAGAACAAGGTTTCAGATGGGATAAAAACATGACTTCGTTCAGAACTCACACTGGATATTAAGGTCCTGTTGATTAGAAAAAGCCAACTTCTGGGCACACTTTAGTCCCAAACAAAGCTGTGGACTCAAAGTTTCCCCGGTTCCTTTGTTTAGCATTCACTCCTTGACACGTCCTTCTGGAACTTTTGCCCAGGATGGTTCATTCCTTCCATCACAATAGAAGAAGAGCTCAAAATGGGAAAGGAAAAAAGGTCTTGTTTTCCACCTCAGAGAGAGGATTCTATTCCAGAAACCTCTAGACCCTCATCACCATGTTGCCTGTTTAGATTTCTGCTTCCTCTCTGTCTAGGTGAGAAAAGCAAATTCTGCTACACTAAGAACCTTTTTGGAAGGGAGGAAATGCAAGTTCTGTTCTGCAAAATACACACAACTTCCAAGAGCTGACCTGTTCTTCCACTGCTCCACAATTACTATTTTAATGAAAGAAAGAAATGCACTGTGCTTACCATGTTCATATGGAGAGAATGTTCCTGCATCAATGTTAATGTACGGGTCAATCTTAATTGAAGTTACGTGTAAACCACATGACTTCAGGATTGTGCCCACGCTGCTGGCGATGATTCCTTTTCCGATTCCTGATATGACACCACCAGTAACTAGTATGTACTTCATTTTACTTTTTGACCTGGGAGTAGGAGAAGGAAAAATCACAAATAAAATACATTTCCACAAAGCACACGTATCTGGGTTCAAAGGCTAACTCTGCACCCTCCAGGAGCCTGTCTCTCTATCTGCCACACGACTCTGGAAGGTTGTTATGTGGGACCCTAACCAATACTGCCAGGGATCACTGAATGGCTTTAGTCAAACAGGAGTTGAAAAACAACTCGCTAATCAAATAATGCAGCTTTTGTTTAAAGATCTGACAACTAACAACCTTGAGAGACAACCTAATAAAAAATAAAATGTAAAAATTTAAAAACAGCTCTGCTGATACAACACTACGCCCCAAATGCTGGCTGACATAACTGCTGGACCCCGGGGCAGGCGGAAGCCGGCTCCTCATTATTCTCCCTGCATGGAAAGAAAAAAAGATTTCAATCTTGGATGAGCACTCCGATTGCCCCCGAAAGAGAGCATGTCTCTGGCTAACCTACAATGCATCACCAAGAAAACACAGATTCTCTACATTATGGAAGAGAGAATGAAAGAACTTCAACGTTTAAAAGGAGTTGCAATGAAGCCTAAAAATCCTCTAATTAGAGGTTGTTCTCTCCTGTAATTTACTAAAAACTTACTCCTTGTCAGCAACCTCGCCCAGGTGTGCCATGAGAAACTGTATATACTGGAGGAAAAGAACATCACATACCAAACCAGCCTGAAGCACATCATGGGCAGAGGACTCAAAGAGAGGACAGATTCGATTAAATCCAAAGAGCAGTACAGCTGCGTCCAGGGAGGGAGGAAACAGATGTGGTGAGAGATAAAGGAGTGGATGGAGGCAGGAACAGCAGAGACCCAACATGAGGCGACAGCAACAGGCTTGCCAGGGAGGATTCATCACTGGCCCCTAGCTTCAGAGGCCCAGACACTTCACTTGGTCGGTAGACCCAAATGTGACCAAAATGAGAAACACAATCTCCAAGTAGAAGAGAATGCTTGCTTTGGCATGGTCAGGACATTTTCCTCCTCCGGGAACACTTCATGTGAAGCCAAATTATAATAAAAATAAGCTAAGAAAGGAACAAGGAAACTGGGGAGTTCTGCTTCAAGCATTCCCCCGCCCCATTCCTCCCCAAGGCAGGAATGAATACCCTTGGCAAAGTTAAGAATGCTAAAAGGACTTCCTCCTGGGACAGCAAGGAAGACACCCAGACCATCACTTGCTCCTTCTATGCTGGTACAGTATTTCCAAAAGCATGCTCCCTGGTTTCTGCAAAATGTATATGGGGTTCCCATGAAGTGTTTTACAGACATATAAATCAGAGAAATGCTGTTAAACAGTCAGTTGGTTTAACGCCAGACCTCCAGTAGCCTTTACTAAGTTAATGCACCCTGTGATCTCCCCAAATGGGTATACAGTATGCAGTTTTCCCAAATTCGTTTGATCCCAAGTCCCTAATATTTGGGGGGGAGACACTACTCTTGTCACCTCACAGTCAAATGGCTCCTTACAGACACATGAATATCAGATGTGGCTACATTTTAGATGCGTTCTAATCAGGTATATCCCTGACACTATACCTGGTCTCAGACTCAATTTTAGATGTTTCTAGAAAGTCGTCTGCCATCCCAAGTGGGTTATGGAGCAGGTTACTTTTACAGAAGACTCGTCTCATCCATTTGCCTTTGATTTGCCCCAATTTTGCTCTAAGAGCAACAGCTCTCTTGAGGGAAGATTCCTGCAGTTTCCCACAGCGCCTGTGCTCAAAGACCAGGGGGAGAGGCTGACAGGACCCACTCGCTCACACTGATGGGTACCCCCTGTGTGGGTGCTACTGTGCTGCACACTTTGGGGACCACAAAACTTTTTTTTTTTTTACTTTTATTTGCATTTATTTTACGCAGAATTTACTACCGGGCCACAGGTTTTTGTTTCTTCAGTTTCTTCTGAGATATCTTTTTCTTCTGTGCAAGCTCCTCTCTGGCTTAGGGACAATCTGCTCTTTCTCAGTCACGACCATCTCAGTGTGGCAGGGAGAGCTCATGTACGGGTTCAGCGAACCACAAGCCCTGCGATGCCACATCTTAGGGACTTTGTTCATCCAGATGTGCTCAATGACAACACTGAGGTGGGGTACACTACCGTCACCTCTAAACCCTTAAGTTCAGCATTACTCTCTGCATTTTTAAGCATGTGCAGTAAAAATTCAGCACTCTTTGGGCCCCCGACCCTGGGTGCAGCCCCACTGTTTGGCCTGGCCACACCTACCAACTCCATCATTGTAGCAACAGAAAGGCACACATTGCTTCTGCAAAGTGAAATCCTTCAGATACTTGGTGGCTTTTCGGATATGCATACCCGTGATGGCCTGAGCAGTTTCACATGTGTTCTTAAAGTAAACACGAAGACGTGAGCCTCCTGATCTGCATGGTTTTGTAGGGTTTTCTGGGTCAAGTGAATAGTGAACCATTTTCAGAGATCACCTCAGGCTGCTTACGGGAAGAACGGGGACCACAAAACTTAATCAGATCTGGGCTCATAACTCAAGCTGCTGGCAGTCCAGTTAGAGACAAAACATTTACAAATAAATGAGTAATCCAGTGATGGTGGGAAACAGGGACAACATATGAAAGGCATACTTAGAGAAGACAGAGCAGAAAGCTTTCAGTGACAAGACCAGGGTATAGATCATGGCCCAGCAGAAGAAGGTGTGAGAAATTAAGGCAGGGAGAGGATCTAGACTGCTCCTGCTTTGTTGACCTGAGACTTGCAGTGGGTCTTCGAGGACTCACTGTAAGACATAAAGCATGGGGAAAGGACCACAGTGAACAGGAAGGTGAAGGCCATCTACAGAAAACACAGATAGGGCCAAGAAAAGAGGGGGAGGGGGAGACAGTGGGAAATAAGTTGGAAATGTAAGCAAGGGACCAAATCATGGGGAAACTTGAGTGTCCTATCTGAACTTCATTCTGAAGGCAATGGACACATTAAAAGGTTTTCAAGCACAGAAGTCACATAAATGAAGATGCCTCAGAGGCCCCTGGCTGGCTAGGTAGGTAGAGCAAGTGACTCTTGAGGTCTGGGTTGTGAGTTCCAGCCCCATCTTGGGTATAGAGATTACCTAAAAATGAAATGTTTAAAACAGCAACAACAACAAAAGAATTCTTAAAAAACAAAAACAAAAAAGGGGGCGCCAAGCTGGTTCAGTTGGTGTAAGAAGCGACTCTTGATCTGGGGGTTGTTGAGTTCAAGCCCCACGCTGGGTGTAGAGATTACTTAAAAAAAAAAAAAAAAAAATCTTTTAAAAAAATGCATCAGAGGAATTCGACAAAGATGGAAAGGAAAAAAAAGCCTTTTTCTTGTTAAAAATGTTTTGCGATCCACTTCCAGCCCTACCGCTTGTGTACCGAGACCTGTCAGGTCACTCAGCCGTCCGAAGCCCGGGTCCTCCCATCTGTAAAATGGGGTGAGAATCTCCCCCATCGCTGTCACCAGGGCTGCTGAGGACCGCACATCATGATGAGGGTGGCCTTGAGTGTGCCACGCAAACGTAGTGCACGTCTTTAAAACGCAGCCTGCTCACTCCGGGCGGCCGGGGGTGGGGGGGCCGGGGGGGCCGGGGGGGCCGCACCCGGAGCCCGGCGGGCGGGCGGGCGAGCTGCAAGGCCCCTTCCGCCCACGGGAGTCGGGGCGCGCCCGCGGGGCCGTGGCCAGGCCGCCGAATCCATCCCCCACGCGGCGGCGGTCTCGGACCTTGAACCGCCTCCCCGCGAGGCTGAGGCCGTGCGCCAGGGCCGCAGGGGCGAGGGCCGGGGCAGTCCCCACCGAGGGCGGCCGCCGGGGCTGCTGCGGGAGGGCTGAGCAAAGGGGCTCCCGCGCCTCTGCACGGCCCTCCCGGTCCCACGCGTCATCCCCGGCCCCCCGGGCAGCCGAGCCAGGCCGCGCTGAAATGGTCACCGCCGGCCCCCGGGACGCCGGCCCCGCGGCCTTTCCCGCCGCCCCACGCCCCTCGCGGCCCGTCTTCCCGGCGGCGCCCGGCCACGCGGCCCCGCGCGCGGGAGCCGGCTTCTCGCCGGCCTGGCCGCCCGCCCGCCCCACTCCCGTTAGGCACGCAGCCCATTGGTCAGGCCTGCGAGCCGCCTCACCCTGATTGGCGGCAACGGTGTCAGTCAGCCGGCGGTGTGGCTGTCCGGCGTCGGGCTCCGCTCGCGCAGCCGATTCCCGCACGGGACAACAGCTCCCCCGGGAGCCCTGGGGTCAGCCTACCTGAGGCCCGCTTCCAGGCCTGCCCTCGGCTAAGGAGCTGGGGGTGCGACGCGCGCCGGGCCCCGGGTCGCCAGTGAACCAGCCCGGCCGCATGCGCCCGGCAGTCTTTCACGGAGGCGGGCTCCAGGCGGTGCGCACGCAGAGGCGGGGGCGGGGCGAGCGCACGGGCCCTCCCCGGGGCGGGGTCTGGGTGCGCGGGCCACAGGGGCCCGAGTGCGCAGGCGTGGGGCGGACGCGTTTTCTCGTCCGGGTGGGCGGCTCTGCGGCCTTGCTCCCGAGCACCTGACGCCTTGGAGATGCGGGAGTTCGAGACCTGGCTGGTTGCGGCCTTTCTGCCTCGCAGCCTTTGTCCGCAGTCGGTGGTCCAGGCTTCCCCTCTCACAGAGGACTCAAACCTGGCAAATCTATCGGCTCCAGCAACCTTCTAGAGGAGGCTAGATCATCACCCCACGTCTCTGAACCGTCCGACCTCGTGAGCACCACGTACGCGGCTACTGGTGGTGCCACCCCGGTCCATCTGTCCCGCCACGCCCTCTGGACCGAAGGACCGCGGCAGTGTCACCCCGGGCTGGCCTCTAAACGGGAAACCCTGGGAGGATGGCTGGGCGCTGACTCCTTCCTCTGGCGGCCTCGGTCCCGCATCTGCCCTGAGGGCGGCTGCTATGAATGGAGAAGGCTCCAGAGACATCCTTTCGTCCAGCTAACATTCATTGCGCACCCCATATGTGCCACACGTTGTGCTGGGCTCCAGAGGACCCTGTCCTGAGTGTAACGACGTGGTGGGGCTAAGTGATGAGCTAATTGCATTTCATGGTGATGCTTACAAGTTTTTGCTGCTGAAGTGCCCATCGTGGGAACTGACCAAGTCTGGTGTAGATTGGAGACGCAGGCAAGAAGCCCTCCCCTGGAAAAGTAGATTAAAGCTAACAACTGAAATTTACTGGCAAAGAAAGGGAAGGGAGAGGCTGGGAGTAAGAATGAGTGAGGCAGAAAGAAAATCCCATGTAAAGGCTCTGAGGCTCAGAAGAGCCTAGCACAGCCAAATGGGAAGGCCAGCCTGGAAGCTCTGGAAAGAGCCCAAGGAAGAGAGATTTATGAGATCAGGCTGGAGAGGTGGACATGGCCATACATGCAGAGCATTAGAGCCTAAGTGAAGGATTTTCTTTCTACAGTGGAAATCCATAGATACAATAGAAATTTTTTTGAGGAGGGGATTTTGTTTTTTCCTTTGAGTAGTAAATACATGCACATGGTTAATTTTTTTTCCCTTCCAAACACTACACAGGATATACTTGAAAAATGTCTCACCTCTGTACCCCAATGTTCCTGTTTTCTTCCCTAGAAGCAATTTGTCACCAGCTCTTCTGGTCTTCATTGAAAGATTTAAAGGGAAAAGTGTGACATGATCAGGTTTGTTTTTCAGGAAACCGACTCAAACAAACGGTTTCCAAGAAAACAGTTAGGAGACTTCTGCAGTGGCCCAAAGAGAGCTTCTGGCTCCTTCCAAATCTGGATCACCACTGCTCCTCCCCTGCCAAGCTACCCAAGCTGCACTCAGCTTTGAATCTAAAACATGCTTGGGATGTGTTTGAAGATGTGCTATGACCACACATTCTTTCAAGAAGCATTTGGTGTTTATCTTAGCGCTGGGATATGACAGACACTGAAAACATACTTGCCGAAGAAACAGAGATGCTGTGGGAGACACAGGGATGAGCCATTCGGTTTTCTGGCTCATCACTTTACCCTTTCCTCTGCCTTTTCCTCCGCCATGCTCCTCCTCAGCACTGGTCTTGCTTCCTATTTCACTGAGAAAATAGAAGTCATCAGGAGAACCGCCTTGAGCTCCCAGTGTCATATCCATCAGCCTGTTTCTATCTCTGCACACAAGCTCTGCCTTCTCTCCTGTGCTGTGGACAAACTATCCTCATTGTTTCAAGCGCCGTATCTTCTCGTCAACTCAAGAATGTCACTCTGGTAGTCTTCCCCTCTCTACCAGACCATTTCCACTAGCATGACACGGTTTCTCCCATCTTAAATGCCCTCTCTTGACTGTACATGAATCTCTGGCTACCCCTCATTTCTCTGTGTGCTTTTCAACACAGCTCCTAGAAAGTGCTGTTTGCACTTGTTGTCTCCAGTTCCCTCCCTCTCTCTGGAGCTCATTCTGTTCAGGCTATTGTTCACATACTTCCACTGAAACTGTGCTTGTCGAAAATTAACCTCTGTGTTCCCAGACCTCTGTATCCAGCCCAGACTCGAGTCCCAGATAAAGACGCCAGTGTGGCTGTACGTGCATGGTGTGAGTGTGTGTGTGTATTTTCATGTTCCGGCTGCTCATCTCCCCAACCCTGAGCTCACAGACTCCCTGTGGGTTTATGGGTGCAGCCATGCTGCCCCCAGACCCTGCTCCTGAACGGACTACCTCCTAACAGCATTTGTCACAGCTAGTCACTCCCTCCTCAAAGCATGTTCTTTCTCGAGCTTCTAGGAAACCATTTTCTCTGTTTTCATCCTCTTTCACAGGCCTCTCCTTCTGGGTGTCCTCTCCTGGAGCCGTTCCTGTTCCTGACCTGTAAGCATTGGTATGCCCCTGGGCTCAAAAGATCCCTTCTGCATCTATAATCATTCTCTACATGATCTCATCCAGACTTTAAGTACCATCTATATTCTGACGACTCCCAAATTGATATTTCCAGCCCGGACCTGTCTCCTGAACTCCAGGTTTGGGGCTCTTCTAAGCATGAAAGTCCTGGCAGGAAGAAACAGGCACCTGGTCTCCAGGTGGGACAGTTCTGCAATGCTGGGTCTGCTCTGGAGCTGCCCCTGGGATCGGGCCAAGGCCTACAGCAGGGGGCAGCAAACTTTCTGAAAAGGGCCTGATGATAAATATTTTAGGCTTTGGGGGATGTACAGTCACAGCGCCTCAATTTTGTCTTCGTAGCACAAAAAGTGAAATACCTGAACAAAATCCGTGTGACAGAAACAGAAATACGGATTTGATCTGAAGGCCAAAGTTTGCCAACCCCTGGACTAAACACACCTCTTGTCTGGTCTAGCTCCTTCCCTGCCCTATGCTGCTTCCCCCTTTCAGGTTTCACTTGAGAGCATTGCTCAATTATTCACTTACACAAGAACCCCATCTCTGTCCTTGTCCCTAGGGAACATGACCTAGGACAGGCCTCTCCTACACGTCCCTCCGTGGTGCCCTCCCTGCCTTCCCTAAGACATTTATCACCAGGTGCTGAAATTACAGGCCTGCTTGTGCATCTCCTCCCCACCCGATCATAATCTCTTTGAGGTTACTTCACATTTCTATGTCTCAGATTCCTTATCAGGTATAATTCTCATTCACCTTTTAATAACTTGAATTCCCACTACCACCCTGTGATGCGAATGCCATGCTTATTACTGTATTCCATATGATGAATGCCCTCCTGAGAGCACAAGTGAGGGTTCACTTTGAGTCCTTTCTGTTCTGCACCTTCTGCCCAACACCAGATCTTACTAATTGTTTCCTCACAGAGGCTCCTTTGAGTGCCTTTCTTCATGTTCGCATCACTATGCTGGCCCCCTGGCCAGGTGTGCTAATAGATTATCTGGGTGAGCCATGGGGCAGGAAGGAGCCCACAAGTACTGACTTAAATTTGTATGTTTTGCCCAGATGGGGGCTACTTATACTAAAGCTAAATTTTTTTTTTTTTAAGAAATACGTAAATGGTACAAAATTCAGAAGGCAAAAGGGAATACACAGGGATGCCTGGGGGGCTCAGTCAGTTAAGGGTCTGCCTTTAGCTCAGGTCATGATCCCAGGGGCCTGGAATCGAGCCCCACATTGAGCTCCTTGCTGGACGGGATGTCTGCTTCTCCCTCTCCCTCTACCCCTCCCCTCCCCCTGCTTATGCTCTCTCTCTCTCTCTCTCTCTCTGTCAAATAAATAAATCTTAAAAAAAAAAAAGAATACACAGTAAAAACTTCCCACACGTGTCTAGTTCCCAGCCACCTAGTTTTCCTCCCAGAGGAAACCAGTATTACCAGTTTCTTGTTTGTCTTTCAAAGGTACTCTGTACATAGTCTGTATCCTCTCTTACTGGCTGTATATTATTTTAGTGCAAATGTGTTATGCTGGATTGCCCTCACTTGAGCCAGCTTGCTTTAATGCTTTAATGATGTTTAGTGAATTAGTTGGTTACCCTCGCTTGGACGTGAAGGGATTTAAAGCTGTGTGTGCGTGTGTGTGTGTGTGTGTGTGTGTGTGTGTGTGTGTAAAATATGAGAGAAAAAAATGAGGCAAAGCGAAAATTAGGGTAGCAACTTCTTCTCCTCAATGACACTCCACTACCTTCAGGATAAAGTCAAAACCACAACTTGATTTAATGAGGTTATGCACAAACTGGCCTCAGTTTACTCCTCTAGCCATACGACCCACCCCACACTCTAGCCAAACTGGACACTTTCAGTTGCCTAAACATGCCCTTTGTTCTCCTTCCCGCATCTGGATCTTTGCACAGACCTCTGTTGGAAAACCCCTTCCCTTTGTCTTCCTAATGTCGCATCTCAGCTTGGCCTTCCCTTGCCCAAAGTAACTTTCCTGGACAGCCTTCCAGGGGCTAACACCTCTCCTCCATTCTGCTATCACCGCCTGGACTTCTCCAAGCGCAGTGCTCACAAGTCGTGTTTTGATGGCTTGTGTCCTTGTCCAGATCTCCCCCTTATGTCTAAGCTCTGTGAGCTGTGGGCCCTGTTGACCTGATTTACCAATGTATGCCCAGTGCCTCGCCGGTCCCAGCACATAGCGCACCTTTGGAAAATATTTTTCCCCTGCAAATAAATGAATCTGGAAATTAAAGTAGATCCCCAATCCTGTAAGCTTTCTAGAGGTGAGTCACAAATTTTACTTTAACTTCCCAGCAGCCAAAGTGAGAAGGGTCAATATGACTCACAGAAAACTGTACAATAGTTGCTCAGGAGAAATATTTCCTCAAATAACTCTTCGCTGACTCCCTAGAGCCCCTCATTGACACCCCTAAGCACCCCCCACACACTATTTTTCCTTGGTCACATTTATTAAAACTATAACAATTGATGGGGTAATTCGTTATTTGATGTCTGTCTTCTCTGCCGGACTGTATTTCATTTATGAGTATACCCCAGCACCTCTCACATTGCCTGCAGTTAATGTTTACTGCATGAATTAAAAGGACCTTAATTCCTGTAACTGAGATCAGAAATCAATTTCTTCTGGGAGTCTTCATGGAGAGGACTCGGGATGTGTAATGCATGGATGAATGGTGTCAGTAACCCCCGTACGGCAGACCTATGCTCACAGGGCTTCTCCCTAGAATGATTCTCAATAAAGGCTGATGGCAGTGCCACAAAGAGCAGATCAGGCAGAGCAATTCTGCTAAGAGCCAACAGGATGCCAACAGTATGCAGTGTGGGAGGGAAGCCACCAGAAGGCCTGGCTTATTCAGAAGTAAATCATGAAGCATCTTCTTGTGCTCGTCTATAAAGCAAGTTCTCTAGGGACGCCTGGGTGGCTCAGTTGGTTAAATGTCTGCCTTTGGCTCAGGTCATGATTCCTGGGATCGAGTCCCATGTCAGGCTCCCTGTGGAGCCTGCTGCTCTCTCTCCATCTGCCCCTCACCCCTGCTTGTGCGCGCTGTCTCTGTCAAATAAATAAAAAAAAATCGATCTTTATAAAGATAGTTCTCTAGACTGAGTGCTGGATAGATTGTGAGGGGCAGTGATTATTACACTCGGAGAGAGACATGGAATAAAGCTATTCACATTACACTTAAAGGCTTTCAACAGATATTTGAGCTTGGGGCAAAATTCGCATCTACCTCTGAATTAATTGATGTCCTTCACCAGAACATGATGTGATGTTAGAATAATCTGGTAGAGACATCTGTCTCATGTAGGGCACATAATAATATGCATTAGTATTATATATAATCCTATGGTATAATCATACACTGGTACCTCAATATCACATTTAGGGAAAAAACATAGTAAAAGACAAAGAAAAAAAAAACACTTTATACGAACATGTTGTTATGCAAACATAAATGAATGCTTAGTTGAATTCTTAGTGTGTATATGTATATATATGTACATGCACATGGCTAACATCACCACCTATCCCGGATTCGGGAGGACAGTTCTGATTTCTTGGAATTTTACTCTTTTTAATAAAAGTAATGTGTTACACGTATAGCTAAATGTCGTTTTGTTTTTATAGTCGTATAAGACTTTTAATGTGAATAAATAGGCAGACGAGAAAGTGCCTACTTTTCAGAGCGTGTATTTTGACTTTCGGGTTCAGAAGACCTGGCAAACAGGACTCGTTTCCGGGACCCTCAGCAGGAAGAGCCGCTCCCACTTCCCATCTAGTTGACCGTTAGTCCTCTGGTCTACACAGCACTCTCTTACGCGTTTGTTCTAGCATTTACCACACTGTCTAGAGATTATCTGGATTTGCTTCTCTCTACACTGAGAGAAAGAACAGCCTTCTTCTCAGCTCCAATAGCTGCAAGAAGGGGTGGCCCAGCCTCTGTCACACTTCACAAGCCCCCCAGAACCACCTCAAACATCTATCTACCTAAAAACTCTGTGCTCATTGTGCAAACACAGCTTCAGGACAAGTTCCCACCATTTGCTTCCGGCCGTACGGTGGCCCCACACCCGTCCGGTATGAAAACTCGAGAGGCAGAAGGTCCTGTCCATGGTGCCCAGCACAGTGCTTGGCAGATAGCAAGCCCACCATAGATACTTGATGAACTGGATTAAGTCTATGAAATTAACCATGGGATGGTCAACTTTCTCACGGTGTGGCTTTTTTCCACCTATTTGTCCAAGACAAACGAGTGTTCTTGCAAGAAAACCAATTGTATTTCAGTTGGGAAGACACCGTGAGAGCAACCCTCACTTCAGCCCAACTCAGTCACCCAAGGGACTCAAAGGTTTCCAGGCAATGTTTCCTCAAGGTGATTTGTGGATTGCACATCACTAGGGGGTCAGTATGTCAATATCCTCCGGACCCCCACTCAGCATCTAGCATTCTCTCAGCTGCCAGAGTTGAGTGACCCAACCAATTGGCACAAAGAAGATGGACAGTCGGGAGATTGACAGATTTAGAAAGATTTGCATCCAGGAAGCACCCCGTGGAGCCATGTATGTGTATAAAACTCCATAGTTATAATTTCAGATTCTGAGGCCAGGCTCCAGACATCTGTATCTTGGATCTAAGAGATCTATTTCTGTCTCCAAGAACAACTCATAGTCCTGTCGTTAGTGCCACGACCATTTGAAAGGCACCTTTTAAACCTGGGGGGAAAATAGGGACAACTCCTATACCATCTCCAACGACTCCCACGTTTGCATAATTAGCAACTTCGATTCCTGCTACACATGATGAGAGATTTTTAAAATGACTCAACCTTTTAAAAGACCTGCATTCAACACATATTTAACTAATCTATCTCAAGGAGGTGGGGGGGAAACACCCATCTGTTTGCGGGTTTAAATAACTGTAAAGATGGATGAGGATGATGTGGTAGAGGTGAGGTTACTCTGGAGGAAGACGTGTAAGGCTGGGTTTTTGTTTGCTTTTAAAAAATTAGGGGCACCTGGGTGGCTCACCTGCCTTCGGCTCAGGTCGCGACCCCAGGGTCCTGAGGTAAAGTCCTGCATTGGGCTCCCTGCTCGGCGGGGAGCCTGCTTCTCCCTCTGCCTCTGCATCTGCTCCCCCTGCTTACGCTCTCTCTCTCCCTCTCGAATAAATAAAATATTTTTTAAAAATTGTATCTTGGGGCGCCCAGCTGGCTCGGTCAAAAGAGCATGTGACTCATGGGGCGCCTGGGTGGCACAGTCGTTGGGCATCTGCCTTCGGCTCAGGGCGTGATCCCGGAGTTCTGGGATCGAGCCCCACATCAGGCTCCTCCGCTATGAGCCTGGTTCTTCCTCTCCCACTCCCCCTGCTTGTGTTCCCTCTCTCGCTGGCTGTCTTTCTCTCTGTCAAATAAATAAATAAAATCTTAAAAAAAAAAAAAGAGCATGTGACTCTTGATCTCGGGGTCACACGTTGGAGCCCTACACTGGGTGTAGAGCTTACTTAAATAAATAAAATCTTTTAAAAAATCTTTTAAAAAATTATATTCTGCAAACTTATTGAAATAGAACATACTTACAAAAAATTGTAAAAATCGTAAGTGTACAACTTGATGTATTTTTACCTGTTGACCACACCCATGAAAGTAGCACCCAGACTAAGAAACAGAACATGACCAGCACCCCAGAAGACCCCCTCGTTCCCCTCCAGTTCATGCTTATACGTCCCACCACCCACTCCGCAACCACCCTCCTGACTTTTGACAAGGCAGATTAGTTTTCTCAGGGCTCTTCTTAAAGCTAAACTAGGAATAATGGTCATCTACCAAAGCTCTTCTTCTTTCAAGAATCAACATTTTAGGGGCGCCTGGGTGGCTCAGTCATTAAGTGTCTGCTTTCGGCTCAGGGCACAATCCCAGGGTCCTGGGATCGAGCCCCACATCGGGCTCCATGCTCCGCACTGGGAACCTGCTTCTTCCTCTCCCACTCCCCCTGCTTGTGTTCCCTCTCTCACTGGCTGTCTCTCTCTGTCAAATTAAAAAAAAAAAAATCTTAAAAAAAAAAAGAATCAACATTTTATTTGGCTCCTTCAAATTGTAGCTGTCTCCTCTGTCCCCCCTCCATGCCAGATCCTCTTCCTTTTTAGGTAAATAAGTCATCTTCTTCTGTTTCTTTTTATGCAAACAACAAAAGGGTTAGCAAAATGAGTATTTCATTCATTCACTGACGAATTGCGTCCTGGCCTCCCCAATGCCAGGCGCCTGGGTCAAAGACAATTACCATACTGAGGTCGGCATAGGATTGGGGGAAAGTGGAGGGGCCCCTCGGAACCCCCAGGAGGGGCACCTAACACAGCCAGATGTCCAAAAAACTTTCCAGAGCAGTGTCTCTAAGGATGGGCAGGCTGGCGAAGTGGGGGACAGAGAGGGGTGGAGGAGGGGCTCATGTGCTGTGTCACAGATCCTGGTAGAAAGCTGTGAACGGTCCCCACGAAGACCCTGGGGTGAGAAGACCTCTGAATTACAACGCTAGATTGAACAAACACGCCAAGCTTTCCCTCCCCCCTGAAACCTCGTTAAAACTACAACAAAGAAATGTTTTTAAAAACATGTTAATCCAGGGGCACCTGGGTGGCTCAGTCAGTTAAATGTCTGACTCTTGATTTCGGCTGAGGTCATGATCTCAGAGTTCTGAGATGGAGCCCGGCATCAGCATTGGGGTGGGGGGGGCGCTCAGCGGTGAGTCTTCTGGAAGATTCTGTCCCTCTGCCCCCGCCCTCCCACGCTTGCACACATGGGCTCGCTCTCTCTCTCAAATACATAAGTCTTTAAAGAATAAAAATAAAAACATGTTAATCCATATAAAGAGCAGGAGAGATGTGACAGAAGGAAAGACTTCGGCAGCAAGAAACTGGATGATGGCATGAAAACTGAGAGACTCCAAGAAGCCGAATGCTGAGCCAGCGTGGGGAGCACGGAGAGCCGCCTTGACTTGCTGAGGCGCGAGGGATTTATGACGGGAATTAAGCTGTGCACAAGTGCAGGAGTTGCTGAGGAAGGGAAGCCCCGGGTGGGGAGATGGGGATCAGAGAAGGGTCATTAACAGATCCTCGTGAAAAGCCATCAAGGTGGACGCCAGGGAGTGGCTGGGCGTGGAGAAGCCGGCCGGCCGTGCCCAGCCACGGGGAAGGTCTGTGGGAGGTCTGCGTGGCACCACCACCCCCCCCCGGGGCCCAGGCCTCTGGTGGTGCACCCCGGGGCCACCGTGGTCAGCAGGGCCAGCCCTGGAGCAGAGGCGCTGCTGAGCAGCAGGGGACGAGCTGGAACCCACCCAGCACTTTGGTGTCCCTCGGCCACCAGGACTCCCTTCAAAGAATAGTGGCCGCCGCTTCGCTTCCGCCGCCTGGTCTTCAAAGCAGCCCCTCTGCAGGCCACCCTTGCGGAACCCTACAAGGAAAGGGGTGCCGGGGAAATGCTGCTGCAGTTCAACCAAGCTGAAAGTGAAACTGGGAGCTCTGAGTGCAGGGGAGCAACGAGGCAGACAAAGGCCAGGCTCTGGCGCCAGGGAGCCCTGCTCCGGCCGGGACTGCTCAGGTCTGCATGACTGCGTGGAGGAACTTCTATCATGTGCCCGCTCCCGCAGCGCGGGGCTCTGTCCCTTCAGCGGAATGCGGAGCCCAGAGAAAAACCCTCTGCTTCTCTGCTTGTCACTGTCACTTTAAATGTCCTCTCCCTCCAGATTGTGGATCGCTGGCTGCCTTGAGGTCTCTCCCAGACCCTGAGTGGCAGCCCCTACAGCCGCAGCCACTCATGGGCCAAGCTGAGCCCTGCCTGCTGCTCACTGTCACCCCCCCACCCCTTCCAGAGCCTTTCCTCCAGGCAGCAGAGGAACTGCCCCCCTTGTAGGGAGCCCAGCCTGCCTTTCTTGCCTCCTGCCACACCTGCTGTCAGTCTGCACTTCGCCCTGCAGCCTCCCGGCTCTGGCAGAGCCCACTCACCCTGGAGAACACCTGCTTGTCCTTAGAGGCCTCGACCAGTCGATCAGCTCCTGTGGGCCCTTCGTGGGCTCTCCTGCCTTCCTCAGAGGCTACCTTGCCCCAGAGCCCAGGGCAAGCTAATCCCCAGGGAAGAAACCCCAAAATGTGTGGCTTCCATAAGAGTCCTGTTTCTCTCTCACCATGTAACAGCCTTAGGGTGAATGGTCCTGGCTGACAGGCAGCCAGCGTGGACCCAGGTTCCTTCTGTCTTGTCACTCTGCCTTCCCACGCAGTGTTGTCCTCACCGGCACGGCCAAGCCTGGCTTCGTGCCATGTCTGTATTCACATCGTCACAAGAGTGGAGAGAGAAAGCAAGTGAAGGAAAACTATTTCCTTTGGGGCAATAACGTAGACGCTGCCAGCACCCCTTCTGTCCCAATTTACAGGTCAGAACGGAGCCGGAGGGCCACGTGTGGGCTGCAGGGGAGGCTGCGGAATGTCGTCTCGAGCAGGTGACCTTCTGCACAGGGAAGCTCTTATTACTTAGGAAGAAGCAGAGACTAGATCTGGGGGGAGGAGGGGCCAGGCCAGGCTGCCCCCTAAGGCCTAGAGGATAATCACCACCCACTTCGCATAACATTCCTTCCCCATTCCAGGCAAAATGCAGGGTCTACCCAGACATTTTTCTCTAAAAATGTAAAGAAGGCAACATCCAGGGTAGCAGATGTTGTCATCGCCCTGCCCGTGTGCTTAGCCCTCCAGGGGTTACCCTTACTTCCGGCTGTCCGCTCCCGAAAATCACGTAGGGCTTCCTGTGGCTGCCAGAGCCTCTGTGCACATGGGGTGGACCTGAAGTGCTGGAGAGTGAGCACCCTTCCCCTGAGCTCAGCTCAGTCCTATTCATCTCAGCCAACACTGATGCAGACCCACCTGTCCGAGGCTCCGTGCTGGATGCCAGGGGTATAGACAGATCCTGGGCCCCATCGGCACGCGCTCTCCACCAGACACAATATTGAGTGCTTGACCCGCCTTCCTCATTTAATTCTCCTGGCGGCCCTTTGAGGTTCATTCTCTTCTCTCCATTTTACAGATGAGGAAACCGAGCCTTAGAAAGGATAATACCTGCCCAAGTCCCCAGCTTGTAATCAGCAGAGATGAGGTGTGAACCCATGTCTGTCTGGCTCCCAGATGCTCATCTAATGAGAGAAGCTCCCTGCCCTGAAAGCCTGGGGTCAGGAGGGGAACGGGGCAGGTGGAAAGATCACTACCGTCCCCTGCTGAATGCAACGATGATGAAGGTAAAACTTACACCTTCTTGCTGGCTGGCCTGTGTTCAAGTGGTGACCCAAGGAGCCAACATACCATCCCAGGACTGTTACCTGACAGGGCACTACAACTCTGTATTTAAGATTTATTTATTAATTTGAGAGAGAAAGAGAGAGCATGGGGGTGTGCAGAGGAAGAGGGAATCCCAGGCCGACTCTGAGCTGAGCGTGGAGCCTGATGCAGGGCTTGATCCCAGGATCCTGAGATCACTAAGACTGACCTGAGCCAAAACCAAGAGTCAGTCGCTTAACCGACTGAGCCACCCAGGTGCCCCTACAATTCTGTATTTTTAAGTCCCCATATTTTGAATCTTTTTACAGCAGACTCTTAAGTCACTGCTTCCCAAACAGGTTCCCCGTCATGGGACATGTAGGAAGTGGCAGTATTTATATGGTGTATTAGAGTATACTCAAGATTTGGAGCTGTCTATATAGAATTCGGTGAAAATACTAATTATATTTTCTTTTTGGTACATAATTATGAAAGGAAATAAAATACAACATAGGAAAATAGTAAATATTGAATTAGAATAGAACTCCCAAATAATCTCTTTTCAAACATCTGATAGGAAATCAGCTTGCTCTCATGAACATTTTATACTAGATTCTATCTCAGAAATGGTCACCATATCTCCGATTATGTTTTTCCAGTTACGCTCCCTTCAAATTCACGGTTATCACCATTGACAAGAAATATTCCACAAGAAGATACTCTGAAAGGAAGCAACAGCTACCATGTTCCCTCTTCAACTGTCAGAAACTCCTTTCTTACTCTTAATAGAATTAGGATCCTTTGAATTTTACTTTAATGAGGCAATTGTTCTCAAACACTAACAGTTCTGCTTTTTCTTTCATTGACAACATGTAAGGTTGAAATTTCCAATAATGCTATAAAGGGCTTTAAAATGCAATAGTCCTTTTCTTGAGTCAAGTATTTTAAAGTTATGATGAAATTTTCTCCCCAACATACACAGACATTGCTCTATCAGTCTTAGCAGTTTCTTTTGAGGATTCAAATCATAACCCCAAGTTCGTTCACTGGTAATTTCACTTCTCCAAAGGCAATTTTTTTTCTTTGTCCCTAAGTGTTGGTAACATGTATTAATACTGGGAGGAGGAACCCCAAGACCGCCCCTGGGCTCTGATTCACTAGGGGATTCATAGAGGAACATCAGTGGAGGGAAAGGTGCTTGGGTGAAGAAGTCGAGAAGAAACTAGGCACAAGCTTCCAGTTGTCCTTCTGTGATGGAGTCACCCAGACAGGCCCTAATTCTCCCAGCAGCGATATGTGAACACATGGGCAAAGTGCTGACAACCAGAGAAGCTCTGCTAGCCTTCGTGTCCAGGGGTTTTCATTTGGGTTAAGTCACTTAGGGGTGCAGCACCCACATAACTGACCTTCGCTATTCCATTTCCAGGTCCCCAACTACTAAACTGATGCATCATGGTCCATGGCCCAAGGGCTCAGAGGTCATCTTCCAAGAGCTGGTCAAGGGCTCGTCCTGACTATCTTTGGAATGTGCAGAGTTTGGGCAACCCAGACCTGCTGAGTTAACCCGCGACTGCACAAATGTACTTTGGCACCCTTCTCACGACTTCTGATCAGGTTCATTCAGAGACAAAAATGTCAACTAAGTAAGTCAGATTTTGAAGCCACTTCCAATCCTTCAAAAAAAAATTGCAAAGTAAGACTGGTTCACAATTTTTACATTTTATTTTTATTGTTTCTTAAGCCCACAGACTCTGGACAGAACTCTTCTTTCGATGAGTCAATGCATTTCTGTATGAAACAGCAGAGAGCCGTTTTATTGTCCTGTTTCTTCACGTGAAGCTGAAAACACACAGGGCTGACAGGTTTGGGGGGCATCTTTTTTTTTTTTTTAAGTAAGCTCCATGCCCAGCGTAGAGCCCAATGCAGGACTCAAACTCACAACCCTGAGTTCAAGACCTGAGCCGAGATCGAGAGTCAGACGCTCAACTGACCGAGCCACCCAGGTGCCCCCTGGCTTGGGTTTTAATTAATCATTTCGATCACATCATTTATTGTGGAATTCAGATCTTTACATATGATAGCTTTTGTGTGAATGAAAGAATGTGCTTCTCAAGTCTCAGGATTTGGGGAACGAAACTGTGAAGTCAAGCTTCTGCGTCCTGTGGCTGCAGCCACCCCCAGGAGACCACAATCCAAGGCGCTCGTTTGCCCCTCCCTGGGTTCTGAGAACTCAGCTTGCTGCTGCCCCTAGCTGACCGCTGTCACTGACGACGGGAGCTGCAGCGCTGCAGTGAAAGGTGTCCTGAGCCTGGGGACTAGCTCCGGCTCTACATCCCCTGAGATGGCTTCAATGGGTCCAAAGGATCGTTTGGAAGAGGCAGCTTTTCTATACACTTTTTTTTTTTTTGGACAGTAGAAGAACAATTGAAGGAACCAATGTGACATTGGAACAACCTAGAATAGACAGCAGAAAAAAAGTCCAATAATCCTTTACCTACATCTTGATAAAAGGACAGGGAAATGTATGATTATTCGTGAGAAAAGATGTGGCAAGCACATTGAGCAAACATATGCGTAGTGTATATTCCCAGGTCTACTGTGGGGTAGAGACTTACCATCAGAATGAGGTGAAATGCAGTCCCTGACGTCAGGAGGTTATCTTAGGACTAGGAGAAGGGCCTGTGGGCATGCTCGAAGAGCTGGTATAACGTGAATGGAGTCTCAGGCTTGTTGTCTCAGGGAAGGAATGCAGGCCCTTGTTTGTTCATCCGCTGGAACCCTATCAGTTGACCTTGAGTTCAAGCTTTTGCAGAGACAGCTGGTGCGTGGGTGAATGGAGTCTGGTAAGGCTATTGGGAACTCCATAAGCAAGGTATCAGGCCGACGTTTCCAAGGGCCTTCCTTGGCTCCGTAAAGTCAACCTTATCTCCTCAAAGCTCTCTGGTCATATCTGATTCAATACATGTTTCTCTCAAATATGTCATTCTAGTCAAAGCCTTAGTAATATAAACAACATTTCCAGTGGTGTCCTCCGTGAACATTGGTTCCTCCCCCAAAGCCGGGGGCTTCAATGACCAAACCAAAACCTCTATTTGCTTCTGCAACCCCAAACTCAGTCCTGATCGTTTTCATGTGGACTGGTGAGATGAGCGATTCTGCACATGGGTGAGATATTTTGACTTTGACTATTAAGTGTAGGCTTTTGCAACCAGCTTCTTGAGCTCTGCCTGAAAACGTTGTAAGAGAGCTTATAAGAGGACTCTGTTTCTTGCTTTGGAATGACAGACATTTACCAAAATCAAATGTTTTCCTGCAGTGGCTGAATGGTTTGCAGTCAGGTGTAGGCAGGGATGGCCTGGCCACCTTGCACCACATGATGACTTTTCCAGGACATTAGACTTCTGGACCAAGGATAAAACTGGAGGGTCCCAGAGTCCAAATAGGAGATTATCTTGGTGTATTTATTGACTGTTGAATGACAAACTTTTTTGTACTACTGTGTTTAGTGATTCTGATGACATCCCAGTTTCTTTTCAAAGATTCATCTATTTATTTTAGAGAGAGACAGAGCACGGGAGAGGGTGTGGGGATGAGGAAGGGCAGAGAGGGAGGGAGAGGGAGAGGGAGAGAGAGAATCTCAAGCAGACTCTTGGCGGAGCCCAACTCGGGGCTTGATCCTATGACTGGAGATCATGACCTGAGCTGAAACCAAGAGTCAGATGCTCAACCCACTGAGCCACCCAGGCGCTCTGATGACATCCCAGTTTTAATTAAAAAGCTTTCCATTACAACGGGAAAATAATTATCCATAAAAATTACACAATGAGATCCCACCTCACACCTCTCAGAATGGCTAAAATTAACAACTCAGGAAACAACAGGTGTTGGTGAGGATGTGGGAACCCTTCTACACTATTGGTGGGAATGCAAACTGGTGCAGCCATTCTGGAAAACAGTATGGAGGTTCCCCAAAACGTTGGAACAGAGCTACCCCACGATCCAGCAATTACACTACTGGGTATTTATCCAAAAGATACAAACACAGTGATTCGACGGGGCACCTGCACCCCAGTGTTCATAGCAGCAATGTCCACAATAACCAAACTATGGAAAGAGCCCAGATGTCCATCAACAGATGAATGGATAAAGGAGATGTGGTATGTACACACACACACACACACACACACACACACACACACACTGGAATATTACTCAGCCATCACAAAGAATAAAATCTTGCCATTTGCAATGATGTGGATGGAACTAGAGGGTATTATGCTAAGTGAAATAAGTCAGAGAAAGACAATTATCATATGATCTCACTCATATGTGGAATTTAAGAAACAAAACAGATGAACATAGGGGAAGGAAAGGAAAAAAATAAAACAAAAACAGAGAAGGAAGCAAACCATAAGAGACTCGTAACTCTAGGAAACAAACTGAGGGTTGCTGGAGGGGAGGTGGGTGGGGATTGGGGTAATTGGGTGATGGGCACTTGATGTACTGAGCACTGGGTGTTGTATGCAACTGATGAATCACTGAATTCTATCACTGAAACTACTAATACAGTATATGGTAATTAAATTGAATTTAAATAATTTTTAAATTATATCTATTTAAATAAAAGGTAGTTAAAGTTACTGTAGGCCTCTATGCCTATATGTCTCCTGCATCTCTAAGAATGTTTAATGCACATTGCATTAAATTTTTTAAAAAGAATTCAGCAGACAAAATAGGAAGTATTAACGTGTTAATTTTCATTTAACTTAGTAGTTAAATTTCTGAAAATTCGTGACATAAAGATATTCATCCTATTCAAGTATAACGAAAATATTTCGACGATCAATCTTCTGGTGCCGTAAAGTCTTGGTCTCTTAAATAATTGATTTGATTATTTTCAATTACTCTCATTTCTAGACATACAATTTTTATTGTTTCTTTTCCATTATTTTTATCGAGCTACAATGCATGGAGTGAGGTGCGTGCAGTGCGCGCACCTGCAGGGTCTGCTTGGTATGTCTTTCCATTTCTGTGCGCCAGATCCAGAGAGGGACGGTTTCCATCCCCCCAGGAAGCAGCCTCATCCCTTCCCAGGTAACCCCGGATCCAATTTCTATCACCATAAGTCACATTTGCCTGTTCCAGGATCTTATGTAAATGGAACCATACAGTGGCTACTCTCTTATCTGGCTTTTTTACTCGGCATCGCGTTTGAGAAATTCATCCTTGTCGTGTGGGTATATCACAATTTCTTCGTGCAGGCCTTTTCCTGGACACGTGCTCTCCCTGCCATTGGATCAATCACTCCCGAGGACTAGAAGCTCAGGGGCCGAGCAGGCATATTTAACGTTAGAAGCGTTTTCTCGTCTTTAAGAGCTAACAACAATTCATTTCCAAAATTCTACCAAGAATCAGACTGTGTTAAACATCAGCGTTAAAAATCAATAGTCATTCACTCAATTGAGACACGACAAGTGAGAAAATTAACATGATACATTATTTTTTATATGGAAACACTTCCTATAATATCCATACTTCCACGTTAGCAAAATGTGAAAAATAAGAAAATTAAAGATATGTCAATACTTTCTAGGTCCTCACGAAGTAATGTTGCAGATGTTAAGCAGACCAGAACTAGGGTGACCATCAGCAGAGCTGAGATGGTTCGCTGGGCATCTCTGGGGCCTGGGGGCAGTGGGGGGTGGCATAACGTGGCCCCGACAGAGCCCTACTGGCAGCAGGTACTTGGCATAAAACCTTGGCCACGAAACTAATTATTGCCAATTACAGAGGGAGCCATCTGATCGCGTTCAAATACATTTTCAGCTGCGGTCACCTTCTGAGGGGCAGAACAGATCACCGTGCCCACAGCCCATTCGTGGCACACCAGTTGGAGTGCTCTGTCCTAACTAATAGCAGAAGGGATTCCAAGACGAAACATGTTCTGTGGTCAAATAATTTTAGAGGATTCTATGCTAAAGTTAAGCTGCAGATTTAACACTATGGGAATTCTCAGAACCTTTAAGATGTCAATGCCCAGCGTGAGTTCTCTGGGTCCCCAAGTGAAAACAGGCAAAGCACAAAGACACGAAGTTCACGTAAATACTCAGTAAACATATGAAGATGCTCAGCCCCACTCGTAAGTAAACAGACGCACAATAAAGCGAGACAGTTAGTCACACAGAAGATCGGCAAGCCTGAGAACGCTGTACAACCTCCACCAGGCTTGGGCGGGAGCCGGTGATCTCTCAGAAGGTAGGAGGCTGTGCAGACTCACCAACTGTTTAGAGGCCGTGCCGCTTAGAGATGATGCTCAGCTGCATGTAACAGAAAGCCGATGACTTCATCAAATAAGAATTTATTATCCTCTCCCCAAAAAGGTTTGGAGATGGGCATCCCAGGCCGTGCAGCCACACTGCCCCATCGCCAACAATTCAGACCCCTTCTGTCTTTCAGCTCCACCAGCCTTAGCGTGAAGCTTTTGTTATCACATTTTCTCATTGTGACCTCACGGTTACAAGATGGCTGCTTGACCTCCAGTCTCAGGTTCACATTCCAGGTAAGAAGAAGGGAGCAGCAAGGTGGAAGAAGTGGTGCTTCCATTAGGAAATCAGTGCTTCCTCAGAAGCCTCCAGCAGACTTCCACTTAGATCTGTCTCAAACTGGCCACCCGTAGATGCAAGAAAGGCTGGGAAGTATAGATTTTTAGCTTGGCACTTTGCCTCTTTGAGCAAAATCAGGTGTTGGTTTACCTAATCTGGCCTTAGCTGACCCTTGGATCTCATGTCATAATTCTTCCCCTTGGCTTCTGTTCCTCAACCTCATTGATTTTAACAGATAATGTCAGTGCCCCACTAATAATGGTCATGTTAGATTGCTTCAGATACCCGCTTTTCCCTCCTTGCATGTGTCCTCCAGCTTTGGTAGGCTTTTGCTTTCAGTACCCAGTACCCATGTCTCTTTTGGGGGGCAGGGCTGCTCTCAAGCTGCTGGAATCCACTTTGCCCACGTGAAGTGTCAGAGCATTTATATCTCCCTGTAGTGACCCTAACCAAGGTCTGATGGGAGTATGAAAGTGTCCGCAACCTTGCCTTACGTTGGGACAAACTCTAAGGCGTAACTCCTGCACCAGAGCTCCCTGTGGGATCAGACTGAGCCCACCCTCTACAGCATTCTGCCTGAAGTCACATCTTTGCTCGGACTCCTCTTCTCTGCCTTGCCTCCCCCACGGCCTTGCTGCTCACCCCTAAGGGAGCACTTAGTAAGTCACTTGAACATGACTCCTCATCCCAGAGTCTGCTTCTGGATTTCCCGACTTAAGACACTGGCCTTCTCGCTGTACCTAGAATATGCCCAGCCTGCTCCTACCACAGGGCCTTTGCATGCCATTGGGAATGCCTTCTCCCAGATATATGCATGGTTCAGAGCCTCACTTTGCTCAGGTCTTTGCTCAAACAGCCTCTCATCAGTGAGACTTCCCTTAACCACACTACATAAAATAGAGCCCCTCCATCAATTTTTGTCTCTTACCCTACTTTTCTTTACAACATTTATCACTACTTCACAGTATATAATATATTGTGTTTACTGTCTTTCTCCTCCACTAGAATGTAAGTTCCAGGGACTAGGAAATTCGTCTTTATTTTCCTCTATATGCCCTGCACTAGGATTAATGCCTGCCAGAAGGCACACCTCAAATATATTTGCCGATTGAATTAATGAATGAATTATATGAAAGGATCTATGCAGTCTTAGGAATTAGAACATGATTTTCAGCTTTGAAAGAGGGGTTTGAGAGAGCATTGGAGCTGTGTGTGTGTGAGAGAGAGAGAGAGAGAGAGAGAGAGCTAGAACAACAGCCTTTCAGATTCCATAAGCATTTATTGAGACACCAAAACTAAGTCAGGAGCCCTGAGGAAACTCCTGGTCTCAAAGACGACCCAGCCCCCCACAAAGTGGTACTTACATGCACCACGGGGGTCTCTATAGTGGCCTATGCACAGGGCTATGCAAACAATCACTTCTGTCTGAGGGAGTCCAGGAGGGCTTCATGGAAGAGGCCACATTTGACATTAAAGAAAGAGTCCGTTTCTAGGAGGAGAAGGTGGGTTGCAGTCCCATGAGGAGGAAGAGCATACCGAAAGGCAAAAAATCCCTGGCTTGTCTGTGTGGATAAAACAGAGGGTTCCTGGGGAGTGCCACAGTCTACTGAGGGGCACGGGGCAGGAGAAGAGGGGCCAGGCAGCAAAGGACCTTGAACGTGTAGCTTTGTGCAGTTGGCGATAGACAACCGTAGGGAAGGTTTAACCTGGAGGAAGAGCAAAAGGGAGTACAGTCAGCAAGTTAGCTCTGGTGGTGGCATGGACCAGGGGAGAGGGAAGCCCCATTCCTTCTGTGACCTGAGCACGCACAGCTCGAGGCGCCGAGCTGAGCTGTTGCCACCAGAGGGCGCTGTGACCCAGGACACGGGCCTCCTGAGTGCTCTGAGCCCTCGGCGGGCACCTCACCTTGAGCCTTCAGACGGTGACCCTTTTGGCCGGGTCACCACAGCTCTATGGCTGTCAGCACACGAAGCCGTGGGAATCTTCCGTATCACATCTTGTTATCTGACACGGAGGAGCTGCCGGGGTGCCATGGTATAGAGAGGTAAGAGCCTTGAACCCCTGTTTTAACAAACCCTTGGTTTGGTTCTGAGGCATGATCGAGGCTGAGAACCACTGGTCTGAGAAAGCACTGCACACTGTGGCGGGTGACCTCGGAGGCGTGAGCCCCGCGTGCTGTGCAAGGGCCGCCAGAGGCTTCCTGGGGGTGTCACAGAGGAGTCAGTGAGGCAGAGCGGGAGAGAAAGCATTCCCAGCAGCAGAGACAACAATCGTGCCGAGGCTCCTGGGAGGGAAGGCCTAGTCTCCCGTTAGACTCTGGCAGGAAGGGGATTTACGCAAAGGGGTTCAATCTTTGCTCCCCCCCAAGTACGCTCCTGATTTCTCTCCAGGGGTCTCGTGTTTTAAAAGATGTTCTCTTCCAAAAAGATGCTCTGAATAATTAATCATTCATTCATCTCCTACTATTTATTAATCAATATATAGAGCTCCAATCAGAGTTTCTGATTAGCATGAGATGTCCAGACTGCCTGCCCTGAATTAATAATGATAGTAGCTACCATTTGCCGAGGGCTCACCCCCCGGCCGGGCTCAGTGCCAAGGGCTTTACCTGTGCTAACTCAGGGCACGGCCACCATCGTCATGAGTGCGGGACCGTTATCACCCCTTTTCACCGAAGAGGAAACTAACACTTGAGAGAGGCTGACTTGGCCAAAGGCCCAACAGGATATGATCTAACCTGGGTCAGCCCTCCTGCAGAGCGGGCTGGACCCAAATGGTTTCCTGTTCCTTGGGAGGAATGGAGTTCCAGCCCCAAAGAAAGATACCTGGCCTGTCAGCACATATAGTCTTCTCCTGAGCAAATGCAGAATTCCTGTTACGCATTTAGAAGTAGTAAAAGAGCTCATGGCACCCATTTCTATCCTGAGAGCTGCCTAGCGTTCTGGGACTCCAGGTCAGAATCACGGAGCTAGTCCAGCGTTCTCGCTCTCCCCAACACCTGCTGTGTGGATAAGAATATGGAGCCCAAGGAGGGGCAGGGACGTGGAGACAGCCCTCCATGACCTCCTCAAAGCATTGCCTGGTAGCACGACACTAGAAAAGAGCTCACCTGGTTCATGGGCCATCATCCCCCATCTCCTCTGCCTGTCTCGGCCCCCCCATCTCTGCCGCCCCTCCCTTGCTTCCTTCCTCCTCCAGCATCCTCTTAGTCCCTGCTCCGTGCCAGGCCCTGGGCACATACCGACACAACCCAAATAGCTACTTCCTACCAGCCTCTCAGTCTCACGTGGGCTATGGCGTGTCGTCGCTGCCTACCTTTCCCGAGCCGTGTCCACCACAGAGAAGGTCTGGGGGAAGATGTCTTGAGCAGCGACACCAGCTCTCTCCTCACTCACGGGCTTTGCAGGACGGAATACAGCACAGGCTGTCCCACCTCCCACTCCAACCCCACCCGCCGCTCTGCCCTCTGTTCCTACCATGGGCAAGCTCCATGCCCCATGAGTCCTGCCTGAGATGTTTGGGGCGTGCTGGCTGCCTCCTCCCTTTTTCCCTTTGATAAACTGACTTGCTCTATCTGCCCTGTCTCCCTCCTGCCCTCCTGCCATTGATGACTCACTGCTAATGTCTTTTCTCACTTCTTTAGGTCCATTTGATAGCCAGACATCACCACCACCTGCCTGGTGGGCAAGTCCTCTTTGTCTCTGTGTTGATAAATTAGGTCCAGGTACCTTTTCTGTGCTGGCCCCTGGGAACACAGACGACAGTGGGAGGTGGCGTCCGCCCTGGGAGAGCTCACAGTCTGGGGCGGCTGGTATGACCGTGCTGTGAAAGGCCAGCCCAGCAAAGTTGCTTAATTTTTCAGGGTTTGCCTTAATGCTAAGGGTATTATGCATTTGGGCCACATTTATTATGCCCCAGCGATACTGGGCAAACATAAGTGGCTTCTCTGGCTCTTAAGAAAAAGGACCATCCTTGCAAATTCTAGCTCCAACAGGAAGCCAGGGTTCTTGGTGGGAAGTCTGAAAAGACAGGAGAGGGAAACGTGATCCATCAGAAAGCCCTATCTGTCAGCAGGTCGGGAGTCCATCTTCAGAGGCAGACTTCTAGTAACCAACTCACAAACACTGACATATTAAGCCAAAATGTCAATTAAAGTGTTTTTAATAAAATTGTTTTCTAACAGTGCTTTAAAGTATTATGCGCTCACTTAAACAAATTTTAAGTGATATATAGAAAATGTGAATTTCAACCTTTGCCTTCAATCTAAATCACTGTTAACGCTCTGGTATGTAAATTTTCAGATATATATAATCACATTTAATTATATATATGTGTGTGTGTTTTATACAAATATATATGGAGAGAGAGATCACTTTAAAATATAAATTAAGAAATTCATAGCATTTGAATATATGTTATAATATAGATTAGTGATAAAATAATTACTGATTACAGTCGATAATAAATATGCTATTCAGCCTTTTTTTTTAAGATTTTTATTTTTAAGTAATCTCTACACCCAACATGGAGCTTGAACCTACAATCCCAAGATCAAGAGTCATACGCTCCACTGACCAAGCCAGCCCGGTGCCCTTCCAGTTGGTTTTCTTTCAAAATAGAAAACTAAGTCGTGGGCCTCTTTCCACACAGGCACGTAGAGCTAGACCGCTCCTGGTCTTTGTCAGCTGCATCGTATGGACATACCATAAATTCCTCAATGCTCCGCTGATGCACACGCGTTTCCAGGCTTCTCTTATTGCAAACAAGGCTGCAGAGAACTTCCCGTGTACTCATCTTTGGTCCCTTGTGCCAGTGTTTCTATAAACTAAATTCGCAAAGCCAGAGGTAGCTAGATCAAAGTCATACTACACAGTCTCGATAGAAATCGGTGAATTTCCCTCCACAAATAATGTGCCAGCTTGCACCTGCCCAGCGGTCATGAGAGGGCCCAGGACGCTCTGCCTCGTGCTGGGTGCCTTGTAACGGTTGCCAGTCTGACGTGTGAAGAACGTCATCACCTCGTTTTCATGTGGGTCAGTTTCTCGCAGATCAAGCATCTCTTCGTGTGTGTTTCGGCCGTTCGATTGTCATTTTCTATAAAATGTATTTTCCCACGTGATTTGCCTATTTTTCTTACTCATCTTTTTCTTTCTTACTTTTCTTCTTTGCACTTTTTAAAAAATGCTGGCTTGTGAGCGTTCTTTGCAAATCAGGTTCTCAGCCCCCCTCTGTCATGCGGAGAGGGCATCAGTATTTTCTGCAGTTGGGTGTGTCACCTGCTTTGTGTATGATTTCTGCCCCGTAGAAGTTTAAACATATTTCTGTAGTCAGAGGGGCCATCTTTTTCTTGATAACTTCTGGGATCTGTGTCACGTTCTAGAAAGATTTTCTCTACTCCATGATTACAAAAGCAAACATTCTCTGATAGTTTCTTCTATTATTTTTATGGTTTGGTTTTCATTTTCACGTTTTGGATTCATCTGGAATTTACTTCACTGTATGCAATGAGTTAGGGGTTCAGCTAGATTTTTTCCAAATGACCCATCAATCGCCCTTAAATGTAATATCCTGTCACGTGTGTGAAATGCCGCCTTAATCGTACACCAATGTCCTTACATGTTGAGGTCTGGCTGTGGCTTCATTTCCCCTCCATCCATCTCTCCATCAGTTTCCGAGCCAGTTACACACTTTAATTCTTGCAACTTTTGGTACACTCATAGCCTTTTCTGAGCCCTCTCTCTCTGTAAGACTTTACCAAATCGGTTGGTAAACAGCACACCTTTTCCTTGGCTGTATTAGTGTCTTTAGAATGAGGTCAAACTGTCCCTTCCAGGTGACTCTGTATGTCCCTAACTATTTCCATTCATTCCTTCATGAGCATCGGCCTGCCCGGGGCTGTGGTGGCATCAAGAGAGACAGAGGGAAGAACACAGATGTGGGCCCCGCCTCATGGACTAATTTTAGCCATTAACCCTCAAGGCCATTGTGACTTCCATGATTCCTGATTCCTGAGTTCCAGGGGGCACTTCATGGTCAGCCCAGGGATCCTCCCAGAAGCCGGGCCCAGACCTGGTTGCTTTCGGATGTCCCTGACCCGTGGCTCAGCCAAGGCCCGTGGTAACAGGCCCATAAAAAGCTGGATTTTAAATAAACCTGGCTCCCTCTCCAACACGGGTAGAGAAACACTCATCCAGTTCACTCTGTTCCCATCAGATAAGAAAGGGCCAAAACAGATGGAGTTGTGGGGAACTATGGTGTGCCATGAGCTTTCAGAAATGGGCTTTTGGGGGGTGGGGGTTGCTGGGAAACAGAAGAAAGAAACTGAAAGACTGACTTAGTTAGAAATTATCTTTGCATCGCAGCAGTGAGAAGGCAGCATGGGGGCAATGTAGTCACGTGACCTTGAGCACGGCACTTAGCATCTCTGGGCTCCATCTCACAAACACTCAAGGTCAGCGAACAGGTGCTGGGCTGAGATCTTTGTTCAGATGGTTTTATCCGACCCTCAGAACATCTTTGCATCCTTACATTCAGCTGATGCACAGAAACCCAAGGCTCAAAAGGGAAACCGATGGGCCTGAAGCCACTCATTTAGAAGGAGCAGAGTTAGGATGCAAGGGGGGTTGATTCTGAAGCCCTCACCCTTTCTGTTTGAGGAGATTGTCCAGCTCCCCTCCCACCCCGGCTCAGGGTGCCCTGCGGCGCTAACGGGCACTTCTAAGGAGGGCAGGGAGGAGGGACTGGCCCCACCAGAAATCAGCACCGACTATGAAGCTGGGCCCTGAAACCCTCTGGTGCTGCATCTGGCGGGACAGGTGGGCCGGGAGGAAGGAACGGAGAGATCCAGACCCAGAACTGCACAAGCACGGGACTTCGGTCTGTGGACTTCGGTCTGTTCCATGGTGAACAAAAGGAAGAGGGCGCGATCAACGGACCTGGAAAAAAATGACTTAACGGCATAGAAAGAGGTCAGCGCTCCACGGATTAAGGGCTTGTGTTTCACAAATAAGACTTAAAACTCCTAGTAGGAAATAGAGGTAAACATCTTTTAGGGTTTGGGACAGAGAGAGGTTTCTTAAATAAGGCCCCAAACGCATTTACCACGAAATAAAAGAGTGATAAACCTGACTGTATTAAAAATCAAGAATTTACATTCAACAAAAGCCACCTTACAGGAAGTAAAAACACAAGTGATGAGGTAGGAGGAGAAAATCTCAGTACACAGAAGTAACAAGGGAATAATATGAAGAATACATAAAGAACTACAAATCAGTAAGAACAACAACAATAACAGCAACAAAACCCCAGAAAAATGGACAGAGACTCTGAGCACAATATCTCAGAGAGGAAGAAGCACAGAGAGCCAGTCAGGGTGAAGCAACAGCAAATGTTGTTAGTGACCGGGAAAATGCAGATCGAAGCCTCATCACGCTCTACATCCATTCAGTTTGCAATAGTTAAGAATCCGATAATACCTGGGAGGCCTGGGGGGGTTCCGTCCGTTAAGCGTCTGCCTTCGGCTCAGATCATGGTCCCAGAGTCCTGGGATCGAGTCCTGCATTGGGCTTCTTGCTCAGGGGGGTGTCTGCTTGTCCCTCTCCCCCCTCCCCCTGCTCACGCTCTCTCACTCTCGCTCTCCCTCTCAAAAAAATAAAAATAAAACTTAAACAAAAAAAATTCTGATAATACAAGTGCAGGAAAGGGTGTGGATCCCTAGGGTCGTTGGCACATCGTTGGAAGGCGTGTATATGGGTTACGCCATCCGGGGAAAGTCTGGCATTATCTCGTAAAGCCGAGCATCCGCGTAGCTTCTGACCCAGCAGCTGTGCTGTTACCCGTGTTAATAGCAGGGCTGCTCGTGTAGTAAAAGCTGGAAACCATCTGGGATCGATTGCATTCCTTATTCATAATTGTTCATCCCTTCTCACCCTTGCCAAGTCCCCCTCTTGGCAGACACTCTCGCAGCAGAGCTGCCGCCGACCGTCAGCCTCCCAGAACGAGGACTAGAAATAACTTGGTGCTAGAGGCCATTGAAATATTGGAGTTGTTTGTTCCTGCAGGAAATGATGAAAAATGTCCATTCCAAATGCCCATCAACGGGAGAGTGATGAATAGACTGTGATAGGCTCACACCTGATCCACAAGGGACAGCAGTCAAAACTCCAGGGACATGCCTCAAATACAAATTAATTTTACCAATCTGACACTAAGCAGGAAAAGTAAATCTCCAAGGATTACATACAATACGATATCCTTTCGTAAAGTTAAAAATCACTAACATTAAAAGGATTCTTTAAAGGAATACATACAGGTGCACTCAATTATATAAAAAAGGAAAACAGAGATTGATGAGCATAGGGTCCAGGGCGATTGGTATCTCACAGTGGGGAGTAGGGCCAGCTTATCCATTGAGCATGGCAGACTCAGTGCCTTAAGTCTGTAATATTTGTAGGGCCCATCAAAATGTTTTCATTCCCTTTAAATCAGAAGCAGAGGCCACGTGACTTCCTTCCTGTGTGTAGGAAGAGCCCCACAAAGGTGGAAGTATGCAGTTCCATGAAAGTCAAAATGTGACCCTGGGTCAGACAAGGGATGGGATGGGGAAATTTAAGTTACTTGTAAATGATAGCCAACGTGCTAGCTTTGGTTTTGGGTAACATGTTACGTTATTATAAATAACCAAACCAAGTGTAATATACATGGACCAATATTAAGAGTGTACCATAGAGGCACCTGGGTGGCTCAGTTGGTTACGCATCTGCCTTTGGCTCGGGTCATGATCTCAGGGTCCTGGGATCGAGCCCCACGTCAGGCTCCCTGCTCAGTGGGGAGTCTGCTTCTCTCTCTCCTCCCTGCTGCTTGTCCTCCTCCCTTTCTCAAATAAATAAATTTAAAAATAAATAAATAAATAAAAATGCAAAAATTTTTGAAAAAAGTATACCATAAACCAAAGATTATGATCATTTATTTCTGGACACCTAGGATCCCCTGGAAAAACAGTTAGCAAAGACAGTAAATGTTGACTTTGTAAACACTTTAATATACAATTTTTTTCAAAATTTTTACTTAGAGATTTGAACTTGCTTCTGCGAACATCAATTCTTAGATCAGATTTTGTATTTGCAACGGCTGCACAAAATTCCTGATCAAAACTTTCACATATTACCTCTACAAATTACTATCGCCACTTTTTTGCAACCACAATTGAAATTTTATTTAAAGAATCCAGCAGCCCTTCCTTTTCCTGTCGCTGATGAACGACTGGCTTGAAATGATGGAAACGGGCTTTGAGTTCAACAGGGCTTTGCAGCATCAAGTATTTCAAACTAGCGATGAAGCTCTCCTCTGTGGAACGCTCATCCTCAGAGCAGCCTCCCCGCAGCTACCCTGGGCACCATCCAGGGACTCAGCCACGGGGGGTAGGTCCGGATTGTGCGAGCCTGAGAGCTACACAGTTTGGGGAGAGGAGCTCTTTCAGGTAAAGACTGTGGCCTTGGAGGTGTAAAATTAGCTCTGAACAGGGAATTGCATGATTGGGCCCAATTCTTCACCCCTCCTTGTGTATACATTTCTGCCATGAGACCTTGCAGGTCAGGCCATTAAAGAGCAGAGTGTGTTTCCAGGGTTCCTGATGCTGGGCTTGGCCACATGACTTGTTTTAACCAATGGAATAGAGTGGAAATGACAGTATACTGTTTCTGAGGCTGGGTCTTGCTGTCTTGCTTGCCATCACCACAAGAAGACATTCCCTGGGGCGCCTGGGTGGCTCAGTCGGTTAAGCATCTGCCTTTGGCTCAGGTGATGATCCCTGGGTCCTGGGGTGGAGCTCCCCGCTCAGCAGGGAGTCTGCTTCTCCCTCTGCCACTCCTCCAGCTCATGCTCTTTCTCTCTCTCTCTCTCAAATAAATAAATAAAATCTTTTAAGAAGGTGGTCCCAGGTAGAAGAGGAGACCGTTGGAGCAGAGCCGTCCCCCTGAGCCTGTCCCAGATCATCTGACTCTCAGCTGCTCTAGCCTAAAGCTGGGGGGCCCCAGCGGATCTGCAGACCTATGTAAATAACTAATTACAGTTGTAAGCCACTGAGTTTGGGTACTATGTCGGTATTACTGCCATGGCTAATGAATTTAGGTGTAGGAAGATTTATTTGTGATGAGAGAACAAACCGCAACAGATTATAAAATTTTAGCAGCTGACAAATACCTCAAAAGTCACAGAATCCAGAAAAGTGCATAATATCTTTTTAAATTGTCCGTCTGACATCCCTTTCTGGTTTCCTACCTTTGGGGCCGCATTTTCTTTGGTTGCCTCTTCACGCTCAGGACAAAAATTTTGTAAGTTTGTGTTTCTATACAGAGAAGAAAGGGACGATTCAGTTTTCCCTGCAGCATGGTTTTTTTTCCAGCGTGGAAGAAAATCGTATTGGTAATTCAGAAAACTTTCTTCCCACTTCACAACTTGCTACTGGTCACGTTGTGTACGTTTCCAGGATTGCTCTCAAACTCGGGAAAACCTCTGTCGGGTTTCTTTCAGAACACCTTACGTCTTCTTGTGCAATGACTAATCCTAAATCCTCCCCAAATGATGAAACTCATCACTCAGTTTGCCATCCACGTCCTTTCGTGGGGGCGCATTATACCTCTTACATTGTCCTAGTCAGTTCAGTAATTTGTGTCGAGTCCACAAAAAAGTCCGTGTTTTTTCCGACGTGTCCATGTGACCCACTCCTTTGTCTAGAGTGGATCATGAAGGACTCCAGGAGCCTCTGCACACCTGCTTTTCACACTTACCCATCCGTCTTAGGGAGGTACTGCTTTTGGAATGGCCGGAAATTTTTTATTTTTTTTTTTAATTTGATTTATTCATTTGGGGGGCTGTGTATTGGAACACAGCTACAGTCATTTATCCATAGCTGCTGCTTTTTTTTTTTTAAGATTTTATTTATTTATTTGAGAGAGAGAAAGACACTGCACAAGCAGGGGCAGGAGCAGAGGGAGAAGCAGACTCCCCACTAGGCAGGGAGCCCGATGCGGGGCTCGATCCCAGGACCCCCAGATCATGGCCTGAGCCCAAGACAGACACTTAACCGACTGAGCCACCCAGGCACCCAAGGAAATTTTTTGGTTACACTTTTCTTCACTGATTTCATGGTTCATTTTTATGGCTTTTATTTCATATTTTTTAAATATTTATGTCAGTTACCTAATAATATACATTTAAAGATGACAAAAAATATGAAAGTACCCTTCCATATATTTCCAAATCAGAAATCTGTAATTTCTCAATGGTTTTATTGAAACTCAAATGCCCGTCCCTCACACAGACTCAAATGTATCCCCACTCACCTCAGAGAGCTTTCCCATCTGTGACCCTCCCTTCTTTGTCTTCATAGCAGTTGACCTGAGATCAGTTATATGCTGATGTTTATTGTCTGTGTTCCCCCCACAGAAGCTAAGGGATTTTTACATTCGTTATACCCCTAATCTCTAGAACGTGGATAGAAAAATAAACAAGTAAATGTTTGGTGAATGAATGAGTGAGTGACTGAGTGAATGAATGAATCTCCTAAGTGACACCAGAGCTTGTCTGCACTGTGGCTCCTTTCTAGATACTTCACCCATTTCCAGGGCTGGTCAGAGGCCCCGCCTGCTGGGAGCCTGCTGTGGTCTACACTAAGCTCCCCATACACATCTCTGCACTCGAAACATCTCCATCTGCTGCCTCTTTCCATAAACAAACAAAAGAAGAAGAAAAGATCCCTCAACCCAAAGTCTCTGTTCAACCAAGAATTACTTCACCTGCCTTTATATTCTTCACACGGCACGATTTGGCATAATGTATTAATTTTACTCCCCTCAAACTGTTAACCTCTTTGCACCCTCAGACTCTGTACCCCGGTCGCTCCGACCGAGAACCTGCAGACATGTCTGCCACCTGCCTCTTTCCCTTGCTCCCTCCTAGACGCCCCTTCCTGCCCCCTCTTTGATCTCCGAGCCGCTCCCTGACCCATGCACCTCTCCTCCCCCACAGCCTGCACCCCAGTCCAAGTGCCAGAGACCAGTCTCCCGCTGAGGTCCTCCACCACTCTCTGGAATGGCCTGTTGAGATGCAGGTACCATCACTGCCCTCATCAAAACCCCCAAAGGCTTCCCAAAGCTCCTGGGATGAAGCCCCAGCACTGGACGTGACCCCCCCCCACACTCTGCTCACTCATGTCTACCTCCGCCCCCTGTTCTCTGTGATTCCATTACCCTGGCCACCTTGGAGTCCCTCCAAAATCCCAAGCTCCCTCCTGATTCTGCGTCTCTGCACGTGCTGTTCCCTCTGCATGGAACGCCCTTCAGTTCCCACTCGGCCTGGCATCTCCTGTTCATCCTCAGTCTTGGCTTAAATATCATGTCCTCTGAGAAGCCCTCCTTGACCCGCTGGACATGTCCGGGCGGTCTGTTTTATACCCCCATTGTGCACTGTTCTTTTCCTCCTTGATACATCTCAAAAACAGTTGTTTGTATAATTAGGTTTTCAATGTCTGTCTTCCCTAAAGTCGGCAAGCTCTGTGAGGCAAAAAACACGAATTACAATAATAATAGCCACCGCATATACGGGCCTCACTCTGTGTAATGTTCTAAGCACTCCGCTTTATCATCTCATTTAACCCTCAGAGAACCCCTTAAGATCGATATCTTTCCCTGTTTTAGGAATGAGGAAACTGGAGCACAGAGAGGTCTAGTAACCTGCCCAGAGAGGCACAGTTAGTAAATGGTGGAATCAGGATTTGAACCCAAGCTGTCTGCTTTTTCCCATTTCCCTTGCTGCCCTCCACGTCCGTTTTGTTCCCCATTCTATCCCCAGCACTCAGCACGGACACGTAACAGGTGTTCCGTAAATATCGGCCAGATGTATGAATAAGCAGGCATTCGCCGAATACCTACTAAGCACAAAACACGATGGAGAAATTAAACATACAGACCCTAGCCTCACTCAGCGTTAGCTCCAAAAGCATGAGGAAAAGAGATTTTTCTCGACTGGAATAAATAGAAGAGGTTCTTAGGGGAGATGTGTCTGATGTTCTTCGGAGAACAGAGGACAGGTAGCAAGACATAAGCAGGCTGGTGCGCAGGGGAAGGGGCAGCAGGGAGGCAGACGCTGGGGAGGTGGGCTGGGAGCCGGCAGCCTGGCAGGGCACCCACGTGCTGGGGTGCGAAGCCAAGGGAACGGGCCTGTGCACAGAGCTGAGGGGCCCCGAGGAGGGGCTCAGCCTCCCAGACCGAGGAGAGGTCTCCAATGTGGGCCTCCAGGGATTAGTAACTGTGTGCTGGGGAGGAAGCCTTTGTGGGAAGCGGGACCCAGCTACGCAGAGCGCGCCGGCAGGAAATCGCAAAGGGTGTTCAGGAAACACGAGCATGTTCTCTGGGATATTAATAGGGCTTCACAGTCAAACTCACTTGGAAAATTCTGGATTGAGCAAGGTTCAACAGATTTCTTTCCTGAAGGCTTCCTCGGAACGCTTAACACATTAAAGTGCATGGGGTCTACCAGACAGGGAGGCACGTGCCACCGCTCCGAAAATGGCCATAGTGCTGCTTATTAACTTGACACCACCTTCGTTATAAAGAGATGGGGGGGATGGGGTAACCAGGGGATGGGCATGACGGAGGGCACGTGATGGAACGGGCACTGGGCATAACATGCAACTGATGAATCACTGACCTCTACCTCTGAAACTAATAACACACTGTATGTTAATTAATGAATTTAAATAAAATAAAATTGGTAAAAAAATAAATAAAATAAAGAGATGGCAGAAAAGAGGCAGGTAGAATAGCCTGGGGCGTCCCGGATGCCCAGCTGAGGAATTTTGACCTTAAGTGAGAAGCCACGGGGGAGAGTGAGCGATCGTGTATAGGGCAGTGTCCTACCCACGGCTGTGGGGTAAGAGGCTGTCTCCGATGCCCGCGTGGGGAACGGATCTGAGCAGAGAGGGAAACGAACATTCCTTGTCCACTCACCACATTCCAGCCGCTGCGCTCACGCTTGCCACATACACGTGTCCAACTCTGCGAAGCTACGTGCTGTTTGCCCTACTTTGAAATTGAGGAAACTGAGTCTCAGAGAGGTCATCGACCACCTGCCCACACCGAGTGAGCCAGGGAGCACAAGGGGGAGCCCAAACTGGGGCGGGAAGCACTGGGGGTGCGGCTGAGGCCTCCAGCACTGCGGCCTCTCCCAGGACCCGCACCAGAGCTATCCAACCCGAGGGGCCGGGCCAGCTCACACCCCCTCTCCGGGCCTCGCTTACCTCAGGCGTCGACAGGATGATTGCTGCCCTTCCCCTCGGCCCTGGATGCCCTCGCAGGGTGCTGCCTTGCAGGACCCCGGCTCTGGCCCTCTGGCCCGGAATTTGGGAACCGATTACCACGTAGCTGACAGACCCGCCACACAACAGCTCCACGCTGTTACCACCTTCCCCCCCCTCCTCTGCCGAGTGCCGTTCTTCAAGTCGCCAGCGCTCTCTGCGAGGCAGAATCCACCGTGGCCCCGCGTTTCCAGGTGGGAGCTTGCCCCAGGTCCCGCCCTGGGTGGGAGGTGAAGGTCCATCTCCACCACCAGCCCAGCGCCTGCCCACTCTGGTTTTGCTGCCGCCCGTGTAAGCCCATGGGCTCGGGGCTGGGGCCGGTGCCCCAGAGTGGGTGCGGTGAGGGGGAGATGCGGGGGTACCATGACCTCCACTAGAGCTGGTGGCATTCCCGGTTCTGCCCCTTGCTGGCCATGTTACACCATGCTGAGTCTCAGCCCCATCACCCGTAAAACAGCCCTAATAACACTCACCCCATGGAGCCGCTGGGAGCATGAACATTCCCCCCAAAACCCCGGCCCTTCTCGTGCTCACTCCCAATCCAGACACAAGGAATGAAGTGATTTCCTACAGTCCTTGAACTCTGGTGTTAGACATGTGCTGTTTCGTGTGTCTTTATAGGGCCTGCGTGATAATGGCAATGACCAGCATTTGTTAAGTATATCATACGCTCTAGGAACCTTTCTGAGGGGTTTATAGACCTCAGCTATAATGGACCAGAGCCAGGACTTGAACCCAGACTATCTGACTCCACGGCCGGGCTAACCACTCCGTATTTTGTTCAACATAAATCTTTGTGGATTAGACTGTGAGCCTCCAGGGGGGTCACGAACCATGGCTTCTGCAGGAGCCAGGAGCCAGCTCAGGCCCAGCCCATGAGTTTCAATAAATTCATTCATTCATTCACTAATTCATTCATTCATTCAACAAATATCTATTGAGCACCTCTGATTGGCCAGGCACGGTTCTAGGAGCTGGGGATAAAGCAATGAAGAAGGTAGAGAAGCCCCCTGCTCCCATGGCAACTACATCCCAGTGGGGATCCAGGCACTAAACAGAGAAAGAAATGCACACACAAGAAGACTATCAGCCGGTGATTTGGGTTACATGGCACCCAGCGAGCGACTGGTGACTGCTTTGCTGGGTGGTCAGGCAAGGCCTCTGTAAGGAGTTGACCTGTGACGAAGACCGGAATCATAAGAGGAAACCAGCTATCTGAACATCAGGGCAAAAACAGCACGTGCAAAGGCCCTGATGCGGGAACAAACTGGGGCGTGTTTGGGAACAGAGGGGAGCCCAGTGCCGCTGGAGTCCGTGAAGGGAGACAGCGAGGCAGGGGCCACATCGTGGAAGCTTCATCAGCTGGAGGGAGGGGTTTTATTATTTTTTATAATTTATTATTGTTTTCAAAATGCGATAGAACTTGTTGGAGAATTTTAAACAGGGAAATGACATGATCTGACCATTTTAAATTAATAGGCTTTATTTTTTTTAAGATTTTATTTACTTGTTTATTTATTTATTTATTTGACAGAGAGAGAGCACAAGCAGGGGGAGCAGCAGAGGGAGAGGGAGAAGCAGACTCCCCACTGAGCAGGGAGCCCAATATGGGACTCTGGATCCCAGGACCCCGGGATCATGACCCGAGCCGAACGCAGATGCTTAACCGACTGAGCCACCCAGGTGCCCCAATAGGCTTTTTAAAGTAGTTCTAGGTTTTAGGTTTAGAGTAGTTTAAGAAAAATTAAGGAGACAGTACAGAGAATTCCCATATGCCCTCTCACCCCCAACACCACACACACACACACTCCCCCTATTATTCACATATGTATTAGTGTGATACATTTGACGCAATTAATGAGCCAATATTAAACCATACGCTCACAGTTTACGTGAAGGACCACTCCATGCGGCACAAATGTGTGATGAATGACGTGTATCCACCATTACAGTATCGTGTAGAATAATTTCACTGCCGAAAAGTCTCCTGGGTTCTACACGTT
Organism: Ursus maritimus; assembly: GCF_017311325.1. NCBI lineage: Eukaryota > Metazoa > Chordata > Mammalia > Carnivora > Ursidae > Ursus > Ursus maritimus. The sequence goes on from NW_024423564.1 coordinate 71,950,149, forward strand.
CCTCCTTCTCTCCTGTGAAATCCCTGGAAACCACTGATCTTTTTACTGTCTCCATAGTTCTGCGAATGTCATGTAGTGGGAGTTGTACAGTACGCAGTCTCTTCAGACTAGTTTCTTTCACTTGACCTGACTTTCTAAAAAAGTTTTGAGAGAGAGAGAGAGAGAGAAAGAGCATTTACACCCGAGCGGGGGGTGGGGGTGGGGGTGGGGTGAAGGGAGAGAGAGAATCTTAAGCAGGCTCCATGCCCAGTGCAGTGCCCCATGTGGGGCTTGATCTCACAACCCTGAGATGACGACCTGAGCTAAAATTAAGAGCCAGACACTTAACTGACTGAGCCACCCAGGTGCCCTTTGGTCTGACTTTTTAAAAGGTCACATTGACTGGTCTGTAGAGAACAGATTGGAAGGGGACAAGATAACAGCAAGTCAGCTGGTCAGGAGGGGAAGGTGGCCGGGCTGGTGGGGAGAAGTGGACGGCCTCACCACCTGTCCTGGGCTGTCAGATCTGCCCATAAACTGGCTGCAGAGGGAGGTCGGGGGAGAAAAAGCCAACGGTTCCATCACAGGGTTAGACAGGCTCCGAGAGAATAGTAGTGTAAAGTTCTCGTATATACTGCTGTGTGGTTCTTATTTACATAAGTAAGGATTTTTCTCTTAGAACTGAAGAAGCAGGTACAGAGGTCTCCTGGTGGGCTTAGGATCCCACAGAAAGCAGGTCTCCCTTGGATGGCAGCCCTCCAGCCTCTTCCTCCAGAGCCCTGCCATCGGCTGCCAGCTCCCCATCCCTCTAGGGCCTTTGTTAAGTATTTCCTCTTCTCCGGTGGTCGTTTTGTTACATAATCGATAAACCACTAACAGTAGTAAAAGGCTTCCAGGTTTATACACTGCTGAGTCCCTGTCTGGAAAACCTTCCCCTTTGCCCTCCTTAAAACCCTCCTGGCTTCTCACTGCACCTGGGGGAAAATACCCACTTGGAATTGGATCTCAGCAAAACTGCTTATTAACTTATCCTGACCCCTGAATTACTTCAGCTTATTTTGGCCTCAAGTAGCTACCTTACGTCCAGAAAGAAAGAAAGAAAGAAAGAAAGAAAGAAAGAAAGAAAAAGAAAAAGTGGAGGTAGGGGGTTTGATGGATTTCTCGGGAGGCTATAGAGACACATCACAGATCAAAGGAAGAGGATTTGAAGAAACAATCAAGCGAAAGGACAGGTCCAGGGTCTGGCAGAAGCCTGCTGCCTTCCGGGGACAGGGCTACGGTGACCAGATCCTGTGTCTCTCCACCACACTCCTGAACCTAGAAGGCACTGGATGTGCCCAGCTTGGGTCAGGAGTGCACTCACCCCTGCTCAGATCTCAGATCCTGGGGAAGGAGCACGGTGCCCCATGGTATGAGCAGCGTGGCTACCCGGGAAGGCAAAATCTGTCCCCAGGAATCCCATAACTGAATCACAGCACTTCTCTGACCCTCTTTCCATCATTTCCTGACATGTGTCTCCCTTTCACTGGACAGTGAGCTCTTCAAGAACACGGCCTCAACTTACTTAGCTTGGCATGCTGCAACAGAGGTCCTCCCTTGCCATCCTCCCTGTTTCTACATTAGCTTGAATTTTTAGCTAGGCTCATGGCCTCCCAAAGTAATGCCATGTCCAGTCTACTCTGCAGCTTAGAGTGGCCACGTGACAAAGTTTTGACCGATGCATAAGGATGGAGGTGGTGTAAGGAAAGGTCATACCTTTCCTGCCCTCTTCTTCCCGTCCCCATCCTGCTGGCTGGCAGCTGAACAGGGTGCTGTGTCCTATGGGACCACCTGGAAAGGGACAGCTTCCTAGAATGGCAGTGTTCTCAGACAGAGAGCCGCAGAGATGGGGGGTCATATCAGCTTTCAACTGCTTGCCCCCAGAATATTCTGAAAGGCAATAAAACCTCTTTTCTCTTTGAGTCTTCCTGCTAATATAAACCTAATATCATCCGCATAGCCATACTTAACACGGCAGCTGACATTTAGTAAGTGCTCAGTAAATTTCGGTTGAATCATTAAATCCATTGCAAAAGATAAGAAACCCTCGATTCCAGCATTTAACATATCAACTGTTTGCATGTTCCCTCTCAACTCCTCTACACGCAGGCGATGGTTTTAATAGAGGTAAACTTGAGCAGAAACAGAATTTTATACCCAGCCTTTTCCCTTCAACAGTAACTGCATCATAAACATTGCCCATGTTAAGTCAGATAATCGTCATTTTAAAGTGATCAACCATAATTCACTAAATCACTCATTTACTAAATGATACATACATTTTTTTTCTATTTTTTTGTAATTACTGATAATGCTGCAAGGAAGTTGCTTATGACTCTCGTTTTTTGCCCCTTATTTTTGACAGATTTCTTGTTGCCTTTTCTAATATCCTAGGACACCCTCGACCCTCACCGGCCACTCTCAAGCTTTATAATTTCCAGTTCGCTTCTGAACAATGGTCACCATGAGGTTAATAATTGTAATAGCAACAGGTGCACTGCTGACCCCTGAGCCATGCTGGCCACTGGTCCTGTGTCTATATCCACATCGCCTGTATCGACTTTACCTCGTACTTGCCATCTGCCAGACAAGGTGGCAAAAAAGCACAAACCCCAGAGTTAGACTGGATTCAAGTCTCGGCAACACCGCTTCCTGGGAGACCTCAGGGAAACCACCTAACCTCTGTGTGCCTTCATCTCCTCATCTATGAAATGGGGACGGCGACACTCTCTGCCGGGGGTTGCTGTGGCTGTCAAGTGAGAGAACAGTAACTCAGGGCATTTCTTGAGTGCTTCCAAGGTGTCACACGCGGTGCTAACGGCTTTGCGGTGATGACCTCATCCGTTCCTCGCCAGAACCTAGGACATCCATGTCTCCACCCCCATTTTGCCGATGAGCACAGACACGCTACACGGAGCTGAGCGACTCTCACATGGTCAGTCATCGGCCTCAAAGCCCCAAGTTCCTTCCGAAAGGATTCTTCTCTCTCCTGTGCACATGGGGCCAGAGCCAGAGCCCCCCAAAGCCCAGCTTCTGCAGCAGAGTCTCTCCCTTCACCTGACCCTCACCCCTTCCCACAACACGCAGCCTTCTTTTCAGACCTGCTGAGCCATCCACCGTCCTTCCCACGTTTGCCATTGAAGCACAGAATGCCCCAGAAGTCCAGTTAGGAGCTGTAACTGTTTCTCGAGCCCTGCCTCTGGCCAGCCCCTATGCGTGGTGCCTTATGCCATTATCTCATTTCACCCTCAAAACAATCCTAGGACATGGGCACCATTACCCCTACTTGACAGGTGGGGAAATACAGGCTCAGGCTGGTAAAGCAAATTGCCTGGTGTCACAGCCAAAGAGCCAAGTGTCGCAGCCAGGCGGAGCAATGCGAGCCTGGCATCCTCTGTCCTCACCCACCGGCCTCGCCTGGGATGGTGGTTTCCATGGGCTGGGGAAGGTGCGATGGTCCCATGTGGCCACTGCTTACCTCGGAGCAGCCGTGCAGAGGGCACCAGCACAGTGTCCGCCAGGCCGCCCTGGCCTCTCACGGCCCAAGGCACAAAGGCAGGGACGGGATCCAAGACAGAGCTGTTGCATGAGCTTTCTGTGCCGCCCCCGAAATAGCCCAGCTCTGCAGCTCCTGCTCTGGGAGGCGGCAGGAAGCTCCCAGAATAGCTCTTTCCTACTGCAAGATGACCTAGTTAGCGGGTTCCTCTAGTCGTGTGAGGCTGGATGAGCAAGACATTCACCTGTGTCTCTCGACACAGAGAAGGCCCGATCCGGCACTTCCCTGTCCTCTCCCCCCAGGGCTGCTCCGGCCTCTCCCCCTGTTCACTCGTCCTGGAAGTCTGGGGAGTGTGTCATAATACACAGGGCACGGTGCTTTGTGCCTCAACACATGTTCACAGCCTCATCGTGCTTCCTTCCCATAGCAGACAGAGACGGAGGACTTAGCATCCTCCCATTTCGCAGGGGAGGAAAGGAAGACACAGAGAAGGTAACAGCATGAGCAAGGACACAGCTGGCAGGAGGCAGAGCGGGATCTGCCTGACACCAAGACCAGGCTTCTCACAGTCTTCTGAGCATCTCTGGTTGCAGTAATTACGAGCCCCAGTAACTACACCTGCCCGCACTCCGGCGGTCACCTGGAACGGGTCTCCCAAACACCTGTGGCGGGGTGGGCTACCGCGGTTGAGACCAAAGACTCTGAGGCCCTCAAACCAGGGGTGGAGCCGGGGTGGCATTTCAGCATTTCTCAGCTCTGTGACCTCAGGCAAGTCGCTTGACTTCTCTGAGTCTCAGCTTCTCAATCGGTAAGATGGGAACAAGAATCACGCCTGCTGGGGTTGTCAGAAGGATTCAGTGGGATAGTCTGTGTAAAGGACCCAGAGGACTCCTTGCATTCTGCATGACCTCGATAAAGTACCTCTTCTTGTTACTTTCGATCACCCTTGACATCTTGAATTTAACCAAAAAAGATTGGTTAGTGCCAGTGAAGTGGTACTATAGCGAAGGACCATCATGCTTCGTGCCTGGGAGAAACAGTTGTCTTTCCAATAATACAATCTTAGGATATGGCGACTTTTCCAAAGCCTTGGGCCCTGGCTCTCCGGATGACTGAGTGGCCCTGGGGTGAGGGTGTTGGTTAGAGTGAGGCCTCTTCCTGACTCTCATGGCAGAAACACACTGAAGGAGAGGAGAGAGAAGCGGTGGCGGGGCCCCTCCTCGGATGCCCCCATCCCAGGCAGTCACCTGTAGGTGTGCTCATTACTCAGCAAGGAATGCAGAGAAGGGCAGGGTGTGTGCCCCAGTGGTCCCTGGGAGGACAGGGTCCCTGTGGCAGAGAAGCTGGGGAAGGAGCTCAGGGGCAAGCCTGGAGGGCCCCAATACCTAACCAAGTGACCTCAGGGGAGAAGCGGCTGTAAGAATGCAGCTGAACTGTGGGGTCAGATGCTGTCCCTTCAAATCCTGCCCCCCCTTAAATGTGAGGCCACGGATAAGTTGCTGAACGTCTCTGAGCCTCATTTTACCCATCTGTACAACTTGGGCGTTGTAGGAACCTCACGGGGATGGGGAGGTGGCAAGAATTGGATGAGTCACCCACATGTTCGAGAATCTGAACTTGACAAGTCTAGGTAATTAAGCCCCAAGACCAGAGTACCATCCTAGGATTTTGGAAGGAGAAATGATTGCACTCTGGAGGAAACAAGGAAGGCTTCGAATGATGGTGAGACCGGCACTGGGTCCTGGAATCCAAGCAGGACTGAGGCAGATCGGGACGCTTGGGGAGGGCATGTCAGGCAGAAGACCAGTGGGACAAAGCCCGGAGATAGGAATGGACAGGACCTGGTGGCAGAACAGCAGCTCCCCATGGCACTCTGAGGAAGATTTAAACTCTTCCCTGTGGCCACCATTCCTCGGTCCCCACCCCAGAGGCGGCCTCCTGGCTGCACACACTCTGTCCTCACTCCCCACCCCCTGACCCAGCGTGCTCTTCCTCAGAGCACGGACCCCACTCTCCCACGCGGAATACTGGCATAATGTGCACTGTCTGTCCTCCCCAAAGAGACTGTAGGAGTTTCGAGGGAGAGGACTCAGTCCTCCTGTTCCCTGGAGCACCCCCAGCCCTTAGAGCCACTGCTGCGTGCAGGATAGGTTCCGGAAATTGTGCTGAGGTCGGGCGATGGACGACCAGTGGAGGTCCAGGCCAGCACAAGGACTGGGCGGTGGGGGGGAGGGGCGGCAGGACACAGGTGGGTAGGTTGATGCCAACCTGGGGAGGGCTGTGATGCCCAGGCTAAGAAGTCAGGGTGATTCTTCAAGGAGCATCAGCAGAGCTTGTGACCAACCAGGTATTGGGCTGGTCAGGTTTCCGGTCTGGGTGACCGGGAGGCGGCTGGTGCCACCAACAGAAATCAGTTCGTGTGTTCCTCAAGACTCTGATGTGTCTTTTCTGGACCCAGCTCTGGGTTAGGCACAGGGGTACGGATAGGAACAAGCCATGCTTCCTCCTCCCAACGAGCTTCCATTCTAGCAGAGATTCACAGAGCAGCAGGCATCCGAGCAGGCCCTTGAAAGGTAGGGAGGATTTGAGCCCTGGGAGATCTGGGACTGGACCCCCACCCCCCCACCCCTACCCTCACTCCCACCCCCAGCGCAGACCCATGACAGGGGGGAAGGGTGGAGAGAGCCCCGGAAATGACAGAGAGGGGAGAGGAGAGATGGCAGGACCTGGAGGCCCCCTGGGGGGCTGGGGTGGTATTCTGTCCCTAACTTCCCTCTGGGGTCCCTGCAGGAGGAGCAGTGGCCGGGCTGCTTCCTACCTGAATGCCTCTCCTGCGGGCAAGGATGCAGAGGAGGAGGGGGAAGTGCTCAACAAAGGGGCATTCTTCTAGCCACGACCCAGAATCAATGGAGGCTTGTTTGCCCTGCTGCCTGGGGAGTAGCCAGGCATGCTGGCGAGGGGACCTGGACAGCAGGGTGGGAACGGCGAGTTCTGGGCTGCGCCAGCCTGGAGCATTGTTCTGGCCCCAGACTAGCCACACCCTTGTCTTCCAGCAGCTTCAAAAAAAAAAAAAAAAACAACCAGTGGGGGAGTGGGGGAGGGTGCTTCCAGAAAACACCCAGGCCCATCTTCACCTGCAGGGGGAGCCCTTAGGCTCAGAGATGGTGACTTTCCCAGGGTGGTGGGTCGAATTTGCCCAAGGGCCTCCTTTACCCAGCGCAGCCGCAACTGTACTTCATGAAGCTGAAGGCCCAGAGCCTAAGTCCCAGCTCTGGGATCTCTCCCAGCCTCAGTTTCCTAATCCGGAAGATGGGACTCATGATGCCCTCATCACAGGTAGGCGTTACTGGGTGGGTCCAAGGGGACCGTGTGTTCAAAGTGCTTCGAAAACTGCAGGGTGTCTGCCTGCGGCGTGCGGACGCCGGGAGGGCGGTCAGTGCAGGACTCGGCAGGGAGGGTGGGAGCCGCGGCCAAGTGGCAGAGCGGGGTCCACGCGGCCCTGCCCTGCTGAAGGCTCGCTGCTTCGGGGAAAGGCAGCAGCAGACGGCCCACCTCTCTGGCCCTGTCTTCTTCTCTCCTTGCGCCACCGGCACGCATCCCATCCCTCCTAAGTATCCCTTCTCTTTTACACCAGCCGTTTACTCCAGACTGAAATTCACGGGCTTGGAGAGAAAGGCCACAGCTACCACCTGCAGAGCTTCCCTGTAAGCGCTGAGCTCCCGGAATCCCCATGGCAGCCTCATGAGCTAGATCTGGTCGCCATCCCCATTTTACAGAGGAAGAAACTGAGGCTCGGAGTCCTGAACAAACTTGCTGATGTGCAGCTGGAGCGCGTGCAAACCTGGAGCGAAACACCCATCTTCAGACTCCAAGGCCAACTAATGCAGCTCCTCCCCAGTCCAAAATCTGCCCCCTCCCAGCTGCCACTTCCAGGGAGGGGGACAGCAGCCTGTTTCACTGTCGGGGCACCCAAATCCAGCCCTGGAGAGTAGACTTGGCTCAGACTAAGGGTGTGACACGAGGGGGTGGATGAGGCGACAGGAAGAAGGGGGAGGTCTGTGGCGAAGGCCAGCAGGGCCCACGGAAGGTGCTGGGAGGGCAAGCTGAAGGTGGCCAAGGTGACCTTACCCAGACCTCTACTTGTCCACGTGGTTTCCAATTCTGCCTCACCAGAGGATGGGGCCCTCCTGAGGAAGCCAAAAAGGGGACAGAAGCACGCGAGGCTTGATTCACCCATGCGGACACGCCCCGCTTTAATTCCTGTCTGCTCTCACCACCACCTTGAGAGGTCGACAGGAAAGGGATCAGTGCCCTCCTTTTCCAAATGACGAAACCGAGGCCCAGAAGTGAGGTGGCCTGCCCGGGAGCATTTGTCCAGCAAACATTCGTTGATACCTGACCGGGTGGCAGTCCTGGGACACAGCTGAATGAGGCCCAGCCCGAGGCTGAAGCCAGGCCACCAGACCAAAGCCGGGGGCCGGCCCCACAGAAGCGGATTGTTGCTTAATTCTCCAGCCTGGCCTCTCTCACTGTTGTCTTCCGCCTTGGAATTCTAGAGACTGGGTTCACATTCAAGGATTTGGGGGAGGGAAAAATAGCATTTGTGTTTACTGATGTCAAAGGGAATAGAAAAAAATCTCCACGAGAGGGGAAAATTATTTCTCTACATCCCCCACAACCAAAACCAAGGACAGCAGACGCTCAAGCCCCAAAAGAGGGGCCTCTGTGTGCTGGGAGGGGTGATGTCGGCACAGTGGAAGGGCCAGGCCGCTCCACAGGGCTCTGCCCCGGAGAGGGGGCGGTGGGAAGACGAGGACCAGGGAGCTGGGTGCAGGCAGGGGCGAGGGGGCAACAGGAGCCGGGAAGCCAGCAGGCAAGAAGATTTCTGGGGTGGGAAGAGAGAATGGAGGAGTCTGAGCCACATTTGTGTAAGCTGGGCTCTGGGGTACGCAGCATCATCCTGTCGTCCATGTTCTGATGAGATCTTCGGTGAATCGGCTTTACTCGCTAGGCCGTTACGAAGTACTTGGATTCGCTTTGGGGGTCTTGGCTAATGAGCTAGGCCCTCGTTACGGGTGGGTGCAAGCTGCCAACAGAGGCTGTTCCTAGGGCTCTCAAAACTGCTTTCCATCTCCAGGTAATTTAAAAATGGTTCCGTATGAAGCAGAACAGAAAGATCTTTTGTCTTGAAACACGATGAATAATGAAAGTCCCGTTGTGTTGCCTGAGTGATCGTCAAACGCGATACCCCTCTTCCATAAGACTGGAGCTTTTTGGTGGCAGGTTGTTTTTCCTCCTAGACCTGTTTTTCCTGGCTTCAGCCTCATCAGTCGAGGTACCTCTCTCTGCTAACTCTGAGGACAGCGCCAGCCCAGGCCCTTCCAGCTGCCCAGGCTCCCGCTGGCCACACACAAAGGGGCTTTGTGGGTTCCCGTGAATTAAGCACGGATGGGTGATGGGGACGAGATGAAGTTGGTGACCAGGAGTGCTGAGTCTTGCCAAGCCCCCCTTCCAGCAGTCGTCCTCCCCTGGAGGGGATGTGGCAGAAGGTCGTTGTTATACTTCTGTAACTGGGAAAGAACTCGCAGGGTGTTACCATTTTCTATCCAAATTGAATTTCAACGGTCTTGAGCACCTGCTGTCGGATTAGCAGCAAGTCCAGGATCACCTTTTATGGGCAGCGCCTTTCCTCCCCTGCCACTCTGACCACTTTGGGTCATTGAAGAATAAATAGCAAAGGCTTTGGGGCGCCTGGGTGGCTCAGTCGGTTAAGTGTCTGCTTTCAGCTCAGGGTCCTGGGATGGCTGCCCTTCCCCCTGCTTGTGCTCTCTCTTTGTCAAATAAGTAAAATCTTAAAAAAAAAAAAAAAAAAAAAGAATAGCCAAGGCTTCTAAAGTCCAAGAGAAGTGAACCTACCTCACTTTCACTCTCAAGATGGGGACACAAGTTTCGAGGTCCAGGGGCAGTCACGTGAGGGCCCTGACCCTGCCCGAGGGATGTTGCACTCCAGCCGTGCTCCCTCCCCACGGCGGCTCTCCTGTCCTTTCTCCAGGCAGATACTGTGGGCACCACACCGCTGCACCAGGCAGGGCCCAGGACACCTGTTGGGCTCTCCTGTTAGTGTCCCAGGTCATCTGCTGTCGGACCCGTCACTTTATTCTCAGTCCCAGGCCCCAAATATTCGGGGAAGTCATTTTAAAAGAGATTTTGAATTGCCCCTAAGCGGGGCCCAAACTTAGAAACTCAAAACAGTTCACCTGTGGAGGAAACCCCTTCCATCCCTCCTCCTCTTTGGAGGAGAGAGAAGAAATTTGGGGCATCTTTTATGCTAAAGCAGAAAAAAGTTTTCAGCAGCTCACTCCCACTTTTACTTTTATTAAAGAGAAGCCTGTGTTTGTTGTTGTTTCTTGTGGATGGTGGTGGTGGTGGTGGCTTTTGGGGGGATTTTTTGCACATGGTTTCTTACCTTCAGACTTTTGGGAAGTTTCGTGAGATCTAAGAAATGGATGACTGGACAGTCATTCTCCGATGGACACCCCAAGACCATGTTTCGGGGGGAAGTATTGCCCAATGACTGTTTCTGGACAATTACACTCTGCCAGCCAAGTGTCTTATTTCATGTTTGTTTCTGGGTAACTGCGTGAATCTCTGTGCCTTTTTAAACTGTCTTCCTCTTGCTATAAAGTTATAAAAATAAGTACCAAAGCCCGCTGATGTCAGAAATATTTCATAAGAAGCCAAAGGTCTCTGTCTGGCCTGTAGCAGGAGTTCCCAACCTGAGGGCTATAGCATTCTGGAAGGCTTTCGAGTTACTGCCAGGGATTAGCGAGCATCCATGCGTGCTGTGTGTTTATCATAGAGGCGTTGATGTCAGGCTGCCTGGGCTTGAATCGGCTCCGTCAACGTTCTGTGTGAACGTAAGATGTGTCACTTGAATTCTCCGAGACTGGATTTCATCATCTGTGAAGTGGGGGTGATCCTAAAAGCACCTAACTCATAGACTTATTATGGGGATTAAAATAAATAATACATGTAAAGTGTTGAGCCCTGTGCCTGACGTAGTAGCTGGTCAATAAATGTTTATTGGGGGCGCCTGGGTGGCACAGTCGTTAAGCGTCTGCCTCCGGCTCAGGGCGTGATCCCGGCGTTATGGGATCGAGCCCCACATCAGGCTCCTCTGCTGTGAGCCTGCTTCTTCCTCTCTCACTCCCCCTGCTTGTGTTCCCTCTCTCGCTGGCTGTCTCTATCTCTGTCGAATAAATAATAAAATCTTAAAAAATAAAAAATAAAAAATAAATAAATGTTTATCTTTGTTAGGAATAGCCTTCCCATTTATCAAATTATTTTCCAGGCACGGTGCTAAAAACTTCCCCTCCATTATCTCGAAGCCTCAAAACACCCCTAATTTATGAAGACCGAGGTTCATTTCTTTGAAGTCGTATCAAACTGTACCTGGAGCGAACTTCAGGCTGATTATCTAACATGGCTTGTGCATATATGCAAAACCTGCGTTCTCTTCTGAGTATTTGCAGCCAGCCCAGGACGGAGTGGAAGGTCCCTAGCCCTGAGCTATGGATGAAGGAGGAGGACGGCTCCAGGCCTGTGGCAAAAATGAGGGCTTTAGGTGCTGAATGGTGTCAAATCTGCAAAATCCTCCCGAAACCCATTGCAATTAACCCACGCTCCCTCCTTACTGACAATCAGACACTATTTTCTTATTTCTTGCTAATCTAACAAAAATTATGCTAGTCCTCTCTTTTCCCATAAAATGTCTCTCCCAAGGGTGAATCTGTGAATCGCCCTGCCAGAGACTTTTCCCCTTGCAGCGAGATGATAACAAACTTCCATATGTACTCATAACTGAAATGTCTGGAGAGTTTGTTTGGCTTTTTTTCTCTTTTTCTCTTTTTCTCTTTTCTTTTCTTTTCTTTCTTTTCTTTTCTTTTCTTTTCTTTCTTTTCTTTTCTTTTCTTTTCTTTTTTAACTGCAGAGACATGAGGAGAAATTTCCAAAGGCTGGGGGAGGGTGGGACGTGGAGTAGGGTGGAGGCAGTCATTATTTACCAATGAGGGCAGAAGTATTTCAATAATCCCAAACCAATGTGCCCTCACTGGTGGGTCCCAGCTCTGAGTCAGCCCTGAATACAATATGTTTTAAATCCAGCTAGATCGTGTAGATTTTCTTGTGGTTTATACAATATAAAAACTGATTTCACAATAGCTTATTGACATTAAAAAATTTTCACAAACAATGGATACCACGGTATTTTTTTTTATGTTGAAAGTATTCCTCTATAGCATGTTACTAACTGTTGCAGGCAAGGTCACGGGTGCAGGCACAACAGTAGGGGCAAGTTTAAGGAGAAATGAAATATCTGCTAAGCCTCAAAGTATCTTCTTCAAAATATTAATTACCGTAGTGGCTTTAAAAGATGTGCACAGATGCTCTGATGATACTTCTCCTTCTGGGAAGCAGAGCTAAATTCTCTCCCCCAGGACCGGACTTAATGACTCACCTCTAAAGTATGGAAAAGAAAAAAAATAGCAATTTTACAGGGGAGAAACCTGGCAGACGTGACACTAGCCAAGTGATTAAGGTTAACATCCCCGGTAATAAGACACCTTGCTATCATAGAGCCCTAGCTAGCACACAAGGTGAAGGCCACCGCACCTCCGTGACATTCTTCCCCTTCCAGTCCACAACCCCGGTCTAATCATGAGAAACCTGGAACAAAGCCTCTGGGACATCCCACGGCAGACCTGACCCGTGCTCTTCAAAAGCCAACATCATGAGAAACAAACAAGGAAAGACTGAGAAACAGTCACCGACTGAAAGAGCCTAAGGAGACATGATGACCAAATGCAGTGTGGGACCCTCGATGGCATCCTGAAACCGAGAGGGGACATGAGTGGGAAAACTGGTGAAACCCGAATAAAAGCTGTAATTAATAGTGCTGTCCAATGTGAATTTCTCAGTTTTGATGAACGAGCCGTGGTTATGAAACACGACGTCACGTAAGGGAAGCTGGTGAACTCTGTACCATTTCTGTAACTCGTGGGTAGGTCTAAAATACTGGTGTACAGAATAACAAAACTCACAAAGCCTTCCAATTGCTCAGTGACACAACAGAAGTGCCCCCTCACGAAGACTGGGAGCTGTAGTTTACACAGCACTCAGAGAGCTGAATGAAAGAAAAACCACTCACGAAACACCATGGGCTGCGTCCATGTTTCCAACCATCCCAACGGATGCACAGGCCAGCGCAACGGTTGGTGTCCTCCTGCGGCTGGCCTCAGTCCCCCTCCGAGCTGTGACCTCGGGCTGGAGCCCGGCACGAGCGCGGAAACTGTGAGGTTTCCCAGTGGGGCTGGGTGGGAAGGAGGGAGCGTCTGCCAGCGTGAATGGAGGGAGATGGCGGACATTGAAATAATTACACATGTTAAGCGCTCGGCCCTGTGTCAGGAAACACTGTTTATTATTGTTTTTATTAGTAGCAGTCGTAATGCCATTACCATTCATCAAATACTTGTTGTTTTGTAAGCCCTGGGCCCAGAACTTCCCAGGTATTACCTTAAATCCTGACAACATCCCCACCTTACATGCAGAGAGGTTACGTGACCTGCCCAGGGCTAGACTGTTCCAGACCTGTGTTCATTCCCGGTCTGCTCAGCCACCCCCCCCCTCCAGTCACCGTTTTCCCTGAGGTGAGAGGGTAGCACTGGCCCCAGAGGGCGGTGAGCGCGGTGAGGGGAAAGGCTCAGGCTCTGCAGTCAGAGAAACCTTTGTACTTTGCTCCCGGGGCTGTTGAGAGGACTAGCGGGAGGCCGCCGGCGGCACTCAGCGCGGGCCAAGCACGTAGTTGGTGCTCAGTCTGTGTTATTGGAGCAGGATAATATTGGGAATTTTTAAATTGAGGTTTTTTTTTTTCTTCGCCCAAATGTTTCTTGCCGTTTAACGGCCCTTCACTCATTGTCTGAGGGGGCGGCGGAGAACAGCCTTGGAGAAAGAAGTCATTGTTCGCCGCTGAATGTCAAATTGGACTCTTGAAAGAGTCTGAAGCAGAATTGCTTTGAAGAGCCAGGCATTCAACTGCAAGAGTCAACATAAATAGGAGAGGGAAAAATTTTTTTTCCAGGATTCTAGACTCTTCTCTTGAAATAAACGTTCATAGAAAACTTTCAGTAAAACTTGGACGACCCAGAGAATAAAAGTTTTGCTGAAGTCAGAGAGCAGGCAGTTTCTCGAGTCAGACAGGGAGCTCTTCCTATCTGGGCTGAAAACCTGAGAGGCAGGAGAGCAAGAGCATGGGTTTCGAGCCTGGAGCCGGCCCCTCGAATCTTCTGCCCCGCTGAACACCCAGTGGAAGCAGATAGAAGAGCCCAGAGCCAAGAGGCTTCCCCTGGTGCAGGAGAGGACATGGCCTCACAGAGGGCCCCGGGGCCCACATGGAAGCCGTGCTTGTGCAAAGGCAGCGAGGCTTCTTTAGGGAGAAGACCTCACATTCACTCTGCCCAGCTCCACGCCACGTCCCGCCCCTTCCCAGTCGGTGCCAATTATTAAGCTGTGAGCTCTTAACCCCAAACCCACCTCTCTCTTCTGTCCAGAGACGTTTGTTTCCACGGCAGGCTGTGTCCGTAGGGGGCACTAGAGAGCGCAGGACGGGAATCCCGGCAGAAGACTGGAGGCTTTCTTCTTGCCCATCCTTTGGGGCAGCCTCACCTCCCAGCAGCCCTTCACCCTGGCGGTGGCAACTGCTTCCAGTAACCACTGGTTGACACATTCCCAGAACCAGCCCCACTGTGCGCCCTCGTCAGGGGTCGGGGCTCCAGTTTCTAGGATCTAATAATCTCAGCTTCTCCCTCTGTCCTCCCATCCCGAGGGGCGGTATCTGTTTCCTGCAGCCACACCTCCAGTATCTCACTGTTTGCTTTTCCACTTGTCCAGGACTGTTTCGCCAATTCCTTATATTAAGATTTCTCTCTGAAAACAGCCAGTGTGATTTCCGTTTTCCTGATGGGACTGACTCACAGAGGGCCTGACTCCCCCGAAGGCCTTTGTGGGTCCTGGTAAGCATCAGAAGTTTCCAGTGGGGCGTATCCAAGCACAGATAAGACATTGATTGTGAAAGGCTTGGGGTCAGGATGAGAAGGGCTCAGAGGGCACAGCCCTGACACCACAGGCCATGACGGCAGAGTCATGCTCGGGGCCCAGAGCCAGGCTGGACCAGCGATGCCAGCAGAGAAGTGATGGGGAGTGAAGCTGATACCAGCGACCCAACGGGACAAGGCAGCCAGCAGGGCCAGCAAGCCCAGAAGCCCAGGCCCAAAGGCCCCGGTGTCACAGAAGGTTCTGCGACCAGATGTCATCCTGGAGACTGGGGACTGAGCACCACCAAGACATGGAGCAATTCTAATAGAGTTTGGATCCTGATTTTGATGAGGCTGGGGACTATAGGTGAGGTTCAGTGGGGTGGAGTGCGGAGCCGACGACCACGAAAGAATTCTTGAGGCGTCTTTGGTGCAAAATGGTGGTTTATTATGGCACAGGGACAGGACCTGTGGGCAGAAAGAGCTGCTGCCCCGGGGTTGTGAGAAATGGCCCATTATATACCCTCAAGTTGGGAGGGGGTTAGGTATAGCGTAAGTCTCTAAGGAATTTTGGAAGCAAGGTTTCCAGGACCTTGAGGGGGCTATTACTGTTGGGAAAGGGTCATTTATTACCGTCTAATAAAACCTTAGTCATGAGACCTTCAGATGTATATCGGTGGGCCATATGCTTGGGGGATGATTGCCAATACGTATCTTGGGGGGTTAGAGATAAAGGAAGTTTCCAAAGGAATTTTTATACGTTAAAGTAGACTCACAGGATCTTGGTGGAGGGGAGGGGGTCAGGCTAGGACTGCCTTTTGCCCTTAGCAAAGTATTAACATCAAGGCAGCTGAGTTCCTAGAGGAATGTCACTGTGCCTGTTTCAAGGACTTGTCAATGGGCTGTAGGTAGTAAGGACAGTTTCTTTGTCCTTTAGGGCAGCCAGGAGTGCCTGAGGGATGTCACATACATCCCATGGGGGGGGGGTTGCAGGGTGTCAGCTTCTGCTTTGTCCTCAGCCTGCCTTCCGTTCCCTCATCAATTTGACCCCCCCCCAACAGGATACATTTTTTAATTTAAATGTTTTGCTTTTGACATCGTTTCAGATTTATAGAAAAGTTACAAGAATAGTGCAAAGAATTCCAAGATACCCTTCACCCCAATTCCCCAAATGTTAACATTTTATCACATTTGCTTTACTCCACGTAACCGTGTGCTTTCTGCAGTGTGTGTATAGTTTTTCTGAAAAGTTACAGAAAGGGTACCTCTTTACCCCTAACTACTTCAACACGTATTTCTTAAAAACAAGGACAGCCTCCTACATACCCACAGAACAATTATTAAAATTAGGGAATCACCATTATCCGGTACTACTCTCTAAGCTGTCGACATCCTTCGGATTTTACTGATTGCCCCCAAATGTCCTTTATAACAAAAGAAAATGCAGGATCATGCATTGTACTGTTGTGCAGAGAACAAACGTTCACCCAGAAATAAAACTGGAGGGAAGGGAGCTGTGATCGCATCGGGCTCAGTTGTAGAAGAAATCAAGTCTTACTTCTGCTTGTCTGAGCCGTACAGTGTCGATGCTGGCTGGGCTCCGTTCGCCATGAAGACAGCAATGAGGTCGACGTCCCTTCTGTCCTGGGTCTGCATGTCTTCGAGTCACATTGTGGTCATTTGGTATCAGCCAGTTACTCACGAAAAAAGTTATTGAGGCAATGCAGTTTCACGGGAAAGGCAAGAGTTCTGGAGTGAGACCCGGTGGCAAGCAAGCTTTGCCACGTGCTATAGGCATGACCCTGGCACAGCAGGACCCGGAGCCCGGCAGACCCACGCTCACATCCTGGCTCTGGGCTTACTAGTTCTGGGACCCCGGGCATGTGCCTTCACCGGCTTGGGTTTTGGTCTGTCCCTCTGTCAAGTGGGGCAAACGTGGAGGCATGGTTCTTGTCGGGAACGGGTCAGGCTCGTGGTAGGTTCTCGGTGAAACGTTCATCCGTTTCCATCAGTCCATCTGAGTTTGGACATGCGATTCTTCCTCTGGGGGCCTCAATTTCCTCATCTGTAAAGGAGAGCCAGTGATACCCATCTCTGACGCTGTGAGGAATGAAAGTTGCAGTTGGAAGGGGCTTCGTGCTCTGAAAAGCCTGATGCACTGTGGCCTTGGCAGAGTAAGTGACTGGCAGATGGTGACAAAAACAGAAAGTGCTTTGCAATCCTGGGGCCTGCCAAGAATGTGGGCAAACCTGTCCTTCCACTGCTGCGCTGGGGCTCCAGGCCACCCTGTGCTCCCCCCACCAGCAGGTTCCTCCTGCCTCCCCTGGGTGCGTCTGACGCTGGGCCTGACCTGGAGCCTGCTTCTAGGAAGCCAGCCAGTCCTGCCTCTGAGAAGGGAGGAAGGATGTCACCCTGTCCTCGGCAAGTTGTGGGGCAAGAGGAGACAGCTCCAGTGCTGCCCTGCGCTGCTGGGGAGAGAGGAAGGAATCTGCAGCCTGCCAGGCTTTCCCTAGAGGAGTTCCACCCATGGCCCCAGCCCTGCCGGTCTCCTCCCTGGCTCAGGCACGTAGCAAGTTCACAGTCAGATCAGGAAAGCAGAGAGGCATGGGGGAAAGGACTCTAGCCTGGGAGGAGGAAAGCCCATCGCAGCATTTATGGGATCCAGAAAGAGCTGGGCAAGTCCCTTCTGTCCTGGGTCTGCATGTCCTCTGCTGGGGAGGCCAGCTAAGCGAGGCAAGGGGTGGGTGTGTCCTGTCCCACAGAAGGCGCAGGTGTCCAGCTCCTCCGCCCCCCCCCACCCCGGCTGGACGGTGGAACCACACACAACACGCCAGCCTCCTGACATTATACTTCTGTCATCTTGCGGAACCTCCTAAGTCCTAAGGAGCTTGGGGGCATCGTCCTCCTTTGATAACAGGAGAGACTTGAGGCCTAGAGAATGAAACTTCCAGCTCTGCTCGGGATTGAAAGCTGGATCTGCTTGATTCCAAAGCCCATGCTCCCCAGGTTTGCTATCTGGACCTGGGCCAGGGCTGCCCTTACCTTCAAGGGCCAACACCTTTCTGGGTGCAGCCCTGTAATCTTGCCAAGTCAATCACATATTCCTTCCCTGGACCGACACACTCTGGGAATCCCAGACCTGGTGAGGACTGTCCACGTCACCTAGCATGGACCAAAAGTATCTGTAATTATATGTCAGATGTGCCTTCTCCCCACCCCCCACCTGACTGGGTTATTCCAGGTGCTGAGTCTAATTCCTCCATTTATCTGCCCGTGTGCCAAGCAAATGCCAGGAATGAAGTAGGAATTCAGTAGATGTTTATTGGGTGAACAGAGGTGGAGTTAAACTCTGTTTATCAGAGGAAGCATCTGAGGCCAGTGCAGGAGGGCAGGGACTTGCCCAAGGTCACTCAGGCCTGTCCCACTTCTATCCAGGGTGGTTTCCCCTCTGTTACTCAGTCCTGGCTCAGGCCCAGGGTTTTGCCAAGAAAGAGAGCTGGCATTTAGAGATACCCAGGGAAAGCCAAAGACCCTCATCTTGTTCCTCAAGACCCTCCCTGCTGTGAGATTACGGACAAGTCCCCAAAGGGAGCTGGGCAACCAGACCCTAAGACACCCACCTTGGAAGGTAGACTCAGTTGCCCTGAGGCTGGAATTTGCTGACCTGAAAAAGGAGAACAACATGGTGAAGCTTTTGTTTCACAGAGTAAGAGGCTCCGTGCCTGTGAGGCTGGGCTGGTGTCTTGTGGGCCATGGTGACCCTCTGACTTGAAAGACAAGAACCGGGAAGTAATTCTGAGTCTATAAGGAAACGAGACCCAAAGATTCTACTGTTGCCCATTATCTATCCATCCATCCATTCATTCATTCATCTGTTCATTCACTCACTTATTCATCAATGAAGTATTTCCTAAACTTCACTCATGCCATGTTACTATCATCACTCTGCCTTCTCCAGCATTATTTACTTCAGTGAATTTAGCCACAGTCTGGGCAATAGTGCAGTTTATTTAAGCACAACTGAGAACGGCATCATGTTTGTCCACATACTACCCAAAGTCCCCTCCCGGACCACCTCGGTGTCTCTGCATCCACCCATCTCTCCTCTCTGTGTCTCAGTTTCCCCATTGGAGAGGTGGATGGCATTTGGATGCAATGATCTTCCAGTCCTGACCTTCTAGAAGTCTACGGTTCAAAGAGTCACACCCAGTAAAGAAAAACGCAGAGACCCCATGGAATCAGTGGGAGAAGAAACTGGTCAAAAGCCGCAGGTTTATCTGTCATGTTTCTGAGCAGTGGCTCAGGAGGCGAGACAGGAAATCCCTTGGGATTGTTCTGTAAACTGCCCTTCGGGGACTAAGAAAAACAAGTAGTCAAGTCCTCAGGAGCCTTAAATAGCCCCAAAACACAAGCTACACACACTTCACTAGACTCTCCCAGAATCTTCTGGAGTTTCCGGAGGCGCTGGGATCCCTGATAGAGAAAACTTACCCCTGAAGATGCTTGGCAGTGAGAAACGACTAGGCAGAAAAACGAGCCAGCTGGCCTCCTCCTGCTCCCCGGGACAGGCCAAAGGGAAGTAGATGTCTTCTTGGGTACCTGCTTGGTCCCTAAGTGTCTATTGGACCCCAACGTGGGCAGGGAAGGAGAACGAGGCCCATCTTTGTTCAACGCATCCAGCCCTTCTTCATCCAGCTGACTGGCCAGAGGTGGGCAGCTGCCTCAGAGGGAACCTCTCCAGAGGCCAGGCTGGCCAGTCAGGCTCCCAAACGTTAGAAGTACGATGAGGAGAGCCCAGAGAGTTGGGTGCAGGTACAAGTCGGGTGAGGTAACATACCCTCGCAGAGGAGACCTGCTTAGAACACTCATCTGAGAGAAAGGAAGGAAACCAGTGCTCTGAGAGAAGCACGGGGTGGGGGGAAGCCGGGCGCTCCCAGAGAGCCTTCCGTCCTGACGGCTTGCCAGTCCCAGGAGCGAGGTCCTTGTGGGACTCGCCTGCCCTTGAGATCTGTGAGATAGCCCTGACTCCTCGTACTGAATACACTTTGTGCTTAAACGAGCTGGAGTGGGCTTCTGTCTCATGTAACCAAATCAATCACGGATACAGTGAAGCCGGTCTTTCAGCCTCCCGAATTAGACTTGGCAAGCCAGGCACTAGCAACCATGACCCTAATGACCCCCACCCTTAGATCTGATTGGTGCATTATAACTTTAAAAGTCCCGGGCGCCTGGGTGGCTTAGTCGGCTAAGAGTCTGCCTTTGGCTGGGGTCATGACCCCAGCCCCACGTTGAGCCCTGCGGGGCGCACTCCCTGCTCAGCGGGGGGGTCTGCTTCTCCCTCTGCCTCTGCCTCCACTTGTTGCTCTTTCTCCCAAATGAACAAATAAAATCTTAAAAAAAAAAAAAAGTCCCTAACATAGGGTTCATCACTTCATCCTGGGAGGACTGGCTCCAGGGTCCTCATGCACAAGACTTTTCTCCCAAGGGCACAGGGTTCAGAATAGCCCAGCTTTGGAGCCAGGCAGACCTAGGTCCCAATCCTCACTTAATCTGTCCACTGACCACCTATCTGACCACTTACCACCTATTGAACCTCTCTGAGCCTCACTTCCTCATTTCTACAAACTCGAAAGCAGAACAGTGTGGACCCGGGAGTCACCTCCTCCTGGCTCTGCCATCTACCGGCTGATTTTCTTGGGACAGTGATGTCATTTCTTTTTTTTTTTTTTTTAAGATTTTATTTATTTATTTGAGAGAGAGGGAGAAGACGGAGAGAGACAGACAGAGGTGGGGAGGAGCAGAGGGAGAGGGATAGGCAGACGCCACACTGAGTGTGGAGCCTGATATCAGTGCAGCTCGATTTCACGACCCTGGGATCATGACCTGAGCTGAAATCAAGAGTCAGATGCTCAACTGACTGAGCCACCCAGGGGCCCCAGTGATGTCATTTCTAAAAGTCTCAGTGTGTTCAAGAAAAAAGTGGGACTAATAAAGTGGTGGTTGTAAGGCTTGAATGATTTACGCAATGTTCAGTGCATAAGCCTGATCAAACCGTGCCTGAAGACTCACAATCCCCAGACCCTTGAGTTACTTTAGCCAATAAATTCCCATAGCATTGAAAACAAATATGTGGCACAATATCTGGCATATACTAAAAATGTTCAGTATGTGGTAGTCATAATAATAATTTATTATGTCAAGTACCTAGCACGAGGCTTGACACAAAATTATGAATCAAAACTCAGGTATTATAGAGTCCAAATGCTCAGCACAGAGGGTGTGACTTGACCTGGCTCAGCAGGGTCACTTTTAACAGAAAAAGAAGTCTTAGCTGATGGCAAGCTTTAAGTGAATCAGCAGTAATCTCACTACAGGGGCGCCTGGGTGGCGCAGTCGTTGGGCGTCTGCCTTCGGCTCAGGGCGTGATCCCGGCGTTGTGGGATCGAGCCCCGCATCAGGCTTCTCTGCTATGAGCCTGCTTCTTCCTCTCCCACTCCCCCTGCTTGTGTTCCCTCTCTCGCTGGCTGTCTCTATCTCTGTCAAATAAATAAATAAAATCTTTAAAAAAAAAACAGTAATCTCAGTACAAAGCTAAATGTGATGTTGAGTCATATTCTAACAAGTATATACTGTCTCTAGAAGATGGGAGGGGTTAGTTCTACCTTCCTCGCCCTGATCAGACAGTACCTAGAGATGGGAAGGGGGTGGGGCCTGGGAAAGCACCATGTAAGCTCTCACTTTCCAAGGAAAATAAAAGTTCTTTCTTGGCAAGTATGCCTACTTGAAAAAATGAATTAAAAATATATATATGTACATATATATGTATATGTATGTTTATATATATACACACACAGATTTCCCCTTTTTTCCCCTTGTCAGTTTTGTCTTTGTTTTGGAGTAAGCCACAGTAATCAAGACAGTGTGGTATTGGTGTAAAGCCAGAGAAATACACTATTAGAGCAGAACTTAGAGTCCAAAAATACCCATATAAGTACAACTGATTTTTGAGAAAGGTACACAAGCATATCCAGGGAGAAAAGATAGTCATTTCCACAAATGGTGCTGGAACAAGCCTTCGTCCATATGTTAAAACACACACACACACCCTCCAGCCTACTATTTGCATCGTAAGTAAAACCTAACTCAGAGTAGATTCATACACCTAAATGTATAGAAGTACAGAAATGTCTAAATGTATGGAAACATAGAGAAGATGTTTGTGGTCCTGGCTTAGGCAAGGATTTCTTGGCTACAACACCAAAAGCATAATCCATAAAAGAAAAAATCAATCAATTGGACTTCATAAACCATAAAAGTGTCTGCTCTTTGAAATACACTGTTAGGAGAACGAAAAAGACAGTCTACAGCCTGGGAGAAAATATTTGCAAATGATAACAGTCAATAAGGAACACGTATTCAACATACATAAAGGATTCAAAACTTAATTATTAGAAAGCACGTAACTCAGTTTAAACTGGGGCACCTGGGCGGCTCAGCCGGTTAAGCATCCGACTCTTGACCGCAGCTCAGGTCTTGATCTCAGGGTCGTGAGTTTGAGCCCCACGTTGAGCCTCACACTGGGTGTAGAGCCTACTTAAAAAAAAAAAAAATGGGCAAACTATTTGAGCAGACGCTTCACCAAATAAGATATATGGATCACAAAGACATAAAAGATACCGAACATTATTAGTCATTAGGGAAATGCAAATTACAGCCACAGTGAGATGTCAGGACATGTCGATCAGAGTGGGGAAAGCTAGGAGGACTGACCTGTAGCAAGCGTCGGTAAGGGCGAGGAGGGCCTGGAACTCTCCTACACTGCTGGTGGGGGTATAAAACGGTACAACCGCTTTGGAAAACCGTTTGGCAGTTTCTTAAAAACGTAAATATATACCTACCATATGACCTGGTCATTCCAGTTCTAAGGAATATGTCCGTACAAAACTCATACATGAATGTTCACAAGCAGCTTTATATGCAACAGCCCAAAACGGGAAACCCAACTGTCCATCCACAGATGAATGGATAAACAGCGGTATGTCTGTACAAAGATACTAGGCAGCAGTAAAAAAAGAATGAACTAGTGATGGGTCCAATAAGATAGAGAAATCTACACATAATTATGCTGAGTAAAAAAAGCCAGACATAAAGAAAGAGTACTTACTGGGTGATCCCATTTTTATAAAAGTCTCAAACTTAGAAAACAGATTGGTGGTTGCCTGGGGACAAAAGGCTGGAGGGAGGAATTATAGAAGGGCTCGAGGGATCTTTGCAGGGTAACGAATTTGTTCGTTGCCTTGATTATGGTGATGGTGTCATAGTGTATACATGGATCAAGACTCACATAATTCTACCCATCAAATACACGCAGTTTAGTCGGTGTGGGTGTAATATCTCAGTAACACTGTTCACAGCAACAACACAACACACGAGGGCTTTCCCGTGATTCTTCTATCCAGGGCTTGCCACAGATGCTTCCAACATCACTGAGCACCACTGTGTGTGATGAGTCAATGGGCCCATCTGTCTCAGCTGCCTGCACCGCAGCCCACACCACCTGGAAACGTCTCTTCCTCTGGGATCTATTCCAAGGGGAAGCCTTGTGGGGAACTTGGCAAAGGGGTAGGAATAATTTACCCAAATATGGAACACCATGCCTCCACGTTGTATAGGCCCACCAAACGCAATGTTCCTTTTTTGACAGGGGAGGCGGGGCAGTCACAATGCGGCAACTTGCCTTTCACTTTGGAGGAGCAAACATGACATGCCCAGACCTCTAGACCTCCAGAGACATCACAAGGTACCAGTCCCTGAATGTCTGCGGTCTATGGTCTGGATCTCCTACCTAGGCATGAATATACCTCACCTGGGGACTTAGGGAGTCTGCTACTTCCTGCTCACCAAGTCTCATCAAGGTAATGGACCAGCATGGTGGTGGGGTGGTGACAAGACCAGGCTCCCTCACACTGAGTCACGGACCGCAGTGGTACTGCGTCTCCACGGACTATATTAAACTCAGGGCTCAGATATCCCAAAGATCTGGATTTTTCCCTCTCCCCCAAGTATGTTCACCCTGGCAAGTTGTCACAGTTTCCTAGGGTGGAAAAGACACGTAGTTGGTGTTTGTGATGTGCTTACAGGGTCCAATCTCTGTATCTGGTCTCCCTTGAATCCAAGGAATTCTCCATCTGTGATTGATTTAATTCTCGAAATTGAGTGAGGAGCTTTGATTCTTATTAAGGTGACTCAGAATTACATACAGCTTGCTAATCAACATGGCAGAATCGGCTTACCAGCTGTCACGTACATGGCACCTGCCGTGTTCTAAGCCCTTCACATGCATTAGTCTGTTTGGGCCTCACATAACTCGATGCAGGAGTGCTTATATCCTGATGTTTTCCTAGGGACGAGGAAATGGAATGGACTGGCACAGAGAGGCATGGGCTGGACCGCAGCAGAAGCAATTCGCGGAGTAGAATCGGCTAGCACCCACAGCACACGTCGATATGCTTCAAAGTCAGCCCAGGTACAGGCCTTGGCCAGGCCGCTGTTAGGTGGAGTGAAGGTAACCTTGACCAGGAGTGGCATGGGCAGGGCGTGGGCATCAAGCCAGTGGTAGAGAAGCTCATCTCAGTGCACGCAGCCCCGGGAACATTCAGTCCCAAACCTCCCAGGGGCAGGGTGGGGCCCCTGGGACGAGAAAGGTATGTCCCTGAAGGTCACCAAACTGGAAAAGATGGAGGGCAGAGAGAGACAGGTAGTAGAACGAGGGAAGGAGAGACAGAAGCTAAGGGCTGGGGGCGGGGCCGGTGGGAGGAAGGACAGATAATGGAGGAGGGGCACAGAGGGAGGTTCAAGGGCCAGTGTTTGAGCCCCCTTATTGGCTCTGATCAAGAAACCTCCGGGCTCCCTCCCCTCCAGCCCAGGGATTGGGGCCCCCTGTCCTCAGCATTTTGTGGACATTGTCATCCCTCACAGCTGCCCTGTGAGGAGCAGAGATGGCTCTCCCATTTTACCACTGAGGAATCTGAGGCTCCCGGAAGAAGGAGATCTGCCTGGGTCCCACGGCTGGGGAGAGTCGGGGTTTCCTCTGTGACAGCCCTGAGTGCTTCCAGCTGCTGCCTGATTCCGCCCTCCCACCACACCCCCTCCGGAATCCGGAACCAGGATCCTGGCTTCAGAAAGGCTGCGGTTCCCAGACGGGAGCTGTCACGGAAACACCAGGGCTGGGTGCCACTGGAGAACTCCTGCCAGAGAAGCTCCCAACCACGAGGGCACTGCCCTATAGAATACGCCCCTATGTTAAGGTTGCCAAGCTACCGAGCTCTTGAAAAGCTTTGCAAATAAAATCTGGGGACTTGAACTTGGGTTTTATATCCAGAGGAGCCAGCATTCCAAGAGAGGAGGCAGAAGCCACGAGGCTTCTTCTGACCCCACCTCTGAGGTCCTGCAGCTGGGAGCAGGGAATCGTGCTGAGGCACATTTCCTTTTTCTGAACTGAAATTGATTGAGCGCTCACTGTGCAACAGAGCTCCACGTGGGGCTCTCCAGGCCTCCTCTCTTTAGCTTTTCCCAATGGTCCCGTGATGCCCAGAAAGCAGGAAAATCCACGGGACCGTTCTGTAAAACTCGGAAGCCACTTGGTCAGGGTGAACACCTGTTTTCTTCTGTCTCTAACCTGGGGCCCTTCTTTTCCTGGGTGGAGGAACTGGGCAAGGGACATCTGAGAGTCCTGTGGTGATAATGGATCATGGGATCACAGCGACGGGAAGGGTCATCGTGAGGGAGAGACACCCCACTCTTCCTCATGAGGCAGGTGCTTTAGACCCACAGCCCTGCAGCCCCAGGGGCTCCTTCTCTTCTGAGCCATTTGTATCCTCCCTGCCCCCACAACCCCTTCCTCAAAGCTTCTTAGTTGAGATTTTGCCGTTACATTAAATACTGGGTAAGTACAGAAAAACTCTTTATAATACACATGTAGGTTATAAAGGTGAGGGAGCGGAGGTGACTCCTGTACCCCTCTTCCCGCCTCGTCACCTTCGTGCCACCCACGCGTCCTTCCTGCCCTGGGGCCTTCCCTCCAACAGGACAGAGGAAACCACCCTTCTGAATTGTGTGTCCATCATTCCCTTATTCTAAAAATTATTTTCCCGTATGTGTTTCTGGCCCTATAAAAAACACCACTTAGTGTTGCGTATTTGTGCAACGCGTATAGGAATCACAGTGACTGTATTCCGCCGTGACTTGCTCTGTGCGTTCAACATTATCGCCCTGAGGCTCCTGGACGTCACGAGCTGCCAGTCATTTCTTGTCATCACTGGGCACCGTTCCACTGGAGAACACACCACAATCGTCTATACATTCTGCTCTTGGTGGATATCTGGGACCCTCCAGTTTCTTGCTCTGAATACGCCGCTATGAACATTTCCATACATGACTCCCAACGTGAGGCTTTCTCTAAATATCAAGGAAGGGGACACCTGTGTTATAAGACAGGTGGTCTTCAGCTCTACTTAGGATGCTCAACCGTTTTCCGAAGTGGATACACCAAACAGCGGAATCAGACCCTATCCCCCAGCAGCACCCAGGCTGGTGGGGAAGACAGACAGATGATTGTTCATCGAGATCCAGAAAACCAAGTGACAGCCTTGCTTTGGGCACAGGGTAGAGAGGGGACAGCCCTGATCCACCTTCCTGCCCGGACCTTGGCGTTAATGAGCGAATAAATACATCCCAGGTGCCTTGCCTAGGCCGCTTCCCGTAAGTCTTACAGCAGACCCATACATCGAGTAGCTATCTTTAGTCTCACTTTATAGATAAGGAAAACTGAGGATCAGAGAGGTTAAGTAACTGGCCCAAGGTCACACAGTTTGTTAAACCTCAGAATCTGGATTCTAAGTCATTTCTATCTGATTCCGAAGGTGACCGTGCTCTCCTGCCTCCCATTAGAAACCATTGTACATTAGAATGATAGTTCTGAACCCTGACTAAGGGAGGAATTATATCGTTTTCACTCTTCCTTCCCAAGTATTATTCTTCTTTAAAACATCTTTTGTCACCAGCTTCCACAACGCCAGCTAAATTAGCAATCCATCCCAGCCTCCGGGAAGGCTTCTCCGGTCCCACCCCACCCCCCGTCCCCTGGGCATACCCCCACACAGCACCAGCCCACGGTCAGTGACTGCCTGAGCTGTCTGACTGCTCCTTGTAGGGCAAGATCTAGCTCAGAGCAGAGTAGGTGCCAGTAAGTGTTTGAGGAAGGAGGAGGAGAAAAGGAAAACTCGGAGGGAAAGAATCGCTTAAACCCATAATAACAATAAGAACCATTTATTGCATGTTTCCTTGGTGCCGGGCATGGGCTCTGTGCACTCTAACCGCATGCGTGATTGCTCTGAAACCTCTCCATCCCACGAAGTGGGGATAGTTTCATCTTCAGTTTGCATCTGGAGAGGGTCTCCCACCCAGGGTTGCATTGCCAGTAAAGGACTCCACAGCCTGTGTTCTTAACCACCACGTGCCACTGTGGGGCCACGTCCCCGTGCTCTCATAGGAGCAGAAGGATTCATCAATAGAGTTTTGGCAAGAAATCCTAAACTGTGCTATTCTGGGTTCACTTGGGTTCTTCAGGGTAAAATGCTCCATCTTTCAGAATTTTTCACCCCCTTTTTTCCTTCCCTTGGGTAACGTCAGAGGGGGGAGATGGAGGGGAGAATCTGGGTAGCCTCAGGATGGGGAAGGGGGTCTGTGGTCCCAGTGTTGCCTCCAGACTCATCTCTTCCCTTGGGTGCCCCCACCCCCGCTATAGCTGTGCTGATATATACCTTCCACCTGTCCTCGGGGCAGGTCCCCAGACATCCATTGCCCCGTGACTGCTTCTGGCTACAGCTCCCACACCCTCCCCTCTGACCCCAGCTCTCTCTGGCCCACAGTCCTCCTGAGCATTTCTACACCCCTATCTCCTGGGGTCCTGGAGACCCTACGTTGCCCTCCTCTCTCCATACCTCCATCCTGGAAGGGGTGGGCCCCACAAGGCTGCTGTGTGTGGGGACAAAGAGCAGCCCTGACATCAAGGCTATTCAAAGTGTGGTCGGCGCACCTGGGTGGCTCAGTCCGTGAAGCGTCTGCCTTCTGCTCAGGTCATGATCCCGGGGTCCTGGGATCGAGTCCAGCATCAGGCTCCTTGCTCAGCGGGGGTCTGCTCCTCCCTCTGCCCCTGCCCCTTAATCCCATGTTCGTTCTCTCTCTCTCTCTTCAATAAATAACTAAAACCTTAAAAAAAGTTGTGGACAACATCACCTGGGAACTTGTTAGAAATGCAAATTCTCAGGCCTGACCAATGTGGGAGTTACTAAATCAGAAACTCTGGGGTTGGGACCACCCATCCACGTTGGACTAAGCCCACCAGGGGATTCTGAGGCACACTCAAATTTGAGAATCACTGCCATACCTCATACCTTCCCTTCCTCCGGGGCTCGGGGCTCGGAGTGAGAAGTCCCTGCTCCATCTGGCCAGACTCCAGGTCTTATCAGGTAAAAGGAAGCTGGGGGGAGGGGAAGCGTTCAGAAAAACTCTTTATCCCTCCTAAGGGTGTAGTAGGTCTTTAAATTCTGAAATTCTGGATTTCGAAACTGTATGTCTGTTCTACTCTTTCAAAATATCCACTTAGAAAGTCAAGGCCGAGGACGAGGTTCTTGTCGGCTGCCAAACCTGCCTCAGTGTCAAGGGTGAGGAAGGACAGGAAGATTGCCGGGAATTAAAAATTCATGGGATAGCTTTGCAAAAAAAATCTTTTTTTGCTACATATACAGTGTGTTTTCAATTCCAGACTAACTTAACCTTCATGTGCGCCCTGAGAGGTCCCACAATATCAGGGTCCCCTGCTGCTGCAGCAGGCAGTTCTCAGGCTTGGGACCCAGTCACCTGAGCCCGTCTGGAGAGCCCCCATTGTCACCCACCCCTCCTGTCCCCTCTCGCTGCTGTCACTGCCCGGATTCTGGGCTCATCATCCCAACACAACCACTTACTAGTGTGTGATCTCGGGCAAACTGCTTAACCCCTTTGTGCCTCAGTTTCCTCATCTGTAAAGTGGAGATTCCACATATGCTGTTCCAAGCAATTTACTTGGGCACTTATCATATTCTAGGCACTGGGGATATGGCAGTGAAGCAAATGAACAAAATTCCCTTTCCTCGTGGAGCTTATATTCTAGTGTGATGGGGGGGCAGGGGGAGAGGAAGGCAATAAAAAAATAAAATATAAAATGTTTCAAATGGTGATATGTGCTATGAACACATAGGGAAGGGATAGAGAGCACCTGGGGGTGGGGGAGGGTTGTTACTTTAAATAGGGTGGATAATGTCCCACTGATAGGTCCCACTGAGAAGGTCATACTTGAGCAGAAATCTGAAAGAGCAAACTACATGGATAATGGGGGAGATGGCATTCCATCTGGAGGGAAAAGCAAGTACAGAATTCTGAGGCTAACAGGAACTTGGAGTGTTGGAGGACTGGCAAAGAAGCCAGTGTGGCTGGAGTAGAATGACAGGGGTAGAGTGTGGAAGAAGTTTGATAAGAAGCTGGGGAGAGAGGAACTAGATCATGGAAGGGTCTACCTGCTATTGTCATGAACTTGACTTTGACAGTAGGGAGATGGGGGCAGATCTGAGCAGAGCAGGAACCTGATCAGACTTTATATTTGAAGGTCAAACTGGTTGCTGTGTGAAGAATCGACTGGAGGGTCCAGGGCAAGGGTGGAGGCAGGGAGACCAGTCAGAAATGGGGCCACAACAGTAATCCAGGCAAGAAACGGGGCTCAGCCCAGCTGGCCGCAGTAGGGAAGTGGTCAGACTGAAGACGTGTGCTGAAGTCAGAATGGACAAGATCCGCAGATGGATCGGATATAAGGACTGGGGGAAAGGTGGGGAGAGGGTGGACAAGGATGACTCCCAAGTTTTTAGCCTGAGCAACTTCAAGGACGAAATTGCCATTTACTGAGATGGGGAAGGCGGAGAAGGGCAGCTTTGGGAAGACAGTTTTCAGACACGGGAAGGTGAGGATTTCAGTTAGAGGTCCAGCCGAGAAATCTGGGGGCTGTTAGGCATACAGGTCCAAGAGTGGGGAGGAACAGGGTGGAAATGGAAATGTGGGAGACTCTAGTCTCCCGGTGGTATTTCTAGAAGATTCCGAGAGCCCCTACTATGGACGGGAATCGAGAGGATTAAATGAATTTAAACAGATAACCATTTAGAACAGTGCCTGGCACGTAGTAGGCACTCAATGCCTCCCTGCTTCCCACCATGGTCACCTCCATGCTGTCCTCCATGCTGCTGGTCGGGGTGATCTTGCTAAAGCCCAGATCTGACCATCCCTCCCTGCTCACATCTTCAATGACTCCCTATTGCCCACAAGATATAGTTCAACAGCCAAAAGCCCCTCAAGGCTTTTCTTGATCCAGACACCACCACCCTCACTAGCCCCAATTTCTGCCACCACCCCCCACCTCCCACTTTGTCCTCCAGCAATAATAGAGCAACCTTTGTTCCCAGCTTGGTGTCTTTGAACACGCTGCTGCCTCTGCCAGGACTTGCCCAGCAGCAAACTGATTCTCACATCCCCTGTGAAGCCTCCCTCCCCACCCAGGGGGCTGTCTGCCTTCCTTGCAGCCCTGCCTTCTACCCTCACTGGTGTTCCTTGCCCTCAAGAAAGACTGTTCTTGTAGCACCAAACACTGACCCTGCCACAGGCAAAGGGCTGGCGGTGGGGGGGCAGGGGCAATTCTCCGTGAAGGGTTTTATTATTGTTATTGTATTTCTAGATCCGCAAATGGAGGCTCAGAGAGGTGAAGTCGCTTGCCCAGGTCACTCATCTGGTAAACGCTCCAGCCCGGAGTGGACCCCAGGCTTACCTGACTCAAAGTCCTGGGCTCGAAAAAATAGGCACACGTGTGCACACATACACAGAATTAACAATCTCAAGGCACTTGGGGGATGAGGGGGACTCCCTTGGTCCTGCAGTCGTTCCCTACTCAGAAAGGGATCCAGGGCTAGGGAGATAGTTACGGATTTAGGCTCAGAAGAGCTCTTCACTTGTTTATTCAATAATTCATTCACTCACTCATTCCTCATTCATTCACTTCCTCAGTCGCAATTAATTGTTCCTATTCCCAGTTTCCACTTCCAGCAGACTTGAACCCTATCCCCTAAGAGCTCAGAGTCTATGGAGAGCCTGGCCAGGGGACAAGGTGGCACAGGTGGGGAGTGGAACCCAAAGGGTTTACCATTGATTTTGAAAGGTGAGAGATTACCAAGTGGCCCCAGGAAAAGGATGTTCCAGCCGGAGGCCACAGCATGTACAAAGGTCCAGAGGCTTTGAAACAAGCCTCAGGAGACCTTAGCAGACCTTCAGGAAGGAGGGTACCTGGAGGTGGGGATGGGAACAGTGGCCGGGGATCTTTGGGAGAGAAGGTTGGTGACTTGGGCAGGGGGCCAAGGTCAAGATTCATTTGGGAGGTAGGTGTGGAGCTAGGATAAAGTTTGGGTTGGGTTTAGGATTAGAGATTAGAGCTAGCAATCCGATTATTGTTTTTTAACCTGCCTTTTCCAGGAGGATTCCGTGCGGTTTGTACCAGTGGTAAGGATCTGGGGTTATGAGTAGGGCTGCCAAGACCCGAAGGATCAGGGATGGGCTTTAGGGTTGCAAGGCCAGGGGCAGTAAAATCGAAGTACTCGAGGAAGCAAAACCAGCCTTCGCTGCGCATGGAGTCTTCATTCTCCTGCACTCTGAAGCACGACTGTGTCACCTTGGGTACAGTCGCTTCACGCCTCCGTCTGGGCCTCTGAATGCCCACCTGTTAAACTGCTGGGCGCATCAGGATATTGTGCCGGGCTCTGAGCCCCTTCTCGGGGCGGGCACCCGAAGTTCCCCCCCGCTCGGTGAAGCAGGAAGGCGACAGTTTGGTGGACCAGCCGGCGCGCAGAAGTGCTCCGTCCAGGCTAGCCGTCTCCACTTCCCGCGTCTGCCCGCCGACCCCCGCCGAGCGCCCGCCGGAGCCCCTTCTGGGCTAGGGGCGCAGGAACCTGCCGCGCCGCGGGTTGGGGGGGAATCCCCGGCCCCCGCCCGCCCCCGGGGCCAGCGCGGCACAGCGGGGTCCGGAGCTGCCGCCCGCGGGGAGCCGCGCAATTACCCTAATTACAGCCCGGCCTCCGCGGCGGAGGCGCGCGCGGCCACGCCGGCCCGAGAACGCCCCCGGCCCAGGCCGAGCGTGGGAACGGCCGGGCCCTCCGCCCGGGGCGGGGGCGGCGGCGGCGGTGGCGTCGGGAGCCCGCCCGCCCGCCAGAGCCCGCGGTCGCCGATAAGCCAGCCCGGCCACGCGGCCCGGGGCGAATTTCTGGGCGGCGCTCGCGGCCCCTTTCATCTGCCACCTGCCTGCGCCCCGCGCCCCTCGGCCCACACCCCACCCGCGGGCCGGGGGAGCGCGGGGCCCGGAGCCACCTTGGCCGCAGGAAGCCGGGGGCCCCCGCTCCCGGGGAGGGGCCCACGAGCCAACCCTTCGTTCGGCGCGGTGCGCGCACCCTCTGCCCGCACGCATCCCTTCGCCCGTGCACGAAACCGACGTTTGCGGAGCACCTGCCACGGTCTCCTCCGGAAACCGGCAGTTTACAGGACCCTTCTCAGGGTTAAGGTGGGCGTGGGGGGGGGGGACGGCTCAGTCCGGGCCAGCCCCACCCCCAATACTCGCTAGCTCCCTCGGTTCTCACCAGCCCCGACAGCGGGTAAAAGCCCATTTTACCGACGTGGAGACGGGGGCACAGAGAAGCGATGGGACTTGCGGGGGTCGCACAGCAACAGGAGCCTCGGCCGGTCTTCTGTCCTGCACGGCCGCTCCCGCCGCGCCACCACGCAGGAACAGGCCATTCGTGCCCGTGACACCGCACAGGAAACACAGCAGCAGCTGACAGTTCTGGAGGCGTACTCCCCGCCAGGCACTGTGCGAGTGCTTTCTGTGCGTTAGCCAGCTGGGGAGCGGAGGCCGTGTTGCAGCCCCACTTCACAGACGAGGAAACTGAAGACCGAGACCTCCGGGCTGGGGTGGCGGCCGCAAGGTTTGACGCCGCCAGGCCCGGCAGGCACAGCCTCCCCTCGCGCTCCCCCGGCCCCCCTCTCACAGCGTCCTTTCCAGCCACAAGCTGAGGAGGGGCAAAAGTCACTGAACGCTTTTTCTTGGCCCAGCTGCCTCCCACCCCAGAGACCGGCTCAAAATACTCAGGGGACGGTTTAGAGGAAATTTGGTGCCAGAGGAAAAAACATGAAAGATAAGCAACCTGAAAGCTAAACTCTCTGGGCCAATACAATGAGGACAGCCGTCACCATTCTGCCTCCACCCCACCGCCTTCCCGGCACTGTTGCTCATTTGCGCTTTACTTCATTGATTGGAGTCACTCAGAGCACTTTTGAATGCTATGAACTTGAACGTGGTGTCAGGGCTAGGGTGATCGACTGTCCCAGTTTGCCCAGGACCAAGGGGTTCCCAGGATGCAGGATGTGGACTGCTAAAATGGAGATAGTCCTGGGCAAACGGAGCAGTTGGTCACCCTGCCTGTGTGGATGCTGGAGATTTGAGCCACCTCGGAGGCTGGCCTGGTCCCTCTGAGAACTGGAGAGGCTGGTGCCCACGGGCAGGGATACCCCATGGAAACTGCTGGCACTGGAACAGGGTGAGGCGCCTCAGGGATGCGCTGTGCTCAGCTTTTTCCCAGTCCCCTGGCTCCAGGCCCAGCCAGATAGGCCAGAGCAATCCTACCCATTGCCTGAGTGGGAAAGCCAAGGCTGAAAGACTCGCAGTGGCTTTTTCCCACAGCAGCTGCCATGAGTCAGTGCCCAGGGGCAGGGGTGGTCAATCCCACCTGTCCCACCCCCTCACTATATGACCTTGAGCAAGCCACCTTACCTTCCATCCTTACCTGGGGACGGTGGAAGAGGGGGGAGTGGGTGAGCCCCAAGTCCAGTGAGGTAGTGACTGCCTGTTACAGGAGGCCTTTCCAGGAACCCTCCATTTCACCAGGAATTCCCAGTGAAGCCGTCCTCTCCAAAGGCGGGGGTGCCTGCCAAGTGCTTGGTCACTGCTAAGTTCTTGGCAGTAGCCAGGTGAGGCCATGCCAGGAAGAACCTAGAAAGATCAGCCCTTGAAATCAGACAGAATGGGCCTTAACTCCTTATTGGACCTCTCCAAGCCTCATTTTCCTCACCTGTAGAATGGGGGCAATACCACTCCAACTAGTTGGGTAGTGAGCGAGACTCTGGAGAGGAGGGGACAAGGTGTGTGCTCGGGACACACCTTCCTGCCCCTCTACTGGTCCCCATGTCCCCCTGCCCAGCTCACTTGATCTCACCCTAATGTCCTCTTCATCTGCTTCCCTCTCTCCCTTCCATTCACTGATTACCCATCATGTGCTGGTCTTCTTGGGACCTCAGGTGGGGCAGACATAGGAAAAAATGGAATCTTTCTTCTTTTATGGGAAGCCACGGTGGCTACTGAGACTCCAGGGTTGGAGGAGAAGAAAGCCATCACCCCTGGGAAAATAGGACCCCTATCCCTTCACACCTCCCCTCTCTCTCTGTCACCTTCTGCCTAAAGGTTCTCTTCATTTCCTACCCTCTACCATCCCCCCAACCCCCAACACACACCCGTTCCACTGCTCCTTTCTGTCCAGCGGGGAAGTCCCCAGGCAGAGTTCATTGCTCCTTTCCCCAGGAAGTCTGGCCTGTCTTTTATCTGCAACCAAGCACAGGGTCTAGCTCATTGTAGACAGCAATAAACATGGAAAGAAAGGAGGATCAGAAGGAAGGGGGTTGGGCCTGAGGGTTAGGGATTCATCAAAGGAACTCCTGCCCACTCTGTGCCCAGACTGTGATGTTCCCTCCAGAAAGGGAGAAGGTAGCAAAGACGAGGATGCCTACTGGGGGGGGGGGGGGGGGGATACCCTTTCTCCTTCCAGTGTCTTCCTGCCTCACCTGTCCTGTGTTACACCTGAAAGGTGGCCATCAGCAACGCAGCTCCACTGGCAGGGGGCTGCTGGGATAGAGCGGGACACAGACACACCGTCACCTCTGCTGAGAGTAGTGGGGCAGTGGGTCTCCTTGAGGAAAGTCTTTACCTTGTGTGTGACGGGCTGGACCAGACGACCTTGAAGTCCTTCCAAAGGCAATCTTAGGATGCAGAAATTCTGAGACTTTCTGATCTTCCTAGAATCCATGGGGTAAAGCTAGCCACACGTGGCGACTGAGCACTCGGTCTGTGGCTGCTCCAAATGCCGTAAATATAAAATACATACCCGATTTCAAAGATTTAATATGAAAACGGGAAATAGCTCATTAATTTTTATATTGATTATATGATGCAATGACATAATTTTGGATCTATTGGGTTAAATAAAATTTGTTATTAAAATTAATTTCACTTGTTTCTTTTTACTTTTTTTTTTTAAGTGACTAGGAGAACATATACAATTTCATGTGACTCACACTGGTGCTATTACGCAGCCCTGGCTGAAGAGCTGGTGGTTTTCCAGCTACGCCGAGACTTCTTCCCTCAGCACCAGTCAGCTCAGAGGGTGGTGCGGTCTCTTCCCAGGAGGGAAAACCCAGACCCTGAATGATAACCTTATGGGAAAATGTTGCTTCCTCCCCCAGAATGAAGGCACCCCACCCCAAATCTCCTTTCCCCTTGAGCAGCTGGTTTCTGGGGAATTGGAGAGCAGAGCCCATCCTCCAGTGCTGCTCTCCCTCCACAATAAAGACAGAATTAAGACACGTCTGGGAAATTCCTTTCCGGGCTGGCTTCCAGCCCAGCAGGAGCCAGGCTGGCCCACCCAGAGGAAACCCCTAGCTACCCTTTCCTGGCTGACCCAACCCTGCCCCCTAAGTCTGAACCAGGCTCAGGGGCACCCCGATGCCATAGTCCCCAGCCAGGACAGCACCAGGCTGGGCATAGAAGGGGCATATGGCTCCCCACCCCCACCCCCCGCCAGGGAATTTGTGCCCCTGAGTCAAGGAGACAGGTCACACCCATAGCAACTGGAGATGATCACACAGCAGTCCCATCTGCTAGGAAACAGCAGATCTCAAGCGAGATAGGGGCAGATATGAGCCAGGTTTCTCCACACCCCAACCCCACCACTTTTCCTCTCTACATTTCGAGAAGGAAATAAAAACTAGGACACTATTGACAGTAGTCCATAGTGAAACCTTAGCACAACTTCAGACATAAGTTTAGACCCCAGTTTGGCCAGCCGCTTGCTGCGTGACCTCGAGCATTAACCTCCCTGGGTCCTCGATCCCCTCTTCTATGGGGTTATTGTAAGAATTCAGGGAGGGGATGCACGCACATGGCCTGACAGACGACGGGCTCACCCCAGGTCATTATTGTTGCTATTATTAATAATAACAGAATCCGTCTTCATTCACATACTTCTTTTTTTTTTTAAGATTTTATTTATTCATTTGAGGGGGGGAGGGGAGAGAGAACACAAGCCTGGGGAGTGGCAGAGGGAGAGGGAGAAGCAGACTCCCCCATGAGCAGGGAGCCTGATTTGGGGCTCGATCCCAGAACTCTGGGTTCATGAACTGAGCCAAAGGCAGACGCTTAACCAACTGAGCCACCCAGACTCCCCTACTTCATTTCGTGACTTAAATCAGCCAAGCCAAGGCTGTCACGGGGGCTTCTCTGGGACTGACAACCAGTCATTGGAATGTAATTTGACTGGAAAGGGGTTTTGCAGGGTGTCTGGTCTAGCAGTTCATAAAGAGCCGTCACACCTCTCGGTGACAGTCTGCGTCGGTCCCCTCTGGCGAGGGTTGGCTGGTCAGGTCCTTGAACAGTATAGATGGGCGGGGAGGGGGCAGGTGGAAGGCAGCAGGGGCGAGGAGGACCCGCTCACCAGGCAGCCCCTTCTTATGCTCCCCTCCCACGCACACCAGACAGCAGGGCCAGAAGGGGCGTGAAGTTCCAGGAAAAGTGGCTGGAGAACCCAGAAGCTGTTGTTGTTGTTTTTTAATCCTCCGCTGTTTGCCTGTAAAATAAAAGAACTGGAGGAGTATTGCTCCCATTTCCTTGAATATTCCCACTGAAAACTGGATTTTTAACAAGTGGCATTTTTTAAAGTCCCAGAAATTCCAGATCCTCAAATGGACAAACTCATATCAAGAAAATGGTCACATTAGCATGTAATCGTGTAAGACAAAGTGTTGTGCCCTAATTTTTCTGCCTTCGGATTGGTTTTTAATACATCCTTTGTTTGCTATGTTTATGTACCTTTGTCAGCTGCTCTTCCTTAAGGGGAAACAATGGCTAATTCTGAGATAATTGCCGTTTGGCTATTTTGGTGTTGAAATGGGTTTCCTCTCCTGCAGCAGTGAAACAGCTGGGAGTTGCTTTTGGTTTGTTTGGCTCCTTAGCCTATTTTATATGTCCTAACTTGGTGGAAAAAAACAAATTGGTCACCTTATCTCAGTTCCTAAAATTTGGAAGGGGATGGTTTACGGATCCGAAGATCTGGGCCCCACTGATCCAGTCCAGTGGGTACACTCAGCTGTACCTTCAGAGACGCACTACAGGGAACCTCGCAACCATACCCTGGCAGGGGGGCTCCTCCAACTTTTGGCCACAAGGCTCTCATGTTTCTAGGGGCTACCCTCCCATGCCCAGACACCATGACTCTGAAGAAACTCCTTCCATTGAACTGAAACCTACTTGCTGTTGATGTCTACTCACTGGCCCTAGATTCATTTTCAGAGGTCACTCAGAACCTTCTACACTCACTAGTTCTTGACAGCCTTTCAGTGATGTGAAGGTCGTGTGATGAAGGGATCCTAGATGCTTCCCTTCTCTGAGCTAAGTGCTCCAGTTCCTTCCTTGGAGGGCCT
Source organism: Ursus maritimus (assembly GCF_017311325.1). Lineage (NCBI taxonomy): Eukaryota > Metazoa > Chordata > Mammalia > Carnivora > Ursidae > Ursus > Ursus maritimus. The sequence continues at coordinate 71,987,670 of NW_024423564.1, forward strand.
CCACCCTGCCCACCCCTCTATACATGGGATCCCCCAGGAGCTCAACACAAGAGGTAGGGCGTTGCAGCCAGCTGCTCTGGAGTCAGTCTTGCTATGATTTCTGGCCACACTTCTTTCTGGCTGTGTGACCTTGGACAAGTTACATCAGCTCTCTGTGCCTCAGTTTTCAGTCTCCTCACTTCAAAGCAGAGATCGTCACCACTCCAGTAGGATTGTTGTGTGATGAGGATAAAGTCAGTAAACACACGTTAAGCCTCAGAACGGTGCTTGGCACATCTTGTGTTCAGTATGGGTCAGCAAGGGTGTGTTTGGTGATCCCGCCCTCTTCCCCATCCCCCATCACCAGGTGACTGGTCCCAGGGGGCACTTGACCCAAGCTGGCCCAATGAGTCTTTTCTCAGGAATTTTTAGACCCGAGATGCAGAGAAAGGAGTCGGTTTTTCTCCATTAGTTGATAGTGCTAGGTATAAAACTCAGCCATGTTTTCTCTACCATGAAGAAAATCAGTGTGCTGTGAAAGAGAAAAAAGACAATGTTCAGAAAAAAGCAAAGACAAAAGACACAGAGAGGGGTTCTGATTCCAGTGGCTCCTAAGGACCTGCTCCATCCCGACCCTTCCTATAGCTTCACTGTTTGTCTCAGTCAGTTTCTGCTGTATAACAACTACCACAAAACATGGGGCTTAACACAACAATCGTTTAGCAGCTTCTGGTTCTAGTTCTATACTTTGGCTGGGCTCAGCTGATATCTGCTTCTGTGACTGGTATCTCCTGGGCCCATTCATGTGCTTGCAGCATGTTGACAGGATGGCCTGAAGGTGACCTAGCCTTACCAAATGCCTGCCATATGCCCGGCACTGTGGGAAATACCAGAGTGGGGAAAATTACTGTTACTGAACTCCTACTTTGTGTTAGGCCAGTGATGTAAATTTTAGGTTTATTACCTCATTTAATCCTCCTGATTACACAGTCAGAAAGTTGTTATCACTCTCATTTTACAGATTGGGAAACTGAGGCTCAGGGAGAAGGAATAGCTTGCATAGGATTTCAAGATCCAGAGAGGCAGAGCGGGAACGAATTCAAGCCAGGGACTCCTGAGTGTCTGCGGAGCCCACACTTTTGCACTGCACTCTCCTGGCCCTTCCCACAGCAAAGACTAAAACTTGGTGCTACCCTCATGCTGCTGGAAGTGTCGCCAAGGGGGCTGAGTGGACGCAACACGCCACAGTGCACGATCCAACGCCGTTCATTCCGCAGAGGTGCCCCCGTACCCATTTCGTGCTGGGCACCAAGCGAGGTGTGGGGCTACGGAAATGACTCACACACAGGATGCAGGAGCAGCAGCGTGGAGAAGGAAATGATGAATCACGCCTGGTTTGGGCTCAGCGTTGACTCGTTTATCTCCTGAATTTTAAGGGATGGGTGATGCTGGGGAGAAAATGCAGTTTGGGCAAACCCCCCTTCCCACAGATGTGCAGGGTCTCAGAGTCCCAGTTCCACAGCAATCAGAAGTCAAGGTCATCCTCAGGGGGGAAGGAGGAAGGTGAAGGGCTCTCAGGCCATCCTTTGAGCCTGGCTCTTAAGCTAGGCACAGGCTGCTTGTCCACGGGACACCTGTAGCCACCAAGTCAGAAGTAGCAGCTTCCAACATGACGTGACACCCTGGTCATGTTGCCGGGCAGCTCAGGAATTCCTGAGCCCAAGGAAGCGATTTCTGCCTGAGATGGGATGAGCCAGGATGCTCAGAGATGCAGCATTCACAGGCCCAGAGACAGCCCTGACCCCAGCGGGCAGGCGTGAGCAGTGGGAAGGCAGGGCGAGCGGTGGGATGAGCCTGACCTGGGACTGAGCCAGCCCCTGCCGTGAATCTTAGCCGCATCAGTTTCTGGCTCTCTTCCCAACAGCTGGTGATGCAAACTTCCTGACACTCTTCTCATCACCTGTAAAATGGGGATGAAATGCCTCATCTTAGTCAACACTTTCTTGTCTCCCTGGCTAGCTTAAGCAACATCAGGTCTGTGTCAGGAGGACACCAGGGCAGTCCTGGAACTCCAGGGCGGAGGGCCACAGGAGCCTGGCACTACACCTGCAGAGCCGTCGGGAATGCAGGACTCCCTCTCCATCTCCCCTCTTGTCTCCTTTCCCTCCATGCTGGCTTCATCCTTCTCCGTCTGCAGATGGGCTCTCTCCACTGACTGGTGGTCAGTGCCTGTGGCCAAAGCTGGCTGCTCCCAGAGCTCACACTCAGGTTCGTGCGCAACAGTGCCAGCGTCGCTCAGTCTGGCTTCTGTCTTTCAGTCCCAGTTCCAAACCCCTGGGAGAAAGAATCCAGCCCAGCTTGGGCTAAGGTCCACTGTGGTTTGGGGTGCTGGGGCCAATATCCAGGAAATGTGGGTCACAGAGCATTACTGGGGATTCCCATAGGTAAGTGAGGAGAGAGCACTTCTCAGAGAAGGAGAGTCACCGCGAGCTGAGCAGCTCTCCCTGAGTTATTGTGAGGATTAAATAAGACAATGAACGTCAACCTTTGGCACCTAATAGGCATGCACTTCAAGCCGGGGGGCGGGGGGGGGGGTTCTTCGGTCAGGTTCCCTAGAAGCACAGATCAGGAGAGCGGGACAAGAAAGAGAAAGCCAGGAAAGCATTCGGTCCCAGCCTGGCCCTCGGGGAGCTCTGGAGCACCAGTCACTCACAGAGTCAGTCTCACATTGAGGCAAGGGGACAAGTCTTTTGTGCCCCTCACCATCCGTCCCCAGGACTGGCAGGGCTGGGGTGGGCGAAGAGGAGGCTTCCATTTGGCTGAGGGCAATCTGCAAGAGAAGGGGGCAGCTGTGATAGGAGACAACATCTGGACAGCTGGGAGGTGGTGCACCAGCCAGGAAAGGGGCTCCAGGCGGGGCACCAACCAAATCCATCATGGGGAGCCTCTTGGAAACACACACAGGCTCTAGTTGACTCTTGCCTTTATATCTGTGTTTTATGCATTTAAGAGTAATATTGAATAATATCTTTGCCCACCACCCACCCTCCACCCCCACATCCCCAGGACTCACTGCATCTTTGACGTCTGTGCTGTGCTGGGAATATCTCCCTCCCTGCACTCCAAGCTCCTTTCCTGGATCCAGATGGCTAATCTCAACCTCACACCACACTCTGGTACAGACGAGGCTCTGTGCCAGCCAATGGGGCTTTGGAGAGGAGAGAGACCCCATCTCTACCCTAAACCGGACCACCATCTGGTGGCATCTGAGGTACCAAAAAGCCCTTGATTACTGATTTGCAGGCCAGGAGGGCACAACGGTTAGGTGTATTTGCACCAAGTCAGACACACCTGGCTTTGAGCCTCAGGATGCTTGAGATAGAAACCTAGCTACAATGGCTTAACTAATTTTTTTTTTCAAATAGTAAGAAGGTCAAAGTAGGTCTTCCAGGGCTGGCTACAGAGGCTCCATGGTACATGGAGACTCCCCTCTGCCATCCACTCGGCCATCTTCAGCATGTGCCATCATTTGTCTTCTCTGCACCAGTTTTTCCATCTATAAAATGGGAATAGTACCTTCCTTATAGGGTTGTTGTAGTTATTAAGTGAGTTAATATGTATAAAGAGCTTAGGACAGTATCTGGCGCATATTAAGCACTCTCTAAGTGTTGTTATGACTCCTCCTCCTCCCCTGTCCTCATGCTGAAAAAAATGGCTACTGCCCCTCTGGGCATCACATCCTTATCCCTGGAAGGAAGGGAGGGAAGGCAAAGCACCTAAAGTGAATGATGGCTGAATCCATTTTTCTAAAATTGAGATGAAATCCATATGACATAAAATTAACCATTTCATGAGAGAGTGTAGGGGAGCGGCAGGGGGAGAGGGACAAGCAGCCTCTAAGCTGAACACAAAGCCCAAGGCAGAGCTCAGTCTCATGACCCTGAGATCATGATCTGAGCTGAAATCAAGAGTCTGACCTGAGCCTACTGAGCCACCCAGGAGCCCCTAAAATTAACTATTTTATTTTATAATGATTTTTTTTAATTTTTAGAAAGATTTTATTAATTTATTTGAGAGAGAGATTGAGAGAACGAGTGGGAGGAGGGGCAGAAGGAGAAGCAGACTCCCTGCTGAGCAGCGAGCCCAACACTGGACTCGATCCCAGGACCCTGAGATCATGACCTGAGCCAAAGGCAGACTCTTCACTGACTGAGCCTCCAGGCACTCTAAAATTAACTATTTTAAAGTGAACAATTCAGTGGCATTTAATATAGTCACCATGTTGTGTGATCACGAACTATCTAATTCTGAAGCATTTTTATCACCCCAAAAGGAATCATTAAGCAGTTGCTTCCATTCTCCCTTCCTCCCAGCCCCTGGCAACCCCCAATCTTCGTCTTGTCTCTCTGGACTCACCTCTTCTGCACACTTCCATCTGTCTGAAGAGCTTTCCCGGAAGCCCCCCCAACCTCTTCTGCTCACGTCATTGGTTCGGAATGTGAGTGGGGCGGGGCATGCGGCTGCCCTCCCCAAAACCAGCGTGTGGTCATTCCGCTTTCTGATACTTCTGGAGCGCCTACATCCATATTGTGTTGATCCTCACACCCATCAATTCTTTTTCCATTTCCATTTGTCCAAAATAAGAATTGTCTCATATTGATAATGTCTCATTTTTAATGAAGTCTAGCATGTGTCGGGCGCTGCTTAGGTGCTGGGGCTAAATCAGTAACTAGAGCAGAGAACGTTCCAGGGGCATAGCGCTGACATGTAGCGGTAGGGACATAAACAACTGAACATACGTAAATGAATTATTTAATGTGTCGAAAGAGGATGAATGCAGAGCACCTGGGGGGCTCAGTCCGTTAAGCGTCTGCCTTGGGCTCAAGTCTGATCCTAGGGTCCTGGAATTGAATCCCGCATCAGACTTCCTGCTCAACGGGGAGCCTGCTTCTCCCTCTGCCCGCCACTCTCTCTCTCTCCCTCTGATAAATAAGTAAGTAAATAAATAAATAAATCTTTTTTTTAAAAAGATGATGAATGCTTAGAAAAAATACAAAGTAGAGCAAAGTAAGGCCCTTTCGGGGGATGGACCAAGGACAGATTACTATATTCATGTATTAATTATCTACCCAAACTGAGCAGCTTTAAACAACAAACATTTATTATCTCAGTTTCTCTTGGTTCAGGAAGCCAAGAACGGCGTGGCTAGGTCATTCTGGCTCAAGGTGTCTGGTGAGGTTGCAAACCAGGTGTCAGCTGGGGCCGTGGACATCTAAGAGCTTGTCGTGTGCTTCGGAGAGAGCTCACACGTATGGCTGTTGGCATAAGGCCTCAGTTCCTCACAGGGTGCTGGCAGGAAGCCTCAGTTTCCAGCCGTGTGGGCCTCTCCATAGGGCTGCTTGATGTCCTCAGGACATGTCAACTGACTTCCCCAGAGCAAGTGATTCAAGAGAGAGAGCAAGGAGAAACCTGCAGCATCTTCTAGGATCTAATCTTGGAAATGACACCGTCAATTCTGCTATATTTTCTTTGTCAGAAGTGAGTCACTGTGTCCAGCCCACATTCAAGGAGAGGGAAATTTAAGGAGGTATATCAAAAAATTGGGGACGTTTGGGGAAACCACGACGACAATGAACTAGGTTTCTCGCTTCCAACTCCGTCTCCACGACATACACCTTGTGACCTCAGCCAACCTCCTAAATTATTTTCTCGGCCTCAGTTTCCTTCTTGGTCAGAAAGGACAATAACTTCTACTCTGCCTAATTTATTCACTCGACAACTATTTCAGTCCTTTCTATGGGCCAAGTACTGATGCCTCAGAAATACTGTGAAGACCAAGAGAATCAAGGGCTCTGCTCTCAGGGAGCCGACCCGCTAGTGGGGAGACATTCTTTCTAATAAAACCAAGTGGTGGTAAGAGCTAAGAAGCAAAGCAGAACAGAGTGAGGGGATAGAGAGGGACAGGAGGTGACCAGGGAAGGTCTCTGGGAGGGGCTGACTTTGAGATGGAGATCTGAACACAGTGAAGGAGTGACTCGGGGAAAAGCATTCCAGGCAAAAGGAACAGCAAGAGCCGGAGAAATGAACGTGCTGAGGGAGTCCAGGGTAGAGCAAGGAAGCAGTTCCTGGGCATGCTGGGAGCAAACAAGGTCCGCCCAGGGCCGTGCTTCAGAGGCCTAAGTGACATCATGCCACTCTTCTGCCAAAGTCCTTAGGAGGCCCAGCAAGGCCCTTACAAGCCGCATGTGATCTTCCTCCCTCCTCCCTCCCTGACCTCCTCCAACCCCCAGCTCCCTCTGCTGCAGCCACAGATCCTCCTGGCGGTTGCTCGCTCCTAGCACAAGGCTTTACCCTAACTAAGGGGCTCAGCACTACCTGATTCAGAGACTGATTCCCGGTCTGGGGCAGGTCCTTGGTGGTGGTGCTGCCCTGGTCCCCGGCACTACACGCTCCGTTTGCCCCCTCTGTCGGTAAGGCTCTTGCCCCAGGTCCCACATGGCTACTGCCCTCTCCTCCTTCAAGTCTTTGCCCAAATCTCAGTCTCAGGGAGGCCTACCCCGACCGTCCTGTGCAATACCACAAACTGCCCCCCACCCATACCCCCAAATCTCTTCCTGATTCTATTTTTTTTTTCCCATAGTACTACCACTTTCTAACATGCAGATAATTATTTTCGTTGGCTTGTTCTTTTTTTTTTTTTTTTAAAGATTTTATTTATTTATTTGACAGAGATAGAGACAGCCAGCGAGAGAGGGAACACAAGCAGGGGGAGTGGGAGAGGAAGAAGCAGGCTCATAGCAGAAGAGCCTGATGTGGGTCTCGATCCCAGATCGCCGGGATCACGCCCTGAGCCGAAGGCAGACGCTTAACCGCTGTGCCACCCAGGCGCCCCTCGTTGGCTTGTTCTTTACTGTATGTCCCCAAGGACTAACAGGGGTTCTTAACCCAAACTCCATGAACCCCTGAGGACCCCACGGACCCCCGAGATCTGCTAGCCTGTGCATTTACATACTAGACTTTGTGACCTTGATGTCTGCAGCTTTCATTAGATTCTCAAGGAATTGCTCGATCCCCAGCGTTCCAAAACCACTAGTCGATCAATGTCTGGCATAGAGTAGGTGCCCAATAGATATTTGTTCACTAAATTAAAGAACTTTTTAAACATTATTCACACTCACACACTTTTTTTTTTTTTTTAATAAAACTGTTTAGTGGCACAATGGCTCCCAAATGTCAGTGTCCTCAGACCAACTCTGTCAGAATGGCAGGATTGTTTTTTAAAAATGCAAATTCTTACGATTCAAAAATACCCTCACAGAGTCTGAGTCAGATTTGCGTGGGGTCAGAGACTTCGTATTTTTCAAAGGCCCCCCCCCCACCTTCCCCACATGAGTCTGAGGTGCAGCCAGACTTAGGAATTTCCATGCGAAGCCTTACATGGAGAGAGTTTCAGGAGAATCAATTGCACCGCGCAGCTTTCACACTTTGCATAAAATACGATCCCCTCCATGGTCACTTGTGACCTTGCCACAAGCCCTCAGGGTGACCGAGCATGGATTACAATCGCCGTTTCACTGAGCAAGAAACTGAGGCCCTGGAAAGTGACAACACCTTGTCCCAACACCCAGGGGTCACAGTGCCTGCTGGTGGTGGGGATACGATTAGAACTTGGGCTTCTGAGTCTCTCCCCTCTGCACCAGCTGGATAAACCCAAGTTCCAGGAAGTCCCAAGGACACTACCAGGGGAGAGAAGCCAGAGAAGGGAGGGGCAGAGCAGCAAACAAGTGGAGGGCAAGGTTCGGGTGGCTGTCTCCTAGCCACCTGGAGAGACTCCAGCGGCTTTAAGGACCCACACATTCACACACTAGCTCTGGCTGTGCAGGACCTGGGAAGGCCACTCTGGCTTTGTGTGCCTCAGTCTCCTCATCTGCAGAATGGGGCTGCTAATCCACGCCCCGCCCCCCCCACCCCGTGAGGACGTTTGTGGAATGTGAAACGCTCTAAACATCCAAGTTGCTACTGTTACCAAGGGAGGGGGCCACCTCCCAACTCAGATCTCAGACAGAACTAAATCCAGCCTTTCATTCATCCGAGGTACATTTTTGAGCACCTACTGTGTGCCAGGCACTGTGATGTAGTTCTTTGAATGTTGGTGTGCTGGCGAGGTTGGTAGGTCCATAGCCAAAGGCCAAGAAAGAATTCTTGAGATGTTTAGGGTGCAAAATGGTGGTTTTATTAAAGCCCAGGGACAGGACCCGTGGACAGAAAGAGCTGCCGCCGGTCCTGCTGCTCCCTGCTGCTCCTGGAGTGTGAGGGGCAGCGATTTTATACCTTGGGGTTGGGAGAAGCAAAAATAAGGGAAGTTCCAAAGGACTTTCCTACGCTAAAGAAGACTCACAGGATCCTGGATATTCTAATCTGCCTATCTCAAGTAGTTGTCAATGGGCAGGGGTTATAAGGAGATTTAATTTTATCTATATTTCCTTCTGCCTTTTTCCCCACATCAGCTGAACACGTCTTGTTTCATTTAACCCTCACAAGAACCCAGCAGGGTCAGTGCTGCTTTTGCCCCCATTCTACAGATGAAGGAACTGAAGCTCACTCAGGTGAAGGAGTTTCAGTTCATTTGATCATTTCTTCATTCACCAAACCTCCGGTAACAGCCTATTCTGGGCCAGGCTCTGAGCCAAGTGCTGAGGACATGAAGATGAACAAGTCCTTCAGGAGACATGCCCATAAATTACTTTAATAACAACTCAGTACATGCTTCCGCCGACAAGTAAGTGGGAGCGGGTGGAGGAGCAACTGGTTCCCCTGGGGTTATGGGGCCGCCGAGCAGCTGACTTTCCGTGGGACCTTGTGCCGTGGGTGCCCTTGCCCTGTGTAGAGGTGGCAATCGCAAAGCCTATGTTCCAGTCTCGCTTCTGTTACAGCTTTGGTGTGTATTTCCAGGAAACCCCTTCCACCACTGAGCTTCGGTTTCTATCCGGAAAATTAAGAGGTTGGGTTTGTGATCCTGCAGCTCTGGGGACCTAAACCTCTGGCCCCTCCCAACCCACTTTCCGGTCAGTTCGAGCTTGGCTCCAGCCAGTCCCAGGCTGAGTCAGGGACAGTCAGCCCAAATCCCTTGAAAAGTGCCAAACACCCCAGGGCAGCTCTCTTAGCCCGCGGCGCGGCCTGGGGTCCAAAGGGCGGAGCTCCGGGAGGGGCGGGGCGGAAACCTGGAGGAGCGGCAAGGCCCGCCCAGGAGCGTCCCACCCAGCCAATGAGCGCCCGGGGGCGGGGAAGCCCCGCCTCCCCTATAAGAGGGCGCTGAAGCCGGGGGCGCGGCGCGGAGGTCTCGGAGCCTGAAGCGGTGTGCCGGCTGCAGGGAGCTGCGACCACGGGGCGCTCGGGAGCTCGGAGTTCGGGGCGCCCTGGGCTGGGCAGTAGCACGAGTCGGGTTCCGTTTTCCTTTGCCTGACTGGGCTGTGGGGAGGGCACGGGACGCGGATCCCTCGCCGCGGAGGAAGGAGCTGGCCCGGACCCGGGGACGCCCGCGCTGACCCCCCGCCCGCCGCGCCCGCAGGCATCCGGCCCACCGTCATGGCCGACCACCTGATGCTCGCCGAGGGCTACCGCCTGGTGCAGAGGCCGCCGCCCGCCGCGCCCTCCCACGGCCCCCACGCGCTCCGGACGCTGCAGCCGTACGCGGGCCCGGGCCTGGACAGCGGCTTGCGGCCGCGGGGGACTCCGCTGGGCCCGCCGCCGCCGCCCCCACCCGGGGCCCTGGCGTACGGGGCCTTCGGGCCGCCGCCCGCCTTCCAGCCCTTTCCGGCCGTGCCACCGCCGGCCGCCGGCGGCGCGCACTTGCAGCCGGTGGCGACGCTGTACCCGGGCCGCGCGACCGCGCCCCCCGGCGTCCCGGGAGGGCCCCCGTGCCTGCAGCCGGCGCCCGGCGCTCCGGCCCCGCCGCCGGCCGCGCACGCCCTGGGCTGCATGGACGCCGAACTCATCGACGAGGAGGCGCTGACGTCGCTGGAGCTCGAGCTCGGGCTGCACCGCGTGCGCGAGCTGCCCGAGCTCTTCCTGGGCCAGAGCGAGTTCGACTGCTTCTCGGACTTGGGGTCGGCGCCGCCCGCCGGCTCGGTGAGCTGCTGAGTGCGGCCGGGCGCCTGCCTGGCGTGCCCGAGAGGAGAAGGGGGTCTGACTGCCCGCCGGAGTCCGCACCAAGCGCCCGGGCCCCGCGCGCACCCTCCGTGAGGGTGGAGGCAGCGGGTTAGTACTCCGAGCGCGAGCCCGACGCCCGCCGGCTGGGACGCCTGGCCTCCCTCCAGGCCCTGCCTCCTGCAGGATGACAGTTTAGCTCCACCTCTCTGACCCGGAGCCTCAGCGGTAAAGGGAAGGGGACTGGACCCCCCTTTCGGACTCCCGGTTCTTGGATTCTCTGTCCTCTCGGATTCCCCCCTACCCCGCCCCCCAATCTGAGCCATTGCAGGCTGCTGCCTGATACCGCTTCTCTCCTTGTGCAACCCGCTGTGGTCACTGGGTCCATGGAGCCTCCCATCCACCAGGTCTCCACCCCGCTGCCTGGGCCCTGAGGTGACTGGGCCCCCGCCTTGGGGAGGGGAAGATGATACAGCCCTAGTCCCTGTACAGTGGAGCAATGCCCCATCTGGCCTCCAAAACCAAAATAAAACTGGGTCACTTTACAGTCTTGCGTTTTCATTTCTTTACCACTCCAACAACCCTGCCCTATATTTGGTTTCTAGAGTCCCCAGGCCGTTGGGGACCCTGGTGGGATGGAAGCCACAGCCCCTAGCAGTGCCCAGGAGAGGAAACTGACAGTTTCTTTCAAAAAAATATCCTGAGTTGTGCAACTGTTACAACATAATCTGGAAGGCAGAGGCTGCCTGGCGGTGGAGTGTAACCTAAAAGGCACCTATGTTGGACTTCTCAGCTCCTGGGAGGGGTGGGAGAGCTTGGTGGTGCTGTCCTCACCTGTTTGCTCGGGCCAGCACGGAGGCCAGAGGGAAACTGGGTGGTACCTGAGGATTCAGACACTTCTGGCGTTGAATCGTGGCTCTCCTCCGTGGCCAAGACACCATCCATTCAGATTTCTGAGACTATTTCCTGAAGAGATATGGTCCCCATCTCAGGTCTTACGTGAGGCCTTTAGCACCTCAGACACCCTAGGCAGCCTCAGTAAATGGTAGCGATGCTTATCCACAGACTGGTGCTGGCTTTATTCCAGGCCTTGTACCAGCCTGGTCAGTGCCCTCCTGGAGTCACACGCCAGGTGGAAGTAAGGGGGTGACCCGGCAATCAGCTCCCCTTGGTACAATACAGAGTGACGAGGACTAGAAAACAGGACGGCCAGGTACATGACCTGAGAGGAAGGCGTTGTTTCAGCTGCTTGGAGGTGTGTCCGTTCAGCCTTCCGGGAGGCAGCGACATTTGACGTGAACAGAGTCTAGAAGGATGAGTCCATCTTTAGCACTTGGAGAAGGTGGCATAGAAGTGAAGAGCCCGTTCAAAGGCAGGAAGCCTACAACTACAGGGCATGCGCAAGGGCACGGGGTCCCCATTCTGCAGAGGAGAGATGTAGAGCTTTTCCTGGCCTGGCAGGACTTGTCCGCAGTCATGATCACCAGTGTGAGCTCCTGGCCCACCCTCTGGTGCTGACTCTCCGGAAAGACTCTGGAAAGATCCCTAGGTGTTTCAGGGGTGTGGGAGGACAGGATGGAAGTTCTGAAGGCAGAGAGGAGGCCAGGTCAGAGGTGCTGAGGACCAGCTAGATCAGGGCAGTGGGGCTGGAGAGGAGAGAATGAATTCCAGAAACTCTAGAGAGGAACACTGGCTGGACTGCACGCTAATGCCAAGCTTGTTAACAGGACCCTTCCCTCCAGCCTGTGAGATCACTCACGGTACACTGTGTCAGCGTCAGCTCTGGAGCCACCAAGACAGGCATGGAGTGGGTGACAGGACGTGTTTGGCAAATGAATAAAGGTCTCCCCTGAGATAATGGGGCTTTCTAGGACAGGATGGGGAGGAAGGACAGATAGGCTTCTGAAAAGGGACTGCCCTGAGCTATGGTCTCAGAACAGCCAAGGTTTGCCCCAGCTTTGCCCAAAACCCAGAGATAAAAACCAGGGGGCTGGAGTGGGATGGGAGGGTCTGGCCCTCGTCTGGACACTGTCCAGATTCCCTTCTCTGTGAGCCTCAGTTTTCCCACGAGTAAAATGGAGCTAATATCCCTGCCCTGCTGAGGCAGTGAGCCTCGCACAATAAGTGAGGAGCAAACTCAGGGACGGGTTAACTAGCAGCTGGTTAGCGCCAACGTGCTCTCCATGCGGGAGGGGTTACAATGAACACCCAACACCTGCTTCTCTGTAGCGTTAAGGCAGGGTGGAGGGAGGGGTGTAGGAGGAGTCCAGCTGCTGAGCTATCTCCTGCCCCCGATCCTTCCCAGCGGAGCTCCTGACAAGCTGGGACAGCAGACAGGTGGACCGAATAGACGGTAAGGCTGGGGCAGTCCGTTACCCGGATCCCCGAATCCCTGATACCCTTTGGAGGATTCTTTGGAGGATGGAGTGTCCTTCTTGGCAGCACGTAGAGGCCTGTGCTCTGACAGCCTCGGGATCCAGTTCCCGAAGCAGCTCTTCCTAGCTGCCTGACCTCACGCAAGTCACCTTACGTTCGGAGTCTTGGTTCTCCTACAGGGATCACAGCACCTTCCTGTGCAACCCGTGTGTACCTCTCACCTCTTCCCCGGGGCTACTTCCCAAAGCAACCTGCTGCCCTCGGGCCCGTGGACTTCACTCCCATACTGGGCCTGGGTCTTTGGGGTTGACAGTCAGGCTCCCTCAAGTTGTGGCACAGACAAGACATTTTTCCATCTTTTTTCCTTTCTTTTCAGGTCGAAGTTTCCCCAGGCTGAAATCCATGATTTTGAATGATCTTTTCAATGATGACTGGATTTTGGTTTTCTTCCCCAAGACTTCTCTTGAATCATGTACAACATGGAAATGCTAACAGTACCTCCTTACAGAGCTGCCGTGGAGATGAAATAAGTCAATTCACATGAGTTGTTTGCAACAGTGTAGTTTCTAGCTTACCCTCCCCGAGCCCAGGCTTTTCAGGGAGACCTTTATATTCAAGTCTTTAGAAAGACTGTTTTAACCAGCTAGAGATGGGTTACTCCAGCAGTAACCCTGTTGCAGGTGGGGCCCCCCCAGGAAGCAGAATCTGATGCTGTTCAGCTTGCAAGGAGTTGATTAGGGGGTGCCGTAAGGGTCAGCAGCTGTGGACCGGAAGGGCTGGAGCAGATGGGAGTAGCAAAAGCTACAAAACACACCCAACAAGAGACTTGGGCAGCCCCGTGGGGGCTCGGCAGCGGCAGCCAGTGGGCAAGGCAGCTCTCGGCCCCCGAGCAATCCGTCAGGGAGCTGCTAGGGGACAGCTGTCTGCCGGCAGCACCCGCACCAGCCAGGACAATTCATGGAAGGGGGTCTGGGGGGCACAGCGTCCACCACAACCACAGGGAGGGATGAGGTGAGCCCAGCATCGTAAGAGTCATAAGAGCAAGAGCCCCCTTAAATTTGTGCTCTGGGTGTCTCGTTGGCCTCTCCGTCGTCCCAGTCCTGATGAGTACCTTCCCTATTAGAGGGGGAAAAAAATCTTCATAGAGAACATCAACCTTACAGGGTTGATGTGATGAGACTCTGCGTCAGTACCTGGTACGTGGTAGAAATAAATGAGAGCCATTGTCACCATCGTCATCACCATGCCAGCTCACCTAAGTGTTCCACAGTCATTTGTTGAATAAATTAAATGAACAGTCTGATCCTAGTTTTTCCCAGGCAGCTTAGGCGTTCAGCTGATTACAAAATAATCCTCTTGAATTCCTTCATCCATCCTTGCCTAACTCTTTAAGCCATCCCGCTGTTGGCCGTGCTGGGTCAGGATTACCGAGTCCCAGCTTGCTGAGTGCCTACTGTGTGCAGGCATGATGGGACCTAATGGCACCCAGTAGGTGCTCTTTCTTTTCCAGCCTCTCCGTTAACTGTCACCCAACCCCGTAAGTAGCACTCCTGGGTACTTTAACCCCCATTTCAGAGGTCAGGGAATTGGGGCTCAGACAGTGAATTGCTCCTCCAGGTCACACCCCAGTAAGTGCCGGGGCGAGCATGCCCACTCTGGTATTCTCCCCCTCCCCCAGTCTGGAGCTGGCCAAGGACCTGAGCCTGCGTGGAGCAAGAGCAGAATCCCAGAGACCCGGTTCTGCCACTTTGTGGCCGTGGGATACGGAAGTCACTGAGCCTCTTCGAGCCTCAGTTTCTGTACAATGGGGAGGATAATCCCCTTGGGAAGGGACTGGGTTTCTGCGAGCACATTGCAAATAGTGCAGTGCTGCTTGGTTGGGGTGAGCTGGGGGTGAACAGCCACACATTCTACCCCAGGCAGCTGCTCTGGAGAGAGACCCGCCGGCACACGCCGGCACTTGAGCTGCGGGCCAGCCCGGAGGGCACAACATAGAGTCACATGCCAGGGGTTCCAGGCAGGGGCTGCTAAGCAGCTCAGGGCCTGGGAAGTCCTGAGAGCTGGTGGTGATGAAAGGGTCTACCTGGAGGGGGAGGAGCGGGGGGAGGGTGGGGGGACATCCAGGTAAGCCCAAGGCCCAGAGTGCACTGGGCCAGATAGAGGAATTAAAGCTACTCTGAACTCAGTGTTCTCATTGGTCAAATGGAGACACCACAGGCTTCTTTCGAGGATGAATGAAGGTGACATCAAGCTCAGGCCCCTGGGAGTCGCTCGGATGTCGGGAAGCATGACCACAGCAACAAGAAGGAGAGAGCCTCGCCCCAGCCCGCTTCCAGGCACCTTCCCACCCTCCATTCCAGCCGCCTCAGGCTCCTTATGCTCAATACTTTGCCTGTGCTGTTTCCTTGGCCTGAAAGCCCCCCTCCGGGGCCTTTTCCACCTGCGAAGGGCCTATTTCACCACGTACCAGGGTTAATGAGGACTCTTTCTCCCGGACTGTGAGGTTCTGAAGACAGAACCTGATTCATCGCCGGCCCGCCTCCGCCCCACATGGGGCCGAGCCGGGGATTAGGACGCACTGTGCTTCCCGGCCCCGGGCTTGGGAAAGAGGGTCTAGGCCAGAGTCCAGGATGGAGTTGGAAGCACTAGCGCCAGCTCAACCGTGAACTTGTGACCCGAGGCTCGTTCCTCGAGGGCTCTCCACTCCGTAGCTGGAGGACCACATCCCCACCCTCCCTAGCTTGCAGGCACCGGGAGGCAGTGAGGCCGGAGGTGGGGGGAGGAGGGCAGGAAAAGGCAACGCTTCCCCGGCATGTGGTGGCCCCGCAGCACGCATGTCCTCCTCGGGCCTCCGCAGCTCCAGGAGGTGGCTGGCCTTACTGGCCTCGTTCTAGTCCGTTGGCCTCCTTCTCGGCCGCTGAGGAGCCAAGGGGTCAAGCCACCTCCTCACCACTACACAGGACTCTTGGGAAGAGGTTGCTCTCATTTGTAGGATGAGGGCTGTTGGACAGCAATAAGCATGAAGTCCAGGTACGCCCCACAGAGCAGGGGTGAGGCAGGGACGGGGCAGGGAGTCCTACTCTGCTCGTCAGAGCGTGGTCTCCAGACGGATTTGCTCCTTTGCCCCTTCCTGGTGAACAGTCCCAGCTATGGGCCGCGCCGCAACACTGGCACATCCAGGCAGCAGGACCCCCTCGGCACCCAGCCGACCCCTGTCCGGCAGGGAATATGAGCCAACGATTGTTTGTTTTTAAAACAAAAACTGTTTTTAGTCTAAAGTAATATGCACGTGAGGCAAAACAATTTAAAAGAATTTAGAAGGTATAAAGTGAAAGTACAAAGACCCTCCGGGTTTTCCACACGCACACGTACAGTGCAGGTGTACGTGTGTGTATACACATATATACATTTACGAGCGTCATATACACGTACGTCCCTTTTCCACAGATAGGGTTATACAATTTTGTAGAATTGGATTTTTTTTTCACTTAATGTATTTTAGAAATCTTCCCTTGTCGGTAAATATGGCTCCACCTTACTCTTTGTAATGACTGCCTCATGCATAATCGACTTAAACTGGTCTCCTGTTGATGGAAATGGAGCTTTGCTGAATTTCGTTGTTACTCAATAATGCTACAAGGAGCATCCTTGTGTGTTTACCCTGGAGCCCTTGTGGGAATATCTCTGTAAAATAGATTCCTAGAAGGGGCATCGGGAGATATGGGCAAATAAAACTGTGAGAGCTATTGCCAAATGGTTCTGGAAGCAGCTGTGCCCACTCACCTGCCTGCCAGCGCTGACCGAGTGCCTGGGGCTCACCCCTGACCACCACCGAAGACAAGCCACGTCTGTAACTGTTACCTCCCTGAATTGAAAGAAGAAAAAAGGTTATTTAATTTCTATTTCTTTGATTATCAATAATGATATTGTTTATTTGTGTTTCTTCTCCTAAGAATTACTTGTTTATGCTCTCGCCCGTGTTTCTGCTGGGCTTTTTGTCTTTTTGTTACTGAATTAGAAGAGTTCATTATGTATTATGAATAGTAAACCTTTGTCTTTTGTAAATGTTGCAAATATTCCCTCCTGATCCGTTGCTGGCCTTTTGACTCCGTTTAAGGAATCTTTTGCCTTTTGAAGTTGTTAATTTTTATATCATTAAATCTCTCCATTTTTTTCCCACAAGAGCTTCTGGATTTAAATTACGGACAGGAACGCTCTGGTCCTCCTCAGAGATAGTTGGAGACACAGGCCGAGTTGTGTTTCTGCCGGGGCTCTGCACACAGAGAGCAAGGTCAACCCTCTGGCCACAGGGGCTGAGAGACGAGCCCAGGTCTCAGAGTCATACAGACCTGGATTGCAATTCTGGCCTCAAACGACATATATGACATCTGGCAAAGCCACTTTGCCACTCTGAGCCTCTGTGTTTGTTTTCCTTTCTAATCTAAAATATGTATAAATACATACACACCCGACTGGTCAGAGTAAATGAGCTGAAGGCTGACGTGTGCGTGCTCAGCACAGTGCCTGGACAGTGGGAGGTTCCCAGTATGTCATCGCTGTGGCCAACGTGAGTCCAGCAGGTGCTGAGGAAGCAGGAGCTGGTAAGAGTATCCAGAACAGGAGGGCAGCATGGGGACAGTGACTTCAAACCACATCCCACGTAAATGCTAGAAGGATGGGGCTCTTCTACATGCAGAGGAAGACCCAGAAGCAAAAGTGGACATTTGCTGTTTATGTCTTCCAGAATCCAGTCCTCCTCCTCCTAATAAAAGGTTTCCCCGAATTCTCTTTGGGGAACCAACTCTCCTTCATTTAATTTGGGTAAGTTGTCTGTTTTTCTATAGGTGATTCAAAATAATATTTTACTGTAAAATGAGTGTAGAAATCCCAAAAAGTTCTTCAGTTTTCCATGGCTATTTTGAAATAGCTATGTTTTATCTCCTCCTCTTCCTCCTCCTCTTCTTCTTCACATCAAAGTCTTTCAAATTTCCAGCTAAAGACATGCCCTAAATACATGAGCTGTCTGCTTGTGAAGTCATCAAGTACTGACTCATAGTGTCTCACCTAATTTGCCCAGTGATCTGACTTAATACATTATTATTCCAGGCTACATAGAGGCAGGGAAACTGAGGCTCATGGAGGTGAAGTGACTTGCCTGCCACCACACAGATAGTAATTTATTGAATTTAATGTACTTAGGAGAGTACATATAAAAACTATTTAAGTGTTAACCCAGCTGCTGTACAAAGGGAACCAGAACAATTTTTAAGTGGTTTAAAGAGCAGAAAATATTTCTTTCTAGTTTTACTCATCCAGAGCCAGATTGCTTCCTTCTGGTTGCTCTGCCATTCATGACCCCAACCTCATGAGCCAGGATGCCTGCTCAAAGTCCAAGTTGGCTCTTCTGTTTTGGGGGTTGGGTTTTTGGGGTTGGGTGGGGTTTTGGGGAGGCTTTTGCCTTTGTCAGGTGGAAGCTGGGTCACAGACACCTCCATGTCCGGCTCTCAGGAGGAAGACCACAAGGAGGTTAAGCACAATCAATGTTTTAAGGCCCAAATAGACCCGTTACTTCTACCCAGACTCTCTTGACCAGAATTTATTCACAGACCATGCCTAGCTGCAAGGGAAGCTGAGGAATATACTTTCTATTAGTACAGAAGATGGGAAGGATGGATTTTAACGGACAACCACTGTCCTATCACAGTAGGTGGTAGTAATAAGTGGTTCAACTGAGATTAGAACTCAGGTCTCTCATGCCCCAAGATACTTGGTGGGGGCTGGGAAGACGTCAGAGGACGTATATGAAAAGAACTGTTGGAACTGGGGAGAGTTAGTTGGTCACTACTGTGAATGTGCACTTTGGGTATTCCACTTCCTTTCTTTGAGTCTCGGTTTCCTTATCTGCGAAATGGGGATGATGCTGGTACTTACCACGGATTGCTGCCGTGAAGGCCGTGAAGGCACTTACGCAAAGTAAGTGACACATACTACGTGCCCACATGTGGAATGGATGGAGTAGAACTGGACATGAGCACATAAAAGAAGAAAATCCTCGGGGAGGTGACAGTGTGTCCAAAGAGCAGGTGGCATGAACAAATAAGGCTTGATTGGGAGAGGCAACACGCCGGTGTGTTAGCATGTAGGGTGGTGGTCAGACGAGAGCGCGACGTACTTGAAGGAGGCAAGGGCCAAAGAGGGATGGCCCTCGAGTGGCAGGCTGAGGAGCCTGAACTTGCTCCTGCTGGCAATGGGGGAGGGCCGTGGAGTCTCTGTGCAGTATGGAAGAAGGGTTAGGTGTGTATCTTGGAACGACCTCTCTGACTGCTGTGAGTAGAACGAATTCAAGAGGGACACTGTGGAGAAATGGAGGCCGCAGAGAAGCTGGTCACACTGACTCAGGGAGACAGGAGGGCACCAGGACAAGTGGTGGCAAGGTGGGGTACAGGGAGATGGTAAAGACAGAAGGAATGAGCCTTGAGAGAGATTTGGATTGAAAAGGCACGGCACACAACATCTGGCATAAATAGATACTCCTGCCGAATGAATTATAGATCGAGGATTGTTAAGATTAGGTAAGTGGCTTTAAGTGATAAAATAACAACAGCTTGAATAAAATAGACCAGGTAGGTGGTCCAGGACTGGTGTGGTTACCACAGTGTCAATATCTAGGCTTCTCTACCTTATTGCTTCATTACTCGTGGCTTAGACCTCATGGTCCCAAAGGGCTGCTCCGGCCATTGTATAAACATTCCAGCCAGAGAGGAGGGAAGAGGCGGAGAGCACTTTCTGGAAATGGCCTGCACCTAACCACAAAAGAGGCTCAGAACTGTTGTCTTTATTCTGAATGGCCATGTGTCTAAGTAGAATTTGGGGGTACTAATACTACTACTATGAAGAAAGTGGAAATGGATATTGGGGTGAGATGCAGTCTCAAAAATGGGCTACCGGAGTGGAGGCTACGGGGAAGAGAGGAGCTACAATGATTCCCAGGAGTGTGGCTTGCAGGACAAGGTAGCTCTTCCCCGCGGTGGGAGCCAGAGAACGAACGGGTTGGGAGACGAGGATGAGACCAGCATGGTCGCACCGAGACATCCAGGGTTGATGGCCAGCTGGAGGCAGGCTGGACAAATGGGCCAAGTGCTCAGGAGTGAGTCTGGACTGAGAATAAACGTGTTTTGGTGTTCTTAGCATATCAGCGATCGCCATCGGAATGGCCATGCAGAGTAATGAAAGAAAGTGGCCAAGGACAGAAGCGTGGGGAACGCAAGAGAAGGGAGGGACAGACTGAGAAGCAGCTGGGGAGGTAGGGGGAGAAGCAGCAGAGATGTTGTGAAAGTCACCAAAGGAGGTGTGGTCAACAGCGTCAAATGCTGTCAAAAAACCCAGACAAAATGAGGGCTGAAAAGAGGCCGATGAGCTTGGCAACCAAGAAGAGAAAACGGACTTTCCCAAAGCAGTTTCAGGGGAGTAGAGGGGCATTAGTCTGCAGGTCAGCAGGAGGTGAGAAAAGAGGAAGGGTCGGCAAAGGTAGGTGGCTTGCTTAGGTCATTTCTTTCACTGGTCAAGGGACCCATGCCTGGGGCTTCTCCATTGGGGTTTCCCTGGGGCTTGACCCAGAGAGGGCCAACTGGAGATGAGCTGCAACACCCCACTGTGCTCAGGAGGTGGCAGCACCACACCAAGCGACACCCCAGGACAGACGCACCGCACAGAAATGTATTTTCAGGGAAATGAAGCTTAGTTCCCAGAGCAGCAAAGCTTTGGGGGTTTTGCCATCTTGGATGAGAGCCTTGAGCAGAAGAAACTGAATGGAACTTTGGGTTCAAATCCTGGCTGTCACTTACTGGCTGTGTGACCTTGAGTAAATCCTGCTTCCTGGTTGACAAACCAGGGATGATAACAAGCCCGAAACCAGCATCACGGGTCACTGGGCATCTCCAAACGAGTGTGGTTGTGTCTGATGGCCCTGTAGACAGATTCGGGGCAGCGGCGGGCAGTGGGCACGGGCTCAGAAGTGGAGGGAGGGGACGGGGACCCCAACCAGATGTGGCCAGGGGGACGTGTGTGGTCATACAAGGACCGGTTGAAGCAGTGGTTTGGGAATCGGAAAAGCTGGGCTCAGACTCTGCAGATGAGGGAACTGAGGCTCACAGAGAGGAGGAATGGCTTTTCCACGTTCACACCCCTCAAACAGGCAAAGGAGTCAAAACCAACATTTGGAAATGAATTTTATTTTTAAAATATTTTTAAAGCATTGATCTGTACCGCGGGAAAATCAAGACTCTGTGGGATTTCCTTGCCATCTCCAGGTTTGTGTTTTCCACACTTACGACTTCTGAAGATGTCCCTCTCCTCTGGTCCCTGTTTAACCCACACATTCTGGGAGAGGCCCCGCGTCTACTCTTCCCTCCCAGGGTTGACACAGGGACGTTCAGGACCTGAGAAGAGGAAGACCACCCAAGGACAAACCTGCGGGTTACGAAACTTGGGCTCGGCTCTGGGGCTCCTCCCTGCATTACAGGGCCTCAGTTTCCCCATCTGAAAAATACGACTGTTGGACCAGCCAGCCCTGGGAGCCTTGGCAGCTCTGACCTTTTATGAAGGCTTTTGCTCCTCCTTGAGCTTCCCTGACCACTCCTCCTATAATTGCCTCCCCTCAACGCTGCCACTTTCCTATTTCCATTGTCTCGCCTTCAGAGCACTTACCACTCTCTGAAATTATCTTGTTTGGCTTTTGTTTAGTTTATTTTCTGTCTAGACAGTAATCTGCTGCCTACTCCATGTGAGCAGGGACTTTGTGAGTTTGGGAGAGCTGCAGTGACCTTGGCACCTAACAGAGCGCTTGGCATGTAGCTGAGATGAACAAACAGTTGGGGAATAAATGAATGAAGGGCAGAGAACACAGCCCCTTACTCTCCGAGGCGAGTCCTGGAGTCTCTATTTCTCAGCCCCGTGAACTGCTCAGCCCTGCCATACCTCTCTCGCTTCCAGGCATGCTGGTCCTAACTAATGGGCCTTCATGGTGGGGTGTCCTGCCCCCAGAGTCCAGTCTCCTTCCCGGCTCCAGGCTGGAGCTACACCACCAAGCCAAGGTCTTTACTGACGCCTTGTAGCCATGGAGACATATAACAGGAACTGGGAGGAGTCCCAGGTGGGAGATGGTCAAGCCAGGCGGCCCTGCTTCCCTCCCTGCCTGCAAAGCAGCATTCACTGATCCATCACCTGTGTTTCCCACCTGGTGTTGGGGATGGGGATGACTGCAGCCAAGAAGCAGATGTGCTTCTTGTCTGCCTGGAGCTGAAGTGACACCTGGGGCAGGGGAGGTAGGGAATGGGTCATAAGGTTCAGGAGAGGAGCTCGGGGAGAGTCTAGCGGGAGGGAGGGCAAGAGGTAAGGGCACAACCCACGCAGGTTCTGAGCAGGCAGGGCAGCCTGGGTCTTGGGCCTCAGGATCCTCCTCCCAGGGTATCTGTTTTCTAGCAAACTTCCTCCTTTCTTCCAGGAAGTCCTCCAGGTCTCCCACCCACTTTAGAGACTGTGTGGGCAATTAAAGGAAGAAGAAGAAAGAAGAAGGAGGAGGAGGAGGAGGAGGAGGAGGAGGAGGAGGAGGGAAAGAAGAAGAAGAAAAAGCAGCAGCAGCAGGGGGTGAAGAAGGAGGAGGGGGGAAGAGGAAGAGGAAGATGAAGAAGGAGAGGAGAAAGAAGGAGAAGAAGGAAGAGAAGGAGGAGGAGGGGAGTCTGATGTCCACAGAAGCCACTGGGGCAAAAATAAAGGTATGTAAGAAGAGTTTAAAGAACGTTCTGCTTTGTGATATGCATTGGAACCCTTTGACCTCACTGCGTCCTGTAAAACCCACCTTACTAACTGCTTTGGTCGGGTCTTGCTGTGAGAATGCCGTGGAACAAGCAAACCCAGAAGCTCAGGGCCGCCAGCATCAAGTATCACTTCACACTCCGAGTCTGTAGGTCGCAGGCAGCCCAGCTGCTATTGGCTGGGTCAAGCTAGACTCCTGACTTAGAGTCTGGTTCGGGTCTGCCCTACCTGTTTGCCCTCCGGACTCCAGATGAAGGAGCAAGAGCTATCTGAGTCTTCTCCTGGTGGAGGAAGGAGGCACCAAGAGGCTGGACAGAAACTGCCATGCTTCTTACGGCCTTACCTTGGAACCAGCACACTATCTTTCCCCCCCGACATTCCACTGGCCAGAGTAAATCCCATGGCCAAGCCCAAAGTCCCTGGGGTGGTGCAGTGGATGCTGTGGTGCTCAGATCCCTTCAGGGCCTGTGCACCCATTCTCCAGCGGCTGGCTCACAATTATCACTGGCTGAGAATGGCCCTTGGCCATAGGGAGCTGCCTCACCCGAAGCCATGCCCTCCCCGAAGCATGGAAACAAAGGCCTGCCTCCTTCCCTTAATTTGGCACAACGCTGAAGGGCTACCTGAGCTCCAGAGCTCCTGAAGGTCAGCACGTGCCTCCGTTGAAATTACATTACCGATCAATTTCTCCCTCTGCTCGGTCCTGCCTTCCTGACATCCTCACACAGGCTCTGAGCACTCCCCCGTGTGAATTCGCGGCACACCACTGAGTCTCAGAATCCGTTGTAGGAAACCCATTGTAAGGCAGGTAGGGAAGTATATTCCGCCCAAAGGTAGTCATGGCAACGATGAAGAAAGGTTTCCAGACAAATGACACAATCTACTACCATTGCTGAAGAATGCATCATAGAGACAGATCTGATATATTTTGGTTGCAACCAAATGCTGGGCACATGCTCAGTGTGTGTGCACTGATTTTACCCTTTATCCTGGGCTTCCAAGTAGCTTATGTTGTAGCAAAGGTTCTGGGACTAAAAAAAAAAAAAAAGCACCCAGTCCGTTGAACTTGTTATAGCAGCCCCAGAAAACCAATACACCAGGAGAGCCGCTTTCACGGTCCTGGTGCACAGAGGAGCTGGGTGGAAGGAGGGGAATGTGCCCCTCAACTTCTCAGAGGGAAAACAAAGTTGTTTCAGCAACTGGGACTGTCCAGAGCACATCAGATAAGGTGTCTAAATTGGGAAATATGCAGCATGGGGTTTTTTTGATCTGCAAGAGGGTAAAAATTTCAACAGATTCAGAACACCGCACGTGAGCTGAGCAGTCCCAGGCTGCTAGGTTCGGCTTCTGGGCCGGAGCCTTTTTTATTTTATTTTATTTTATTTTATTTTATTTTATTTTATTGTATTGTATTGTATTGTATTGTATTTTTTAAGATTTTATTTATTATTTGATAGAGAGAGACAGCCAGCGAGAGAGGGAACACAAGCAGTGGGAGTGGGAGAGGAAGAAGCAGGCTCATAGCGGAGGAGCCTGATGTGGGGCTCGATCCCACAACGCCGGGATCACGTCCTGAGCCGAAGGCAGACGCTTAACGACCGAGCCACCCAGGTGCCCCTGGGCCAGAGCCTTTAAGAGGCCCTCCGCTTCTGTTTCTGCCCTCTCGGCCCGAGAAGAAGCCCGGCCCCATCTACTGGAGGATATAAGCCACATGGAGCAAAGACAAGCCATCCTGTCCATGGACCAACCAGGGTGCTGACAGCCCGTGAGTGAGGTCATCTTCGACCATCCAGCCGCAGTCAAGATGCACCCACCTCGGTGACCCCAGGTGAGACCGGCAGAACCGCTCCACTGAGTCCAGCTCACATTGCCGACCCACGGAATCAAGAGCAGATAAAATGGTTGCTGTTTTAAGCTATTAAGGTGTAAGGTGAGTTGTTACATAGCAATAGATAAATGACACACCAAGCAAATCATATCTGCTCCCGAGGCCGTATTTGATGACTGTTTGGGGACTCCCGTAGCCACCTGCAAACCCTCCTTGCTGAGCCAGACAAACGCAGAAGACAAGGAGCGGCGTGTGCGTTGGGTAATTGTGCATCTGTTTCCCCCGGGGGCCGGACGACCTCAGGGCCAGAACTGGGCCTCCTGCGTCTGTTCATCCTGTGTACTGTGCTGAGCCAGGACCTGACATACAGCAGGTGCTCCGTAGACATGCGCTCAATTGGCGACATGCTGCGGGACTTGTCTAGCTTAACCACCTCTCCTGCTCGGATTACTCCAGCAGTCTCCAACGGGGGGCACCCAGGCTTGCTCCCTCAAACCATCTTCCATCCGAGGAAGAAAACTTTCTAAAATGGAAATCTGTCCTGGCTTTACCCTTGGTCAACATCTTTTGTCGGCTCCCAAATGTCCTCACGGTTAAGTCCTATCTCTTTGGAATGATTTATGAAATCATAAACCTGCAGGCCTTGACATCTGTCTAATTCCTAAGCCCCATCTTGCATCACTTTCTCCTTTGCTCTCTGGACCCTCCACGGGGACTTCTTTCTGTTCCTTTGTACCACACTCTCTGGCTGGAACATTCACCACCACCTCCCGGTTTCCAAGCCTGGCTGAATCCTGCTCACCCTTCAGCACGTTTGGTGCTGGATCAACTCTGGTTTCCGGGCAGTGGCTAATGGTTTGGCTGCATGGTCAACAATTTAGCACAGAACCAGAGGACTTGGGATGAGGTATTTAGATGGACTTTCAGAAATGGCCACAGAGTGTAAAGGTACTTCTGTCCCAAGTGAAATCTCCCCAAACAGCATCCGTGGCAGCGGACGCTCTTGATAACCAGATGGCTAAGATGGCACATCCCAGGGACGCCAGTTGGCCTCTTTCTGCACTCCTCCCGTGTTTGCCCAACATGCTCCTGCACAGTGTGGTCATGGTGACAAGAATGGGGACCGTTTACAGGTCTGACAATAAGGATTTGCCCCACCAAAGCTGACCTGGTTAATGCCACTGCCGTACGTCCAATCTGCCAGCAGTGGGGACGAACGTTGAATAGCCAGCATATGGCCATTTCGCAGGGATTCATCTCACCACCCGGTGCCAGGTTGATTCCCTGGGTCCTTCCCATCACAGAGGGCACAGCGACTTATCCTCATGAACACAGTGAACTAGACAGTTCTAGGAATCAACAGCTTCTCTCTCCGTTACACCAAATAACCCCAGGATGAGGTTCTTGTAGTTGCCATACAAATTACCATAAACTGGGGGAATGTATTGCCTCACAGTTGTGGAGGCCAGAAATTCACCATCAGCTTCCCTGGGCCTAAGCCAAGGCGTCAGGAGGGCCGTGCTCCCTCCGGACGCTAGGAGAGACTTGTTCCCTGACCTTTCCAGCTTCCGATAGTTGTGGGCATACCTTTGCTGTGGCCACAACCCTCCAATCTCTGCTTCTGTCTCCACATTGCCTCCCCCTCTTCGGGGTGTGTGAGATTTCCCTCTGCCTCTCTCTCTGATCGCATTTAGGGCCCACTGGATAATCCGGGATTATCTCCCCATGTCAAGATCATTAACTTAATCACATCTGCAAAGATCCTTTTTCTTTATAAGGGAACATTTACAGGTTCCAGAGATTAGGATCTGATGCCCTTGGGTGGCGATTATCCAGCCCACTGTGCCCCCTCACAAAACTTTTGTTTCTTGTCCCCACAGTGTTGGGCTCCACTAGTTTGGAGGTCTTAGTTCTCAAAGGAAGGGAGGAAACAGTTTTCATTGTATTGGAAGTTGAAACTTCTAACCGGCCGTTTTGGACTTCCCACGCCACTAAACCAGCAGGCAAAGAAAGAGCTACTGTACTGGCTGCCCGACGGTCCTCTTCACCAAAGGGAGGTGCGGCACAGTAAGGGTGGGGAGGGCTGTGTCTAGAACCCAGGGATCCTTCGGCGCCCCTCGTAGTACTTCCACGGACAAGAGTAAACGTTAGCGAAATGCTTTGGCACCCCAAACCGTGCAGGACCACACAAGATTCAGACCCTCCAGGACTGATTATGGGTCATTCTAGCACGTAAAGAACCCCAACTAGCTGATGTCCTGGCAAAGGGCAATTACATATAAAAGAATTACGAATACATACACACACATTTACCCAATTAGCAAAATATGCTAACTAACAAATATACACCTATCAACTCTGGCACTGGGACCAGTTACCAGAGGGTGTCCTGCACTTAGGCGTGCTTTCCTCCTTGCTTGGTGTGTGTGTGTACATCATATATTAGGCAATTCGTTTTCTCCTCCCTCCTCCTTCTCCCCTATTATTTCATAAAAAGATTGTAAGCGATTGCTAACTTTCCAGTTTACACTTTAGTTGTAGGTGGGCTTGGGACTGAATTAGAGGAGTAATTAACATCATCCCAATATGGATTCAATGACGAACTCCTGGAGACGGATGCATCTATTGGACGGTGGGACTCTGTGCTTTTCCAATTTGTGGGGGAGAGGGTTCGTGTCTTCATTCGTACGCAGGGTAGCTTCATCTTACTAGGTGGAAGCTACTGTTGTTCTGTGGGGGTTCAACTGTGTGTGGAATGGTGTGTGTGGCTACTGAGTGCCCGAAGGGGTGGACTGTGCCGGTTATGAAGCTGCTGTCTTGGAGTTCCAAACGCAGCCTTACATACTCTGCTCTGTGACCCTGGGGCTGGGACTCTGCAAACCACAGTACCTTTGTTGGTTGGCCTTGACAATAAGGGGCATGGGGAAAGGCTGGAATTCAGGAGGAATGGAGACTTCCTTCTTCCTTTCTTATAACCTGATCAGCAACTGCCTGATACCAACAGCTGACACCAGCCTTCAGCTGTTCTCCTGCACTCCCAGACAAGCTTCCCTGTATCCCCCATAGGAGGCACTAGCAGCAGCCAGACAGCCCCCCTCTTCAGGCTCCCGAGCCCTAGCACTATAGGACTCCCACAATCAAGCCTGTGGGTTCTGCTAACCCCAACTTCTCCCCTACATTCCTGCAGCCTTAAGAGAGGCAGCTGTTTCCTGCAGAGATCTCCTCTCAGTTATCTTAGTGTGTGTTTGCTCTTTGAGCCCCCCTCCAGCAGTGTAATCCAGCCCCTTTTGTAAATTCTCTTTGTTGAAAACCTAGCCTAGTTTCTGTTTTCCTAAGTGGACCCTGAGTGACACAAACTATTAGGAAACTGGTACTCACTTTTCGCTGGGGCCGTAAGCCAAGAGAAAGTAAATGTGTAAGTGCCAGGGGTCATCATGAGAGGTCAGCCTGCCTGAGAGGGAGGCTGAGACAGAAGGCAGATCCCTGACATGTTATGTACCTAGCTCGAGCTGT
Source organism: Ursus maritimus (assembly GCF_017311325.1). Taxonomy (NCBI): domain Eukaryota; kingdom Metazoa; phylum Chordata; class Mammalia; order Carnivora; family Ursidae; genus Ursus; species Ursus maritimus. The sequence goes on from NW_024423564.1 coordinate 72,015,325, forward strand.
GCCGAAAACCATTCTATCCTCCCGACAGTTTAGTTATCCGGGCTAATAGGTTCCATTTTCTTTTCTTTTCTTTTTTTTCCCCTTAAGCTATAATGGGTTAGGTTTTTGTTGTTTACAACCAGACAAATCCAAATCTCTTCGTCCCCACCCCCAGACCAGGTACCCCACCCCCCAGCCACTGAACAGCCAAAAGCAACCACCTCCTACTGAAAACTTTAATGAAACCAATAAGTTAATAAGTTAACAAAGTGAGGTACTTGCATATCCGAGAACTGGGTTGGTGGGGGGGACCTTAATCGTGGAAGGAGGGAAGGCTTCATCCCAAATCTCCTTTGGTCACAGGGTAATCTCATTCTCCTGCCCCTCTCCACAGCTCTGTCTCTGAGGGGATAGAAGGTGGCTCTCTGGGGACAGTGCAGTGCGGGTGAGGTGAGCCAGGACAGGCTCCATCCAGGGCATGATGGTCACATGCAGAGGGTATGTTGGGGCAGAGGCTGGGCACCGGGGGGCTGAGCGAGATCCAGCCCCAGCCCTGACGCTGGTGCATGCAGCTCCCCAGTCATGAGATGCAGGCCGCTGGGCCTGAGCCCCTGGCTCCCCGGCACCCCCAGAGGGTCACCACCAGTCCACTGCACACATCCTCCTGTTCCCTGCATTGGCTTCCAAAAGAGGGACAGAAGGGTAGGGATACCAAAGAGGTGCTGGGGGCCTGAGCGGAGGGGGGAGACTTATGCCAGTATGGGGGGGGGCTGCCAACTGAAGTGAAGAGTGAGGTGCGGAAGGAGGGGAAATGGTGCCCGTGAGCGCCAGGTGCACAGCTGGGGCCCGACAAACAGGAGAGGTGAGATGCATTATTATTCTCTCACGGAGGGAGAGTGACTAGGAAGTGGAAGCAGGTCTGATAACCACCCTGGGGAGGGCCTGGGGTCTTTCCAGTGCTGTCTAGGCCCCAGGGGTCTAGGCCTGAGTTGTGCTGTAGGGACACCGAGGAGGGTCCATGCGGGCAGCAGAAGCAGCAGTTAGGGCTCCTGGACCAGTGAGAAGTAGACGTTCTTGAGAAAGGGGAGCTGGTAAAACTCTGAGATGAGGCCTAGAGAGGCCTGGAGTCACTTCAGAGCTCCCTCTCCTACTCGGACGGAGTGGCAGGCTTCCTCTTACTGGATGTCACCCTGCAAGGCCAGTCCACTGGCATCAGCTGCAGAGGCCCAAGGAAGGCTGAACAGCTGTGTGCTCACGTCTCCAGGTGTGTGTGATTGTGTGTGTCAGGGAGTGTGAGAGACTTTCTGCACGTTCGGGAAAACTTCATATGACCATGGGAGCACTGTCCATGGGAGATTTGGAGGCAAAGACAGAAACTTGTGCTGTAAGGTGTCTAAGGGACCAAGGAGGGGAGTGGACATCCAGCAGGAAGAAGGCACCCCTGGGAGGGGATACCTGCAAATGGGAAGAAAGGCCCAAGCACTGCCCTTGGGGAGGCAAGGGAGAAACAGGCCCCATGCTGGGTGAGGAGCAGGTGATAAGCCAAAGAACAGGGATGGGGGTCATGGCCAAGCAGCCTGAGACCAGCTATTGCTGGGGGCCCATCTCCCGACGAGGGAGGGGCAGAGGGACCCCATGGGGGTCCCCAAAGTTGCATATTTAACATAGTTTGCATATATGGTGCCCAGCTGCCTTGTGACAGGGTCCTATGCTTATGGGTACCTTTGGGCACCTTGGGCCCACCCCCAAGTGGGGCGGGGACTTGGCGGGAGGGTTTCTCTGCTCTGTCCGAAGGGCGGGCCAGAGACCTCACCTTGCATAGCTGGAAGATGGGTCAGGGCTCAGGACCCCAGCGCCCCACTCCCACTCCCGGGACAGTGCCCCTGCCAGATAGACCAGCCATGTCGGGCCTTGATGGAACGGGCAGGGCACTGGGGGGCCCAGAGGCGACGGGGCAGCCGCTGCTGCTGCCCTCCGTGCGGCCTGGCATCTCACGCTCCTGAGGTGGGGCGGGTCGCTGGCACCCCCACGGTGGGTATCTCGCCTACCCAGGCCGCCAAATACTGCGTGTGGCCTCTCTCCCCGCAAGGGGGCAAGTTCAAGTAAGAGAGGAGTCCGGAGGCCTCAGAGGGCGGGTCCGAGCGCCAGGCCCAGGGGCCTGCCGGTGCTGCCCCGCCCCTGAGAAGCCCCTCAGTCCATGTTGGTGCTGACCGAGCGGGAGATGCTGAGCGTCTGTGCGGAGACGGAGATGTCCTCGTGGTCCACAGGACTGTGGTAGTCGGAGGTGATGTTGGGGTCGAAGAGCGGCACTTGCACGGTGCCCAGGCTGGCCGAGGTGCCGGAGCGCAGGCAGCGCGAGTAGAAGCCCAGCAGCAGGTCCAGCTTGTGCTCGATCGACTGCACCTGGGGGCGGGGCGGGGCTGGAGGCGGGGCTTGGGGCTGGGGCGGGGCTTGGGGAGGAGCGCGGCCAGGAGGCGGAGCTTGGCCGGGGAAGGGCGCTTCTGGGAGACGCGTCTCCTCCCGGGGGAGGTGCGGCAGGAAAGGCGGAGCTTGGCAAGAGGGCGGGAAGGTGGGAAGCCGGGGTTCATTCCCGGAGGGAAATTTAGTTGTGATTGGTTGGAATAGTCCGGGAGCTAGAGAAAGACAACTGAGGCGGGGTTACACGGCAGGAGATGAAATTTAGACGGGTTTGTCGGAGACCACAGCCACGTGCAGGCGGGGGTTGGCAGGAGAGGGTGGGTTTCTCGGGGGTCGTCTAGCAGGAGTGGGCGGGCTTCCTGGGAGGCGGGGCTGGTCTGTGGGGCCCCGGACGCGTGGGCTCTGCTCAGGCCTCCCTGGCCGGTGTCCTGGGCTGCGGCTCCGAGAAGCGCACCCTCCCCTTGTGCTGGTCCCCGCGGCCTTCCGGAGCCTCTTGGTCGACGACCAGCTCCGCCATACAAGTGAAACTCCATCCCATACTCACCTGCTTCTCCACCTTGACCACGCGTCCCATCATACTGATCTCATCCACCGCCTCTGTGTCGGAGGGCCCCTTGTCTCCCTTCTCTCGGGCCTTCCGGTCCCCGGGCCCCCGGCCCACAATCTGGTCCACCCTGTGGAAGAAAGTAACCGTCAAAGGGCCCAGACACATGCCACCCGCCCCTCCCTCAAGAGCTCTAGGTTACCTGCTGAACGGGGAGACACAGCCTGCACTGGTAGGAGGGGGCCCTTTGGCCCTGACAAATGGAGACTGAGCTGGATAGAGGGGCCGGACCTCTGCTTTGCGGGTTTGCCAACTAGCGAGCAGAGGGACCACACACACAAGCATGACAGGTAAAGCAACTGCCTCCTGGGAAGACAGGTGGGAAATGTGGACTGGCAAAAGAGAGCCGAGCGGGAATGTGAGGTATAAGGTGGACAAGGCTGGAGCTGGTCCCACCTTATTTTTCTGCTCTCCTTCACAGCATGATTCTTGAAAGCCTTATCTCTGCCCCGTCTCCAATTTCTCTCCTCCCTCCCTCTCTCAAATCTACTCCAGTCAGGCTTTCATTCCCACCATCTCCCCAGAACTACTGTTGTCAAGATCCATGCTGCTAAATTTGATGATCAACTCTCAGGCCTTGTTATACTTGACCTTTCAGTAGCACTCGGTACATCTGGCCACCCTTCTTCTGGCGCTTCCGTCATGTGGGGTGGCAAACACCACCTCCCAGTTCTCCTCCTGCCTACCTCACTGACCTCTCCTTCTCACTCTCCCTTGCTGGTTCCTCCTCCTTTACCCCCACGAAACTGCAGGACCCAAGGCTAACTCCTGGGACCTCTTTTCTCTATGCACGCTCACTAGGTGACGTCTTCAGCTGCAGAGTTGCAATTCCTCTGTAAGCTGTTGACCTCAAATCAGTATCTCACAGTCCACACCTCTCCTCTGGAGTCCACACTGCCCAGTCTAACTGCCAGAGCAACACTCCCCGAAGATGTCCGATGGGCCTCATAACCCAACACCCCCCCGACTCACCTGAGCCAAATCTGCTGCTCTAGTTGCCGTCTCTGTGTCAGCAAATGGCGGCTTTCTCCTGTTGCTTGAGCCACAACCCTGGGCTTCAGCCTTGACTCTCTTTGTTTTCCTCTTATACCCCATCAGAAAACCCTGTCAGCTCTACCTTTAAAATCTATCTGGAGTCTGCACACTTCTCCCCACCCTCACTGCTGCCACCGCGGTCCAAGTCCCCATCATCTCTTGCCTGCAAGTCTGAAGCAGCCTCCTGACTGGTCACCGGGCTTCCACCCTGGATCCCTTATAGGTCACCCTCAGCACAGCACCTAGGGTGCACCTTTAAAATACAGCTCAGATCTTGTCAGTCCTTTGCTCCAAGCTCTCCAAGGCTTGCATCTCCCCCTGGATGAATGCCAGCGTGTGTGCAGTGGCCCACGGGACTTTATACAGTCCAAGCGCCAGGCCAGAACAGACACGCCGAGCTCCTTGCTGGTCCTAAAACAACACCCCAGACACCTGCCCAAGCCTATGCTCTTGCTGTTGCCTCTGAAACCTCTTTACTTAAACAGCCACCGGGCTGGTTGCCCCACCTTTCTTTTATTTTTTTCTCAAATGTCATCTTCTTACCTATTTAAAATCACAAATCCCAATGCCCTAACCCTTACGTTTCTCCTTAGCCTTGATCATCATCTGACATCGTCTAGTCTCACTTATTTACCATCTGTTCTCTCCCACTAGAATACAAGCTCTGTGAGGGCAGGGACTCTTCCTTTCCACCAGAGCCCCACTGCCTGGCAAGTAACAAAAGCCCGACGACTATTTCTTAAGAGAACAAGTGAGTGGATGGGCAGTGAGAATGCAGGCCGCAAGAGGAGAAAGGCAAGGTGTAGGTGATTAGGGTCTTGGTGCAAGAATTCTTCCTATGTGCTGGGTGGAGAGAAGAGGTGCAGGAGGGTTCCAGAGGCAAGAGGTGGGCAGCATTGAGGACAATTTGCCAGTCCCCTTGGGAGATGGGAGATCACTAATTATTTTAATCCTATTCTTTTAGGACTAGGAAACAGTCCTCTAAAGACGTCCCCCGGGGAGTGCAGGTCGGTGGGGTTCGCAGAGAGGACTTGCAGCTGGGTCCTTCTTCAGACTCAAGGCAGGTGCGGGGTCAGGCCTCAGTGGCGCGCCGCAAGCCGGAAGCCTTGCCCAGGCCAGAAACTGCAGCTCCCGCCGAGGCCCGTAGGGGGCGCTCGCGCGGGCGCGGGCCCGGGCCCGGGGGCGGGGGGCTTGAGCCCGCAGTCCTGGCTTTGGAGCTGGGGCCCCCGCCTCACTGCCTGCCTGCACACCCACCGAGCCTGCAGGCTCTTGATCCGGCCCAGCATGTCCAGGTGCCCCGCCGAGTACTGCTCGATGACGTCCTTCACGTCGTATGGTCGCAGTGTCTCCTTGAATTTCCTTTTGGCCACCAGGAATTTCAGGATCCTGTCGGGAGAGGGGGTCTCAGCGGGAGGGGATTCTTCTCCAGCCCCCTCTCCATCCCTTTGCTAACTTTTTGCCCAGCGAGGGCACCTTCTGCTTGGGTCACTGCAAACAGCCTCTGCTGGGTCTCCCAGCCTCCCTCCCTCCCCAGCATGTTCCACCCCCACCCCCTGGACGTCTCTTTGTGTGTGTGTGTGTGTGTGTGTGTGTGTGTGTGTGTGTGTGTTAACGTGCCTGTATCTGCAGTAGCCTTAGCCTGGGAGGACAGGGACTGCGCCTGGTTTCTCCTTGCGAGCTGGGACACAGGGCAGGCATCTGTGACCACTGGTGATCAAGACGGCTTGGGACAAGACATTTTTGCGTTCACTCCACAGATGCTTGTTAGCGCCACTGTGCTGGACCCTGAGCACCCAAAGAAACATCAGACCCAGTCCCTGGTTTCAGGAGCCCTGTTCTGGAGTGGGAGACAGGACACACAATTATGGGGTGACAAGGGCCATGTCAAGGAATGGAGACAGTGGTCTAGGATGATGAGAAGGGGGAGTCTCAGCTGGGGAGGGCAGAGGACAAGTTTGAGAATGATACCTTCCATTCCCAAGGGCAAGAGGGGGATGAAAAGAGGCTTTCTGGACATAGACAGACATGGAGGCATGTGAGTGAGAGTCCATTCAAAGTAGCTGGGACAGAATGTGAAGCTAAGGGGTCAATCCACCTGGGGAGGTGGGGTGACATATAAGACGACAGAGAAAGAAGCTGGCCTTGAAGAGGAGGCTGGTGGGCAGGGGGAGGACGTACTCTGAACAGCCCTGAATCCCTGGCAGACATTGGCTGATGGGCGGCTGGGGTGGTGGGGAAGGGTTTCCCCTGCCTTAGCATGATGGTTCTGCCCACCTGTGTGGGGAATGCTCCAGAGGGGCAGAGTCTTGGGCAGGAAGACCAGACCCCGGGGCTGGGCCTGAGCTGGGAGTGGGCAGCTTGGAGCAATTCAGGACTAAAAGGGACTTCAAGGGTTCTGAGTCTGAGTCCAGAATAACTCCCATGGCTTAGACAACGGGCAGGACGGTGGTGCCACTGCCTGAAATGGGAACAGGGGAGGAAGGGCAGGTTTGGGGCATGCTGGCTATGAGGGGTCTGTGGGGTGGCCAAGGAGACCTGACCTGGGCCAGGTGGTGGCTCAGGCGATGTGTTCCACAAGCTGGTCACTTGGAGGGGAGAGACAGCATGTGTCAGGGGGGGTGGGGAGAAGCCTCAAACTCTCCGGGGAGTGGAAGGGGGCCCAGCTGACTGTGATTTTACCAGGAACACAAAACAAAGAGGCTTGTGGGTAGATGCATCAGCCAGAGAGGAGAGGAGGTGAGCCTGGAAGGCCTGGGGGTAAAGGGCGTTTGGGTGGAGACGGAGTCTAGGCCAGGACTCCACACCAAGAAGCTTGGGGGCCAGAGCCATGGCTAAAGGGCTCAGGAGACTCTGGCCCACTCTTGTCAAGGCAGGGAGAGAGCCAGTAGAGCCAGAAGGACAGGGGCTTTCAAACTTGTTTGACCAAGACCCACCATAAGAAATACATTTTACGGGGCACCGGGGTGGCTCAGTTGGTTAAGCGTCTGACTCTTGATTTTGGCTCATGTCGTGATCTCAGGGTTGGGGGATCCAGCCCCACAGTCTCTGGGCTCCACACTCAGTGGGAAGTCTGCTTGGGATTCTCTCTCTCCCTCTGCCCCTCCTCCTGCTTGTGCTCTCTCTCTATCAAATACATAAATCTTAAAAAATATATACATTTTACATCAGAAACTAGTACACACACACACACACACACGTAACTGAAATGTAGGTTTCATCAACATTATTTGCCCTTCCTATGGGGGAATGCACTCTGCTATTTTCTATTCTATTCCTTTTTTTTTTTTTTTTTATGCTGACCATGGCCCACTGAATTGATTTCACTAAGTTGATTTCAAACCATTGTGACCTGTGGTTTGAAAAGCACCGCTCTAGAGGAAGCCCTGAGGGAGACAGACAAGCTGAGGTCAAGATACCCAAGGAGAGAGAGAAACTTTGAGACACAGAAGCAAAAGGAGGATGAAACTGAGACACAGAGTTGGAGGGAAAAAGCATACAGGACAGACGCAGGGAGAGGCAGTGGCTGGTGCACAGCTAGGGGGGAGGAGGGCAGAGACGCAGAGAGGACACTGCGGGTGGAGGAGGGGACTATGGTGGGCGGCCAAGCTTACCGCCCCAGCCAGCCAGCCCTCCAGACGTGAAGAGGATGAGCAAACCCTGCTGGGAGCCATATGCCACCTCCCACCCCACCCACACTCCAGGGTCCCCGCCAGCCAGCTCCACCGAGGGTGCCAGGCGGGCAGCAGCTGGCGTGCCTGGGAGCTAGGCCAGGCCTGGCCATGAGGGCAGGCCCCAGATGGGGAGCAGCAATGGGTGGCAGACGAATTGTGGAGGGTGGGGGCACCTCAGGCCTTAGACTCACCTGACAGAGCGGATGACCGTCTTCACAGCAGGCATGACGTCATCCACTGTGAGCTCACACTGGTAGCTCTTCTCTTCTGCCACTTCCTCCGAGGGGCCCTCTGGAAAGTCAGGGGGTCCAGGTGGTGGCAGCAGAAGGGGCCCCTCCCAACCCCTACCACCACCTGCGGAACCAGCCTTAGAGATACCGATAAAGAGACAGAGGCTCAGAAAGGGTCCAGAACCTTCCTGGGGGCACAAGGCAGACCAGGCTTCTTCCCTGGCTGCCTTAGCCAGGGTGGAAAATCCTGGCTTACTGCACGCCCGTCTGCCCTCTGACCAGTCAGAGGAAGAATGTGCCTGGTGGCCACGTAAGTGGGAGTTCTTTTAGGGCACATCTGGTTTGGCCTAAGGCAAATTGCACACAGCCGTGAAGGAAGCCCCACTGGTCCCACCAGGACAGTGAGCCTCAGAGACAAGGGACCTGAGGCCTCTGCGCATAATCACACACAGTCTTATCCTTCAGCCAAGAGGGAAGGACGCTCCAGGGCCTGGCTCCCATGCCCGGCTCTGCTGCGGGGGAAGGCCCTGAAAGCAAGTCCTTCTGCCTCCGAGAGAGAGAAATGCTTCTCCCCGGCTGGTGCCCTGCACGAGGACAGGATGCTATCCTTGCTCCATGGGGGCAGGAGAGGGTGGAAGGCCAGGCAGCTTCTTGGGCAGGGGAGAGGAGGCCCTGGGCACCAGCCATGCCCAGACTCCCAGAGGTCAGCACCTCCCAAAGACTGGTGCGTGGGATTCTGTAACTTTCCAGTAAGTGGCAAAGCCAGGATTCAAAACCCCGGCAGCCTGACTCCCAAAGGCTGCGCTCTTAACCACCACCAAGTGCCACCCTCCGCATTCTCATTTGATTCTTGAACAGTCTGGAGCCCAGCAAAGCAGGTGTTATGACGCCCAGTTCACAGACCAGAAGACCAGTGCCCAAAGATGGTCAGAGAGCAGGGACTAGAACTATCTTTCCACCCCCAGCCCAGACTCTGTCCCTGCCCCACCCTCCACAGCAGGTAGGTCCTGGGGGCTCACCCTCAGCAGAGGTGCGGGGTTTGAGTCTCAGGGAGGCCCGGAAGCGGGTGCGATCGTTGAAGCTCCAGCTCTTCTGCACCTTGGTGGGGCTGGCGGCCTCGCCCACCTGCTCGCTGCTGGGGGAGGTCGGTATCGGCGGGGGGGCCAGGTGCTGCTTGGAGGGGCCTGTCCGTCGCTGAGAGCCGCCCATGCGGATGCGGTCCTTGATGCCCATCCGGCTGCTGGCAGGGCAGGTCGGGTGGGGGAGAGAGCCAAGTTAGCCGGAGCTGGGGGGCGGGTGTGCGTGGGGACGCAGCTGACTTAGGACTTGGGGGTGGCTACTGGGTTTTGCTTCTCCACCAAGTGGAGACTTCCTGGGATGGAACAAGGGTGTGGCGAGGGGAACCCTGACCCCTACAGGAAGCCGATGCAGGGTCAGTCTGAGCAGATCCCCTCCCTACCCCCATCTCCCACCCCTCATTGCACACAGATAGGGGGTGCACAGGAGACAGATGTCAGAGCGGAAGCAGTGAGAGAGACCCAAGAAGGGAGTCAGTGACAGGAGGATGGGAGAGCTGGGCCTGGCTCAGGTGGGTGGGTGAAGGTGGAGTGGCCACCCCTTTGGGCACAGATAGGCTGCTGGGGGATGGAGAAGCTCACCTGGCCATACACACTGAGAAAGGCCTCCAGGTCCTCACTGTACACAGAGGCAGGCTGTGTGGAGTCGATGGTGTGTGTGTGTGTGTGTGTATGTGTGCACACACGTGTGTGCACACCATGTGACAGTGTGGGTACCCAAGTACCAGTGTGTCTACATGTGTCAATTTCTATTTTCTTCTTTTCCTGCTGGAGCTCTTGATCCCACACTGATCGGTCAGGTCAGGGTTTAGGACCTGGTCCAGCTTTGCAGGTGGAACATTGCAAAACTCCAAAGGTCGGCATCACCCAGGCTTCAGCATAAACGGGGCCACCCAGGGGTGCAATGTGCTGGCTGCAGAGGGCCTTGGCCTTGTGGGTCTAGCTGCTGGGCCCACATATACACTCCGGACATGTCTGGTGCCCACCCTCCTGGCGAAGGTCTTAACCTGTTCTTCTGTGGTCTCCCCTGCCTGAGTTCTGCCGACCTGGATGGATGTTCACCCTCCCAGCCCTGCAACCCCCACTGCCTAACGAACCCCCATTTCAGCAACACCCACACACGTCTGTGTGTAGGGGAACACACATGTGCGTGTCTGTGCGTGTGCTCAGACTTCCCTTCCCACACCCCGACTCCCCACCACATCCCCAAACCTTGGAGGAAGACGGGTGCAGGGAGGCCCCAGGTCGCCCCAGGCAAGCCCTGGTCAGCCAATACCTGGTAGAGTAATCTGTGCCCAAGAATTTCAAGGACCATGTTCTCACTGTCTGAGTAGGACCTATGCAAACGTCCCCCACCCCACGTCCTGGGGTGTCACCACTGCCTCCCTGCTGTGGCTTAAAGACAGGTTGGGGACCCTTCCACCCCAAATGTCCGGGGCCCTGGCTCAGGAGAGCACCAGCCAGTCTTGGAGGAGGCCTAAGGTGGGGCACAGATTGGGGGAGGAGACTGTGTCACCTACTATCAGGGACTTTCAGGTCAAGAGTTGACCAGAGGATAGATTCTGGTTTCAGGGCTAGGTGGGAGTGAGGATCCCCCATGCCCTAGGCATGGGGTACAGGGTACAGAGCCAAAGTGCTGAGGTGAGGAAGATCTTGAAACCAGGGGCACCTTCAGGAAGGCAGCCAGGATGAAAGGCCATCCTTATGAGTAGGGCCTCTGCTCTTCTAGAAGGGAGAGGTTATAGGTCATGGGTTGGAGCCCTGAGGATATCAGAAGGGAAGGACGAGGCAACCCCACAATCCAGCACGCTGTTTGCTGGCCCAGGATCCCCTCAACACATCCCAAGGATTCCAACCAAAGTTTGAGGCTGGGTCTCCCAAACTTTCCTCTGCAGAGCCATTCCTTCAGGCTCTCCTCATGCTGGCAAGCAACCCCCACCCTCCTGGCCCGTGCAACCCCTCCCTCTGTCCTCCACTCCTCCAAGGGGTGTGGGGGGGGGTGGAGAAGGCCTTGACACATAGCCAAGGGCCTGGAACTCCAGATCTCTGCACCCAGCACATCACTCCAATGACATTGTGGGGGAAGGGGGTGACCTCCCTGTCACGAGAAGTGTACAAGCAAGACCGAGCTTGCTCTCAGCAGGACTTAGGGAGGAAGGGGTCTGGAGGCTTGCACTAGAGGCCTTGAAAGGTCCCTTTCCAGCTCTGATTCTGTGATGGTTGAAGGAGCTTCTAGCCTGGTTTGTGGGGTTCTGTAACTTTCCAGCCAGCCAGAGGCCCTGGGCTCCTCTTCAATGTAAGAAGGCACTGTTTTCCCAGGGGTGGCCCTGGATTCCAGCTCCTTGGGCGAGGCCCAGAAAATGGCTCATGTCAGCCTCTCTGGAGCCTAAAAGCTCAAACAAAATGGAACCCATCCCGGCTCCTCAGCACACGCACGGTTCTGTCTGAACGCCTTGGCCCTTCCAGCTCTCTCTGGGCTGCTTCATGGGGTGGGCTCCACATTTACCATCCCTAGTTTGCAGACTGGGAAGGAGGGAAAGTGACCTGCGCAAAGGCCTAGAGCCCCTGTGGATGCAGCAAGGATCAGAACCCAGTTTTTTCTGACTTCAGACACTGTTCTTTCTCTGGAACTAATGATCAGGAGAGCGTCTAGGGCAGCGCTTCTCTAATGGGGGCAATCTTGCTCACTAGGGGACATGTGGCAATGTCTGGAGATGTTTCTCGTTGTCCCATTGGAGGGTGGTCCTGGCAGCTAGTGGGTCGAGGCCAGAAGGTTGCCTAACAATGCTAAATAACGCCTGTGACAGCCCCCACCCATGAAGCATTCTCCGAACCTGACTTCCATGGCGCCGAGGTTGAGAAACGGGTCTAAGGGGTCTGTTGGTGTCCTGGCGCACAGATGGGCTAGGCTTGCCTGAGGCTATCCAGTGGCGGAGGGCAAGCTCCGGACACAAGCTGCCCTCTACTGCCCTGCTGGGTCAACCCCTGTGTCCGCTTTCCCAAGGAATGACTTTAAGGGTTCCATCTGCTACCAAAGGCCGAGCGCATGGGGGAAGAGGCAGCCAACCCCTCCTGATGCTGCGGACATCCCCTCTCTTCAGGACGGTGGATGCAGCCCCATCGCTGGCCCCTCTGCCCCAGCATTGCCCTTCCTGCCCTTCCTGCCCACACAGCTAAAGTCATCTTGCAAAGGGGCAGGTCTAACCCAGAGACTCCTTGGCTTAACCCTTGCAGCGTGTCTCTATTTCCTTCAGCCATGGTTTCCAAGCTACTTTTAGAAATGAGCCCTAACTGCTCCGCAGGCCACATGGAGCACGGCCGACCATTTATATAGCACTTCCTATGACCCGAGCACGTTGTGAACGGGAGCAGATGCGGTTACGATCCGCAGGTTACGTCTGAAGAAACTGAGGCACCCAGGGCTTAAGGGGACAGTCCCCTCGCTAGGGAGTGGTGGCCAGGGTTGGATCCAGAATACTAGTTCCTAAGAAGCGCTGCCTCTTGGATGGGCAGGCAGGAGCTCAGTCCCCCAGGCACTTATGGGCTCCTCAACCCACAAGGCTCCAGAAGCACTTTTGGGCAACCCAAGGGTCAAGGAGCCCAGGCTGCCAGGCAGGGCCTACAGGATGGCGCTCATGCAGGGCTCTGGGGTTCTTTGCGATCCAGCTCTGCCCCGACCTCACTCGTGACCCCACACTCTCCGATCTGGCCATGCTGGGCTGCCTGCTCCTTCCCCACGGCTGTGCCTGCTCAAGCCTCCTCACTGATGCCGTTTCTTTGGCCCGGGATGCCCTCCCTCACGTCCACTCCTTTGTGGGCGGCCTCTAGGTGAAGGGCCTGACCCTGGCTCCAGAGCCCCTCTGCTTCCTCCTTTCATTGCATTCATCACACTGAACAGCACTCGCCCTTTGCAAGTCTCTGGGCGCCATCTGTTAGTCACCGCTGTGTCCCCAGTGCAGGGCCTGGAACGTGGTGGTGATGCGGCTATCCGAGCCCGGCTCTAGAGTTAGCCAAAGAGGTGCCAACCCCAGCTCTTTCAGGCATCAGCTAGGTCCCTGGGGGGAGGGGGGGCAGTGGGAAGCCAGGAAGCTAAACCCAAAGCCCAGCAAAAGTCAGAGTGGGAAGGACCCTCAGAGAGCCTCTAGTTCAATCTGCCCATTCTACAGATGGGAAACCGAGGTCCAGAGAAAGGAAGCGATGTGACCCAGGTCACACAGGGGGTCAGTGGCAGAGCCAGAACTCATTCCAAGTCTCCCTACAGATGTCCCTCCTGGCAGAGTGGGCACCAGGCCCATGCCCCCCGACCTGGCAGAGGCATCCGCAGGAAGGTAAGAGGCTCGTCAGGGTCCCAAGGCAGACAGCAGGCAGCAGGCACATGCACCTTGTCCTTGGCCTATCCTGTCCCCCTCTCCAGCCCCTGAACTGGGTGGGGCAAGGAGGAGTGGGGGCAGGAGGAGCAGGCGAGGGGGTACCTCGGTCTCCAGCTGGCGTGGATCCGAAAGAAACTCCGCTTATTACTAAACATCTGGCTGGAAGTTGAGAACAAGACACAAACAGAGGTTAGTGGGAAGGGGGCAGGTGGGCCGAGCGTGGGGAGCGGCCAGGATGGGGCTGGCTTCCTGCGGCTGGTGGGAGAGAAGAACCCCTCCCAAGCCACCCTCCACCCGCATCCCCTGAATGCAGATTCTCAACATTTGCATAAGGGTCTGCGCAGCACGTGAAATAGAGTTCTGTGCCCCTCCTCCAGAGATTCTCATTCTGTGGGCTTGGGGAGAGGTCCAGTATCTGCATTTTTTAGCGAACACCCCACAGCCGCTGCTGCAGGAAGTCAGGGGACCATGCCTTGAGAAACATCATCTTAGCGCCTCATTGAAAAACCTCCAAGAGAGGAGGCGCTGGCCTCAGCAATGCCACCCCCCAGGAAGTCCTGCTTCTGGTAGTCCTGGGAACGCACTCCGCCTGGGCCTACCCACAAGCACCACTCAGGGTGTGGCCAACCAGGAGAAGTGTGTACGTGTACGTGGTGGTGGGGAAGAGGGGTCCTGTCTGGAGCACCCACCCCATAGGGCCCAGTCAGCCAAAAGTAAGGATACGGGCCTGAGCCTAGTGGCTGACGCCCTAGAAGTCACAGCTCAACCTCCTGGGGTGCCTGGGGAGAGGGGACACTCCACCACCATCACCACGAGCCCCGGCCACACAGACACTCCAGGACAGACGGACACAAGGCTGGGAATTAGTGAATGCCAAGCCCTCGGCAGTCATCTGGTCCTAGGCTTTGGGGGACCCAGAGCCCCAGAGCAGTTGTGGGTGGGAGAGGTGCTGGGCTCCAGGTGTGTCTCCATCTCCAGAACCTTCCTATCCAGGCCAGGTGAGACCAGCGCAAACTGGAAGCTCCAGAAAGCACTAGCCCAGGCCCTGGGCAGAGTTGCTCAAATACCCCAACTTCTGAGTTTTACCTATGAGCTGCGGCTGGATGGGGGTGGGGATAACACTGAAGGGCCTTCGGCCAGGGGCAGAGAATCCGACCCGGAGCCACACCGTGGACTCTCTTCCAGGGAGCTCCCAGCCTGGTCTGGCCAGTCGTGCGTCCCCTCCCTCCAGCCCCTGACCTGGAGCGACCCTCCATCTCCCTGCTTCTGTTCAGCCCCTGGCCACAGATGCCCTCACTGATCTGCCTTCACTGGGAAGAAATGCTGCTCCCAAAATCCTCTGCACCAACTCCCCCCCACCACCCCATTTCCCCTGGCCTTTTCAGCCGAGAGAACCCAGGGCCCCGGTCAGCCTAAACATTGCTGGTGTTCCGCTCAGGACCCAGAGGCCCAGAGTGACTCGATGACTTTCTCAAGGACACACAGCGTCAGGTGGTAGAGGCCAGCTTTCACCACACCGCCTCCTTCGGATCTCCGAGTGGCTGGCCTCTTCTCCGCTCCCTCGTTCTGGGCCCAGGGCTCAGAATCACACCCGAGGCTTAAGGCCCAGATGTCTACCTGGCTGATGAGGGGTGATGTGTGAAGATGAGACAAAACAGAGATGGGGAGGAGGCAGGGGAGGAATGAGGAGGGATTGAATTCTTGACCTCAGAGCTGTCCCTCTACAGGGGGCAGCCCCTTTCTCATTCTGTGAGTCCGTGAGCTTCCCTTCTCCAAAAATGCCTGGAATTCCACAACTTTGAACATTTATGTGGGGTAAGCATGGTTCTTTCTTTGTTCTTCTTCCAAAATGCAAAAGCTCCCAGAGAGACAGGTCAAGAGGAAAGAGACTGTGAGGATAAGCAAAATGTCCCTCAGTAAGGAAGAAAGGCATTGTGGGAGAATCCCCAGAGGACCCTCTGGGATTAGCCAAGCTGTGGACCGGGGTTGCGCAAGACAAGAGCATTAGTCATCGGCTGAGTTTACGGAGGTCCGACAGCGGTTCTTAGTCACAGGGCTCTCTCTCCAGCTGGTACCTCGACCCCGAGGAGCAAGCTCAGTGGCCCCTTCTAGAGGGACATGCTGTGGGAGGGGGTGCCCTGCCCTCACGTCCCAGGATGGTGCCCACGATTACCTGAGCCGTAAGCACCTGTGGCCAGCGGCCTCCTCCTCTCTCCAGCTGCCCGGGAGGGATGGGGGTGCAGGGATGGAAGAGTGAGGGGACGTGGAAACAGAGAAAGAAAGAGGACAAATGGAATGAATGGAGGAGGTGCCGGGAAAGGACGGTGCGGATATCTCCCCCACTCAGACCCTTAGAGCCCCAGGTGACAAGCAGGTGAGTCCAGCCTGGCCTCTCCAGAGAGGCTCTCAGTCTGTACCTGGCAGGCCGTCCGACGACACCTGCCCAGGCCTTGTGACAAGGCTTGGGAGTCCCCAGAACAGGCCCAGACACCCACACGGTGGCTGCACACAAGTCTGAGAGAGGGTGAGACAAAGAATGGAAGAGGAGGAGGAGAAGCGAGAGGAGGTGGCGGCCCCGGGGGGCCCCTACCTTTCCCCAGGGCAGAAGGAGGCGCTGCCCGGCCGGTGGCAGGTGGCAACGGGCGGGTAACGGGAGGGCGCTCCGTCAGGTACCGGCGCCCGCCGCACCTCCAGGGGCCGTAGGCCCCCGTTGCGGGCCCGTTGCACGTGCTCAAACAAGAGGGCCAGCTCTCTGCAGGAGAGGGCACCATCAGCGGCAGGCAGGGCTGCTGGGCACCGAGCTCCAGAGCTCAGATCCCCCCAGGCTCTGCCTCCAGAGGTGCTCAGCACACACCCCAAGCCGGAACCGGCAGGGTGGGGGGTGGGAGAGACCAATCCTCCTCCCTCCCTTTCTGCACTCAGCTCCTAGGAAATCCTCAGGGCTGCCGAGGACGGTTGTGCAGGTTGGGCACAACTCGAGGGCCCCCTCAGAAGGCGGTAAGTGGCAGCTTGAATCTAACCTACTCTCTGCTTGTCAAGCGGAGTGCCTAGACATGGAGCTATGCCCTCCTGGAGGCCAGCGGCTGCCCTGAAACCCTCACCCTCCAGATCTGACTGGATTGTCGGGGGAAACTGAGGCGCGGGAGAGAGACTTGATTGGGTAGCTAGCTCAGCTACCCACTCCTCCAGCATCCACTCCTGCCACTGGGTTCTTGGAGACTAGCTTTGGGGCTCAGCTTCTTTCTAACTCTCCATGCCACTTCTATTTCCATGACCAAAGGACGGTATCTCCCCTCTGCCTTCCCATTATATGGACAAGGAAACTGAGCTCCGAGGAGCAGAAGGCCCGTGGACCTAGAATCTCTAATCCAAGCTCTGTCCCTCTTATCAGAGGGCCCAGTACTACCCCCAAATCTTCCCTCCCCCTCACATACACCCTATTTCTAACAAACCAGACCCTGCCCCACTCCCCAAGGCCTGGCCTTGCGTCCTTAGAGCCACCCCAGAAAGGGAGGACCCTTCCAAACCAACCACCGCCCTGTCTCTGAGGTGGGAGCTTGCCTCTGCCAAGAGGAGATGGGGGGGACCCCGTGTGATTCTGGGAGCCCCCCCCCAACCCGTTCTCTCCTGCCTCTTCCCCTAGGAAGCCCCTGGAGCTGGGAGGGAGCAGGGAGAGGGAGCCAGGTGTAGGGGTGAGTGAGAACTAATGAGGAATGAGGCACCCGGCACCCGCAGAAGCGCTGAGCACAGCTGCCTCGCCCAGCCTCACCCAGCCTCGCGCTTGATTCCCTGCCTGCCCGCAGGACTGAGCCACACTCCGTGGTCTTCATTCCTGCCCGAGGGCCTGGCCAGCCACCTGGCCACACAGACCCTGGTGATCGCTATTAATAATCTTCTGTGGGCAGCCACCCCCAGGTGCAGTGGGATGAACTCACTTCTGGGCACTAGGGCCTGGAAAAGTAGGGGCCTATTCACACACAGGGGTGCTGGGGTGGGCCCCTGAACCCAGCTCTGGCACACGCGTTCTTGCATGTGTGTGTACGGCAGGCTGGCAAGGGCTAACCCGACCCGTGACTCCGACAGAGGGGAGATGAGCTGGCAGCGCCTCCGCCCTGAATGGCGGCACTAGGGGCTAGCATGCGGACAGCCAGCGCTCCAGAGCCCGGGGTGCAGCAGGGGGGCGGGGCTCCACCCCGGGCCCAGGCCCAGCATCCACCACGGGGCAGAGCGGACTGGGAGAGAAGACACTCGGGGCTCTGCATTACACGGGATATGCAGAGCCCGCCCCAGACACTCCTTTGGGAGCCGTCACCCCTTTCCCACCCTCCAGGGCCGGGTCCCAGTCACTTGTCCTCCAGGGTACATCACCACCGCCCCCCTCCGCCCATGCCCCCCTGCAGCAGGGCCTACCTGAAGGATGGGAGGATACTGTCGTAGTAGTACCAGGTGGCCGTCAGGTAGGCCCGGCTCGTGTCGGTGGAGTACAGGCGCCAGGCAGCCTGTCGTAGGAGGGAAGGGGAAGGGAGGACAAGGCATCAGCGAAGCCACTCCACCCCTCACCAGCCCTCTGCCCTCAGAGGAACCGGTCCTTGGGTCAGCTGAAGGAGACCCAGAGCCAGAGGCCAGTTCCAGCTCCAGGCAGGGCCAGACACGGGGACCCAGAGAGAAAGGACTTCCCCAAGGCGGCCCGCGGGTCGGCATCAGAGCCAGGGGTCTAAGGTAAGAGCTGGGCTCTGTCATCAGGCAGACGTGGGTTTCTAGGCCCGGCTTTGCCCTTTATTAGCGTGGGCAGATGAGGTAAGGCTGCAGAGCCCCGCCTGCCTCACCTGTGAACTGGATAAAATACGACTCACCTAACAGCCTGACAGGAAGAAAAAAAGGGCAGATGTCTGTTAGATGCCAAGCACAGCGCCTGGCACAAAGGCCCTTAATACCAGGCTTCCCTGTTCACGACTCTTGTCCCTCCTGTTACCACGGCTGGAAAGTATCTAGGCCTCGTGTATTTGATGAACGTCGTCCTTCTCCCTCCCTAGACCCTAAGCTGGGTCTTGGTCACCACTGTACCCTTCGGCATATGGTAGGTGCTCGGCAACAGTGTGGGGAATAAATACTGACTGAGTGAATTCTTACTGCTACGAATACATCCACTTCATCTGTGCCAGCTGCCTGTCACTGCCCACGGGGTTGAGGAGGGAAGGCGGGAGCATCACTCACCAAGCCCTCAGCCTCCAGGGACTTGCAGGGTTTTCTCTGCAGCAGGAGGGATGCGGGGTGGACAAGAGGAAGGACTGTCTCTCTCCCTCCAGGTAAGAAGAAGAGCCAAGGAGGGACTGTGAGTGCGGTGATTAGGGAGGGCAGGCGGCACGGACCAAGGCTAGCTGAGCCCTGGAGGCCCCCCTTCTTTGGGTGTCTCTTGTCCTTAAGGGACGGCCCACCGCTGACCTCACTGGCCAGGCACCCTCCGAGGACAGGAATATTTTTGCTTCCTGCTTGCCTAGGCCCCTGGCTTGAGCTGGGGAGCAGCTGCCAGGGCTGTCTCATTAATTACGGGCACCACAATACCAGCTGTCTCGTGGCATGGACAGTGCCAGCCGCCTGCCCCTCCAATGCCCCTTGGAAGTCCAGCTCCCAGGGGACGACGGCCATTGTGCCCCACGGGACGCTGAGAAGGAAAGACTGGGCTGGTGGCTGGAGATAGCAGGGATGGGGAGGGGGCTCCACCCTGGGGAGGAGAGATAAGGGGGGGGCTGAGTCAGACTTGGATCGGGGAGTCCGAGGGTGGCATGCTGGGACCAGGCCAAGTATTCCCTGAACTACTTCCCGCAGGGGCTGCTCTCGCGCTCAGCCTGACTATAGAGAAGCCAGGGCCGAGTCACAGAGTCCCCCCAAAAATCAGAGCCCTTGCCTCCCTCCCCCCATGCCCTATCAGAATGCCTCAGCACAGTGGAGGAAACGGGGACCACACACTCCTGCTTTTCTTCCCACCCCTACGGTTGCTCCTTTTCTGTCTCCTTGACTGGTGCACTCTGCTCGCCCGGTCGCCGAATGCTGAGGTTCCTAAACGCTCCTCGTCTCGGTGTCTGCTCCACCCTGGGCCAGCTCATCCGTGCCCTGGGCTTCAGCACATCCCTCTCCCCTCAGCTGCAGACCGTATGTGCAGCTGCCTCTTCAGCGCTCGGGACGGAGGCCCCGCACGCTCTCCGTGCTCCAGCCAAACTCACATTCCTCAGGCCCCGAATCTGGTCCCCCTCCAGTGGGGAGGGCCATCAATCACCAGCTGGGCAAGCCAGAAACCTGGAAGTCACCCGCCAGGCACCTCCCTCGCCCTCTCCCTCACTCCTGAGGCCACGAATTTCCCCCCTAAATATACA
This sequence comes from Ursus maritimus, assembly GCF_017311325.1. Taxonomy (NCBI): domain Eukaryota; kingdom Metazoa; phylum Chordata; class Mammalia; order Carnivora; family Ursidae; genus Ursus; species Ursus maritimus. Next base: position 72,035,079 of record NW_024423564.1, read on the forward strand.
GAATTGGCCCACTTCTTCCCATCTCAACTGTTGCGATGCTAGTCCAGCACCCTGCCTTGCCCCGACAGTTGCCAGAGCCTCTTGTCATCTCCCACACACACCTGGGGCACTCTGCAAGCCATTCACCTCTTTTCAAAACACAAATCTGAAATCTGATCATGTCACCCATTCCTCCTATTTCATACCTGTCAGTGATTCCTCATTGCTCTTAGGATAGTGTTAAACTCCTCCCTGTGGCCCTCAGGTCTGGGCCTCGGCCACTTACCCAACCCCTTCCACTATATACTCCTCTTTGAGCTTTCTGTCCCAGCCTCGCTAGCTGCCTTCCAGTTCACAAACACACCACGCTCCCTTCCACCACAGGGCCTTTGCACGTGCTGTTCCCTTACTTTGAATGCTCCCCTCCTTCACCTCTTCACCTAGTTGACTCCTACCAGACCTCCAGCTCCCAATTCAAGCATCAGTTTCCCAGGGTCGTCATCCCAGAGTTCCCCTTCCAGGTCGGATCAGGCCAGGACCTTGTTAAATGCTCTTCAGAGAACTATTCTTTCTTTCAAAGTGTTTGTCTCAGTTTATAGTTACAACATTCATTTGTGTGAGTGCTTATGGAATGAACGGGTGTTGGGAGCAGTGTGGGCTTACTGATGACTGCACAGCCTTCGGGTGGCAGGACAAAAGGCCCTAGGCCCCACTCCACTGCCGGCCACGTAGAGCTGGGGCTGGAGCGGAACAGTGGGGCAGCTCTGATGAGGCCTGAACTGGGCATGTGACGCAAAGGAAGTTTCTGACAGTCCCACTTAGCACCCCAGCTCTAGCCCTGACTTGGCATGTGACCCCAGAGAAGTCACATCTGCTCTCGGAGCTTCAAAGTGGAGTCACAATTGTGAAACTGGGACACCTGGGTCAGCACAGAGAAGCTGACACACCAGTTCATCTCAGGGGCTTCCTGGGCGTCTTGTACCTGGATGAGGTTGGCTGCAGGCATCCTCCTCTTCTCGAAGTGCTTCTGACGGTGCTGCTCCTGCACCTTCAGGGCAAAGCCAGAGCCCAGGATGCCCTAGGGGCAGAGGCGTGGTTGGGAGAAAGGGGTGGAGGGGGACAACAAAAGGTGGGAAAGGCCCTTTTGGGCCTCATCTGGGCCCCTCTGAGCTCTCTCCTCCCCCATCCATGCAAATCCAGGAGAAGGGCTTAGCTGGCTCTGCCCCCCGGGGGCCCTCTCCCCCAGTCTGGGAGATCCTAAGTGCAGGGGAACTCACGGCAGGCAAGGCAAAGAAGGAGATGCCCAGTAAGGCGAAGCCGGCCGCCAGGACCCTGCCCAGCCATGTGTGCGGTGTCTTGTCACCATAGCCAATGGTCGTCAGTGTGATCTGGGGACACAAAGAGTTTACCCTCAGGGCTAAAGAGCTTGTTGGGTGGCAGGTGGGAGCCTGATCAAGAGGGGGGGTGCCCTATGGTCGTCCACAAGAGCTGGGTAGGGGCGTAGATGGACCGCTCCCCTTCCCTGCCCGGTGCTGGTCAGGGGTGAGGTCGCAGGGGCTTGGTGTGGGAACTGTGGAGCACAAGCCGATCTCCTGGGGCAAGCTGGGGGCTAACACAGGGGCTGGTCACAGGGGGTCCTGGCCCTAGCTGAGAGGACAGGCTCGCTCAACCCTGAGTCAGAGTCACAGTGGTCCCCCAGGGGAGGGTCTCAGGAAGAAGGCCAGACCCGCACAGACCCTCACGCACCGTCCCCCACCAGAGCGAGTCGGCGTAGGAGGAGAAGTCCGAGTTGGCGTCCTTCTCAGCCAGATAGACCAGGAAGGAGGCGAAGATGAGCACCAGGAACCCGATGTACCAGGCGGTGATCAGCTCCTGCGAGGGCAGCAAGGCTGAGAACATGAGGAGGGCCGAGGGGGAGGGGCATGGGGAAGGGAGGTACGCTGTGCCCACCTGCCAGAGGTGGGCGGGGGAGGTTCCCACAATGACCTGAGAGAGGTGTTCTGGAGGGGGGACAAAAGTTCCCCACCTCTCGGAGTTGCCGGACAGCGGCTCTGCCTCTTTCCTTTCCCAGCTCCTCACCTGCTTGGCCTTCCCGCCTTCCAGGAGGGGGCCAGGCCCTCACAAAAACAAGGGTACACCCCCGACCCCGCCCTTGACCCTCCAGATTCCACACTCAGACCTCAGGCCCCAGGCCCGCTGCCCCCAGCGCCCCACGCCGCCCCACACACACCGCCCCAGCTCCCCGCTTGGCTGTGCGCATAGACCCCCGAAACCCAGAAGCTTCCAAGTGGGCCCCTCCAGCCTTACCCCGCAGGCCCCGCCTCCTGGCCTACACCTGCCCCCCGACCCAGCCCCTGCCCGGCCTCAGAGATGGGGTCCTGTGTCGGGGCCCCGCGGGTCCAGGTCTCGCCTGCCCTCGCCCCCGCCGGCGCGCAGGGCGCACCTTGCTGTGCGCGTAGACCACCGAGCCCAGCAGCTTCCAGGTGCCGCCGCGGCGGTCCATGCGCACCATACGCAGAATCTGCAGGAAGCGCATGCTGCGCAGCGCCGACGTGGCGAAGATGTTGCCCTGCGTGCCCGCGGCGATGACGGCCACCGAGGCCACGAACACGATGAAGTCTGCAGGCGGGGAGGCGAGGTCACGCCCTGCATCAGGCTCCGAAGTGGGGGCGGGGGGTCCTGGGGCCGTGGGGGGGGGGG
>NW_024423564.1:72037767-72237628 GCF_017311325.1 Ursus maritimus
CGTGGGGGGGGGGGTGGGAGGATCGGGAGGGTCCGCAGAATCTCTGTCAGCAGCCAGGGTCTGGGTCGGGGTGTCAACCCTGGGGCTTGGGGTCAGGGGTCAAGCGCGGGGGGGCAGGGCTTATCACCGATGACACAGAAGGGTTTTCTGGCAAAGCGGAAGCGGCCCTGCCATCCTCGGTAGCGGCAGCAGCATCCGGCCGACCAGACGCGGATGATGTACTCCAGGCCAAACACCACGATCATCACGAATTCCTGCGGGGCCAGGGGCCTGAGTTCTGGTCTCTCTCCAGGAGCAAGGGCCCAGGTCACACAGTACTGGCCCAGCCCGGAGTCCTTGGGTTAGGGGTACCAGGATTTCCTCAGACCACCTGGCTGGACCCAAGGAAGATTCCAGAAGGCACGTGGCCCCTTCCACAGACAGAAGGCCCAAGTCTGTCTTCCACTTCCTGTCCACCAGCCGTGTGGGGTTTTCTGCTCTTGGCCCAGCCCTCCCCCTGCCAGCTATCCCAGACACCCTGACTGGGTGACATGAGGGGTGGCTCTCTGTCAGCTGTCCACTTCCAAGGTGCTTCATTGAGAGGAAAAAAGAAATCACACCAGGGGTTGAGTTAGCAGTTTGGGTCCTGAGAACGAGTGGGACTTATTCACCTCTTCTCTGGGCCCAACATCAGCCCTGGCTTAGCGGCACGAGGTCCCTCAACATCGGCTAGAAGGAAGGACAGGAAGTCCAGACAGGGGCAGCCATCAACACAGCACAGCGCCACAAGCCACTCTCTGAGCCGCAGTAGGAGAAGCCTCTCTCTCCCCCCACCCTGAGCCCTGAGGGGCTGCCTTACACAGCCTCTCCCAGAACCTAGACTCTGGCACTCACCAAGATGAGGAGACATTCGTTGGCAAGTTCCTGGTGCTCCTGAATAGTGGACAGCACAGACAGCACCAGGCAGCTGAAGACCAGCAAAAATCTGCAACAGCAGCAGGGAGAGGGTTAGACTGCTGCATGGACAGGACAGCCAAGGAGACTCTGGCGGGGGCCTGTGGAGTTGCAGGAGGAGGGAGGCATGATTTGGGAAGAATTTTCTGGAAAGCAGAATCAGAGTCAGAATCCCCTGGAGTTGTGGTTCTGTACTGGACACCAAAGGGAGAAGCCCCCATGCTCCGGGCTGCGGAGCTCACAGACACCTGCCACCCTCTCCGTTGCCCTCTCACTGCAGCCTGCCGCTCAGAGAAGGGGCCACGCCACTGTGGGGGGCAGGTCTGTCCGGGCTGGCGGTGGAAACGGACCGGCTCACGGTCCCACGGTCAGGAAGCACCTGCGGGCTCAGCCACTCGCAGGTGGTGTCCTCAGTCCCTGGCTCAGTTTTAAGATGGTCTTAAGAAAAGTAACCCAGAGGCCAGCTGAGGGGCCAGGGAAGGCCAGCGGCCGAGGGAGGCGTCCCTGCTCCCTGCACACGCCAAGGTGGCAGGAGCATTGCTTCGTTCGCAGAATGGGGACATCTGCCTCTGTGGGCTCTTACGGAACTAAAGAAGGAGACAGCTATGAAAGGAAGGGAGACTAGGGAGGACAGGGAAGAAGGGAAGGATGCAGAGGGGGATGGGGTATGTGGAGGGGGTTAAGGCCTCAGGGCCTGCGACTCCTCTGAGGGCAGTGGGAAGCCAGAAAGAGATGTTTAGAAATGGAAAGAACTTTATAACCCAGCTCATCCAACACTTCCCTCAACCCCAGTTGCACACATGAGGAAACTGAGGCCCAGACAAGGAAAGGGACTCACCCAAGGTCACTCAGTATGTCCAGGACAGAGGTGAGATTAGAGTGCGCATTCCCCACTTCCCAGGGGTGGGAAGAGGGGTAAAGGGCATGAGGAGAGAAGGTGCTGGCCTTGGGGCCTCAGACAGCTTGTGAATACGCAAGGCAGGCCAGGCTGAGGGCCACAGGCTGCAGATGAGGGGAAAGAAACCGAGTTGGACTCCCGGAAGCGCTCCTCTTTGGGAGGGGGATGTCCTGGACATGCATGTGCCCTTGGAAGAGACTCCAGAGGGAACGGGCTGCTCTGGAAACACAGCCGTTGTGAGCCAGCCCACAGCCTTCCCCAGATGTTCCCAGAGTCTCCCCACCTGGGACTGCTCACACGGCATTCTGCCTGAAACACCCCGCCTTCGGGGCCTGCTGAGACTCTGCTCACCCGCTGCTCTGGGGAGCCCGTGGGCACGCCCTCCGCCCCCCTGGTCCCTCCGCAGAACGCCACTTGCCAGGGCTTGCCTGCATGTATGTGGCCCAAGTCACTTTCCACATGGCTTTATTTGTGTTCTTGTTTCACGGTGGCAAAGGCATGGGCTCAGGGTCAGAGAGACTTAGCTTCAAATCCTGATCCAGCTTGTACGGTCACCTATCTTCTCTGAGCCAGCCTCCACATCTGTCCAGTGGGAACTGATGGGAGGACAGACATGGAAAGGACTTACAGCCCTCCTTGGACAGGGGCTCCCAGCCTGCTTGGAGGGCAAGCTTAGCGCTGCAAGCCAGCACATGCCCCTGGAGAGAGGAGGCAGGTGGCAGATGTCAGTAAAGGGTTTTGAATGAATGAACGAGGAGGAGGCCTCCTTGGCCAGTTCCAGGCAAGAGCTGAGTCAGCAAAGACGGAGCGCACCAGCTCCTCGTGTTCAATAATTAACCACAGAAAAACTCAGCAGCCACATCCCCCAGGGAGGGGGACTGCCACTGACTCAGGGACAGAGGGCCCCCCGCTGAGGTCATCTCATCCAGCCCCCTCCCCTGGGAAGAGGTGCAGCCAACTCTTGATGGGCCTTCACCCCAGCCCTGAACAGGAATCCTGCCGTCCCCACTGCTCGCTGACCCTCAGGTAAGTGGGCCACACGAGGGGCTTCCTGCTGGGGCTTTCAGAAATTTATTTTTCTCAACACTGTTCTTTCCATGTCAATAGTTACATATCTATAAAATGGACACATCACTATGGGTTAAATGAAAAAAGCAAATAATCAAATCTGAAGGGCAAGGTGATCCTAATTTTTAAAATATAGAATTTTTTAAAATATTTTATTTATTTATTTGAGAGAGAGAGAGAGAGCTAGCACAGAGGGAGAGAGAGAAGCAGACTCCCTGCTGAGCAGAGAGCCCCATGCAGGGCTCGATCCTAGGACTCAGATCACGACTTGAGCTGAAGGCAGGTGCTTAACCGACTGAATCTCCCAGGCGCCCCTAAAATATAGATTTTTTTTTTTAATATTCATACCAAGAATCAGCAGGGCTTATCTCTGGGTGGCAAAATTAAGAGCGATTTAGCTTGTTTTGCTTTTGTGCTTATCTGCACTTCCTCTTACCTTTTAGAATAAACTGGGGTAGGGGCGCCTGGTTGGCTCAGTTCATTGAGCGCCCCACTCTTGGTTTCAGCTAAGTTCATAATCTCAGGGTCCTGGGATGCAGCGCAACGGGGCTCCAAGCTGGACGTGGAGCCTGCTCGAGATTCTCTCTCTCTCCCTCTGCCCCTCCCTGCACACGCTCTTTCTCAAATAAAAAAATAAAATCTTTAAAAATAAATAAACAGGAGTAATAACAAACTAATAGGAATTTTAAAATGCATTTCCTTAAATATACAGAGACAGAGCCACCTTTAGTCCTGTCCCCACCCCTTTACCACAACAGCCTTTGCCATTTCGCAGGTGTCTGGGTGTGGCGGCCTCTCCCCGCCCGAGTCCAGCTCGCATGTCCAACTGGCCACTCAGCATGTCTTTCTCAGATGTCTGGCCTCTCAAACCGAACATGTCAAAACCAAACTCGACTTGCCCTCAAATCTTCTTCCCCTCCTGTGTCCCCATCCCCATCAGTAGCACCACCTGCCACCCAGGGGCTTGGGCCAAACAGCTAAGAGTGCCTTTGCTGTTCCTCTCGCTAACCCTCCACCTCCTGTCCTTTAGCATTTTCTGTCGGCTCTACCTTCAGAATAAATCCCTGGAGGGACCGCAGCTCACCACCCTGCCTACGCCGTCACCATCTCACCTCCGACTGGCCTCCCCGCCTCCACTCTGGCCCAACGGGGACCCACTGTCTTCTCAGCAGCTGGGGTGATCTCCCTACAAAGCTGGAACTCATCACTCTCCTCAAAACTCTGCCCTGACTTCCCATCCCATCTGGAGAGCGAAAGCTAAACTCAGCGTGTGAGCTCTGGCCCCCACCCCACCTCGCAGACTTGATCCCCTCCCTCCCGCCCCTCCATCACTGCGCTCCAGCCATCCTGACCTTCATGCCATTCCTGGAACACCGACTTATTTCCACCTCCAGGCTTTGCATCGGTTTTGCTGCTTCCTCTGCCTATTTATTGCTCCCTTACTCATCCAAGTCTCTGTTCAAACATCACTTCCTTGGAGAGGTCTTCCCCAGCCACCCCCTCTCCAAAACAATGGCCCCATCCCCACTCTCTCTTTCCTTGCTCAGCTTTACTTATTTTGTCATAGACTGAGTAAACAAGAGCAGGAATTCACATGAAACAAACATTGAAACACCACGGCACCAAAGCCCCCAGTTTGTCTCCACTGAGAAGGCTCCCAAAGCTCTAAGCACATCCCTCCCTGACCTGTTGGACTCCCCATCATCCTTCCGAGAAGGGAAGAGAAGGCCGGTCTCTGACCTTGACCAGCTCCATGTGGTAGACGCTGTTTCACAAGCCCCCGAGCTTTACCTCCCCTAACCCTTCATACGCTGGGTGAGAGTTTCTCCACCCTCAATGCTCAATACAGGGGAACAGATACACTGACTCTGATAGAGAACATCTTGTGTCCCAGGCACCTAAATAATTGTCCCCATCTTCCAGAGGAAGAAATGGCGCTCAGGGAGGGACAGACTTGCCCCAAATCACACAGTGAATCGGTGTGATCTCTTGGCCTACCTTGGTCGTCCTGAGGGGTCCTGACACAGACACCCACTCTTGGGACAGCAGAAGGGAGAGCAATGTCTGGAGCTTAGGCAGAGAGGAGGCAGAGAGGAGTCCGAAGCCGAGGTGTTGCCATGTCTGTCAGAACCAGCCTTATGGCTTCATTCATGCAACAAGTAAGGACGAAGGATTGTCTCTAGTCCCCTCTGGAGCCTCAATGTCTCTGTCTCAACAATTAGAGCACACAGGAGCCAGCTGGCTGGGGCTCTCCAGAATTGCCCCAACAAAGAGGTCAGACTGACATGCACTTTTCCGATCATCTTTGCCCATCATGTCTGGATGCAATTTGGGGCCCACGCTCTTCCTTGCCAGACCCAGGAGGCAGAGCTGGGACACGTGGGTGCTGCCTGGCTGACTCTCCCCGGCTGGGCCTATCTTGAGACTCATTACAACCCTTCCGCACCCCCACCCCCACGCTGTGACTACCCCGCTCCTTCAGGAAGGAGGCAAGGAGATTAGGTAGACAGTTTGCTTAGTTCCATGGTTCTCGAACTACGCTGGTGTCAGAACCACCCAGAGGACTTGTTAACCCACTGACTTCTGGGCCTCACCCCTAGAATGTAAGTACAAGGTGGGACCGGAGAATCGGGATGTCTACAAAGGTCCTGGTGACACGGATGGTGCCCCTCCAGGAACCACACTTTGAGAATCACTGGCTCAGCTGCTAGGAGAGGTTGCGGCTGATTCAATCATTAGCCAGCTCACAGCTTTTTAAACAACAGCAATTATTGCCTCCCCCCGCCCCCACCACCTTCCCGAAATCACTGCAGACACAGCCACAGGGCAGGGGGAGCGAGGACGGCCCTGCTGGGAACGTGGGCCTCATGCCAACATCAGCTTCACCCCCGATTCACCGTGTGACCCCCTCAAACTGCTCCTGCTGGCTGAGGGCTTCCTATTGGCCAGACACTGTGCCAAGCCCTCTGCATTTTTTTTAAATTACTTCCCACAGCCGCCCTGTGAGCAGTACCATAATCACCCAAGGCTTATCAATGAGAAAGCACAGGCTCAGAGAGGCAGGCTCTGATGGCTGCACAACCCTGTGAATACACTAAAACACACAGAATGGTAAGCGGGGATTTTATGGTATGTGACTGAGAGCTCAATAAAGCTGTTATTTAAAAGGAAAAAAAGAAAAGTATACTAGATCGTCCGAAGTCGTAAGGCCGGTACCTAAACCCAAGCCCGCCTGGACCAGCAAGCCATACTACCCCTCTGGGCCTCTGTTTCCCTGTCTGCAACATGAGGTGGGGGACATCAGTTTTACGACTCTCCAGCAGAGGGGTGGAAGGGAGAGCGTCAGCCACGAGCTTGGTTCCAGATTCTCTGGGGATGTCCCCGAAGAGACAGACGCTTGGCGCCTGAAGAGGTAGGGATGAGAGTCAGGGTCGCACAGTGGGAAAGGGGTTATCTCCCAACCTCTGAGCTACGTTCATGTAATAAACGTTATCTGCCATCTGCACTCAGCCGGGTTGACTGTAAAGACAGAAATGAATAACCCAGACCCCCTGAGAAATGAACAAGTACTGCAAAGCGATGATGTGATGGACGAGGGGATAGCAGGATGCCAAGGGGTTGGGAGAAGCCCTAAGACAGCTTCCACAGAGCCAAAGCGGAGGGATCCGTGAGGACTTGGGAAAGGTGACAGCCAGTGCCCCCAGCAGGGGAGGGCACCAGGGTTGTGAGGGCCTGTCTACAGCAGTTCTGGATGATGCGGGCCCAAAGCGAAGGTTCTGTGGAGAATCCAGAGGGCCGGACCCAGGCATTACGAACGGTATCCTTGAGGCCACCGGGAGCCATTGAAGAGTGTCGGGAGAGGAACGACTTGTGTGATAGGTGTTTCAGGATTACCACTCAGGGGTAGTGTGGAGCATGGACGGGAGGGGGTGAGACTGACCAGGGAAAAGCAGGTAGAAAGTTCCACAATAATTCAGATGAGAGACAAGGGTGACAGCACTAAAGAGAAGTGGACAGATGGAGGGTTCAGGGAGTAGGATTTGGTGATGATCTGGAAATGGGGACAAGGAGGGAGAATGGCCCTCCCAGTTCTGGTGTGGGCACCGGGTGGATGAAGGTGCCGTGAGTGAGCAGAGACGGGAGACCCTGCTGGAGGGGCAGGTGGGGGTGAGGAGCTCCTTTCGGGCCACGGCACATAGGCAAACACTCAAGGGTGTGAAGAGGGAGACCGAGCCAGAAATGCGGATTTGGGGCACATGGAGGGTAGAGGCCATGGTGGTGGCCAAGACAGTTCAGAGAACATGCAGCGCATTTCAAGGAGGACCCAGTGGGACCCCAGGGGCGCAGAGGGAGGAGACATGCTCCACCCAGACGAGGAAGGAGCTGCCCGCGAGCCGGCAGGGAAACCAGGACAAAGAGGTGGCGGAGACGCCAAGCAAGAGGGTTTCAAGGAGGGAGTGAACGACAGCGTCAAATGCTGCCAAGAGACCAAACAAGATAAGACCTGAAAAACGTCCACTGGATTTGGTGACGGGTTGGTCACTGGGCACCTTGGCAAGGGGCAGCACATGGCGGGGGACGCTCAGGCCCGGGGGATGAGGTGGAGGGGCGTGAGAAAGAGGGAACAGCGGGCATACAGATAGCTGAAGAAGTCTGCCCGCACCGGCACTGAGTAGAGGCAGACCATGGCTGGAGAAGGATGCTGAGCACAGGGACCGGGCTTTGGTTTTTTATTTTAAGATGTGAGAGCCAGAGTGGAAGAAGCCAGGAGAGAGGGAGAAGTTGAAGATGGGGGAGAGTGAGGGAGTGATCAATGGAATGAAGTCCCCAGGGCAGTGGGGAGGCTGGGATCCAGAGCAGGGCAGGGCTGGTGCTAAGCAGAAAGGACCCTGCCAGCTTGGGACAGGCAGCCAGGGGGAGGGGCTAGGTGGGACAGGAAGTTGGGGGACAGGGAGGCCAGAGCGCTCCCTGGGGGCGGCGACTTCCTCTGGGATGGAGGAGTCACGCCTCCTTCTCCGAGGAGGCCGGGAGCAGAGGTAAGGGAGGTTTGAACAGTCAGTGTGGAGGGAACAGACCAGGCCCTAGAAGGGGCCCTGGGGAACACAGGACCTTTATACCCTACTGTAAGGATGGGAGGAAAGATCCAGAACATCACAGGTGCACCACACATGCATTTTTTATTTGGTTTGGTTTGGGACTTTTTTGGTTTTGTTTTTAAGGCTTGATGACCTTGAGGGAGGAAAGCAGCCATGTGGGATGAGGGGATACCCCTGCCCCCCACCCGGCCACAGTAAATGCAGAACCGGGCCATGCCCCTTCTTCCTCCTGGGACTCCTTCTCTCCAGTGTCCCTCCTCCCAGACAGCCTGCCAGTGTCTGCCGCCTTCTTGGCCACCAGCTGGCTCCCTCATTTCTACAACTGGCCTTGGGACTGTGTGACCCCACCCAGACCAGGACCCCAAAGCCAAGTTTCTGTCTTCCCCCTGGGGACAGCGAGGGCCAGTCTGTCCCCATTCAGCCAAGGTTCCTGGCGGACAGAGGCCATAACCTCACCACCTTCCAGCAGAAAAGGGCTTCTGAAACCCCAAACCAGAGTTGATACTGAAGAAGGGACCTCAGCTAGGCCTCAGGGGCTCCCCCTGACAGGGGGGTGCGGCGTGGCCTGGAGGGCCCCAGGCTTCTCTGGGGAGAGCAGGCTCTTACTTTCTCTTGCAGGGGGATAGAGGGGAGGGGCAGTCGGCCAGGCCTCAGAGTGAAGCTCTTTCCAAGAATCCTCAGGGGCTGGGACGAGAAGTTTCCCCTGATCCAGCGATTCTAAATATGGCAAAGGGAGCAAAAGCACGTGACCCAGGGCCCCACACCAGGGCTGCTGCTGCGGCCGCTGCTTCTCTGGGCCAGAGGCCTATACTGGGGGCTCAGGGTTAGGGATGAGGTCTCAGTGGAGCCTCAGTTTCCCTGTCCACAACAGGAAGGTGGGGCACACTCAGTGAAGGCTCAAGTCCCTTCAGTCTCACTACTCTCCAGAGTAGGGGGGAGGGGAGAGGGCTGAGCCTTCAGCTTAGTTCCAGATTCTTTGAGGATGTCCCTGGAGGGACAGCGGTCGCCAGCACATAGTACAAAATATGAAAAAAATGCCCTCTCTTGGAAGACTAATTAGAAAAAGGCATTCCCTTTAGCCTGAAAAATTATAAGAAGTTGACCCCTGTGGAAGGACCCACCAGAAACAGGCATCCCTTGTTCTGCGCTGACCGAGCCCTAAGCAGGGCTGGATTTCAGTGCCACCGACGTCTTCTCGGCCAGGCCCCTTGACAATGCACGAGGTGTACAAGGGCGTGGGCAGCCCTGGGGACAGCTCTGACAGCCACCGCAGCCCGGAAAGACCAACCCTACGTGGTACCACGCGGCTCTGCGCTGCTCTCCTGGCCACCACTGACTCATCTAGAGCTGGACACTGACCCAAGAAAGGTCCCCCTCTAGGTCGGGCCCAGCCAGTCAGGTTGCCTTTCTCAGGAATGGAACAAAGAACCACAGAGGAAAGCTGGCAAGGGTGCAAAGAAAAATGGACATGAGGCCGCCGTTCCAGAATCTCATCTCCCCTCCTCCGTTCCGTGAAGCCCCGACGGGCCTCCCTCGGTGATGCCGCGAAGTTCTTCCCTTTCCTGGCAGGAGGGGGTCCTTCGCCTCCACATGCCTGCTTGTCTTGAGCTAGTGTGAGTGGTCTCAGGCCCACTAGGATGTGGAAGGCAGCGTCTTCTGGACCAGGTGTTTAATGAGTCATAGCCTGGTCCTCTCCCACCTGGACCAGCTCCAAACCCTCCCACTCCTTCACGCTGCTTCCCCCCGCCATGCCAGCCAGACTACCTGGCGCGGATACCAGGTGAGGGGGCTGAGCGACATGTCAGGGGTGGGCACAAGGAGGAAGCAGGGGCCATCCCTCTGTTTGGGGCTGGCCGGGCAGCGCTGACTCCTCAAATAAACAGGGAGCGTGGGCTCCCCAGCAGGCCAGCGAGATGCAAGTGAAGTAAGGAGTGGGACACAGGCAGCCTGGCTGCTGAAAGCTCCAACAAGAGAGCCAATGGGAGCCTCCCCCCCTCCACCTGAGCAGCTCCATGCGGATTCGGTGACTCAGTTCTACATTCTGGGCTTGGCATAAGATTTCCTTTGAACGAAGAGCTTTGCTGCTTTTTTAAAAAGTGTGAAATCCACCGACTTACAGGCTCAGGCCCAAGCTCCCAAGCACGGTTGCAAGGACGGCCCTCACCGCCCCACCACCTCACTCCCCACCTCGCAGAGCCCCACCCCGCACTGGACACTGCATTGTCCCAGCTCTATTCCCCCACAAAAGCCAGCAGCTTTTCCCTCCCAGTCTTTGCTCATGCCCTGTCTGCCCATCCTCCAGCGTGGTTGAGTCAGGGGGGAGCCCACCTCAGGCTCCCTGCATTCCCCACCCCTCCCCATGCCCACCTCCATTATCGCAGCGTTCACTTCAACTGGAGCAAAGCTGTTGGCGGAACTACCTCCTCCCACAGACCAAGAGCTGGTTCTTGTCCTTTTCACCTTGAATGCCCCATGTCCAGCTCAGAGTGGGTGCCGGGCGGAAGCTCCCAGAAAGAGCGCACCCCCTAGGCACGGGACCTCAGGCATCACCCACCCCCCAGTGTGCCACCGCCGCCGCCCTGCTGGCCGCTCCTGGCCCGGCATCTCCACCCTCCCTGCAACAGGTGGGGTGAGAGTGAATCAGGGCAGGCAGCGGCTCCTAGGCCAGCACCAGGGCCTTCCCTCAGGCCCTCGGGGATTCGCGGGGTGTGCACGCTCACGGGGGAGATGGATAATAAGCAAGTAAAGTTCAAAATGTGATCTGCGCCCCACGTTGGGCCCAAAGTTTACTTGGGGCGCCTGGCTGGCTCAGTCGGTGGAGCATGCAACTCTCGATCTTAGGGTGGTGAGTTCGAGCCCCACATTGTGTGTTGAGCTGACCTAAAAAAAATGTGAGATGATGATGGAAAAACATTAAGTGGGTAAAGGAGAGAGGGAACATTGGTATGGGAGCTGGAGACTGTTGTACAGAGAGTGGTTGGGGAAAGCAGCATTGAGAAGGTGACTTTCCAGCAGAGATCCCAAGGAGATGAGCGAGTGAGCCATACGGGTATCTGGGAAAGTAGGGTTCTGAGCAGAGAGAAAAAGCAAGTGTAAAAACCTGAGCCAGAGGGTGCCTCGTATGTTCTAGACCATCGAGAAAGGAGTGCCCCCAAGGGCACCTGGGTGGCTTAGCTGGTTAAGCATCTGCCTTGGGCTCAGGTCATGATCCCAGGGTCCTGGGATCGAGTTCCGCAAATGGCTCCCTGTTCAGCAGGGAGCCTGCTTCTCCCCCTCCCACTGCTGCTCCCCCTGTTTATACTCTCTGTGTCAAATAATTAAATAAAATCTTAAAGAAAGAAAGAAAGACAGACAGACAGACAGAAAGAAAGAGAGAAAGAAAGAGAAGGAAAGAAAAAGAAAGAAAGTGTCCCCAGGGCGGAGTAAGGGAGGGGGCGAGCGGTGGGCAGTGAGGGCAGAGAGGCAGTGGAGGTGGGAAGTAGATCAGCTGCCAGCTCCTGTGAGGGTTTTGGCTTTCACTCCAAGTGAGATGCAGAGTTCTGGGCAGGGAGTAATGCGGTCTGACTTGCACCTGCAACAGCAAGGGCTATTGAATAGAGAACAGGCAGTGGTGCGGAGCGGGGATGGGGACGGGGTAATGGCATTTGTCCCCCCGGCTGTATGATCCAAGCAAAAGATGCGGGTGACTTGTACTAGGGGGACGGACGTGGCAGGAGGTGAGCAGATACTGACTCTATGTTAGCGCAGAAAGATCTCTTAGAGTGAATCAGTCTCATTTATACAGGGAAACTGAGTCCCAGAGACCTACCCTGTGATGATACCCTAGATCAGAGAGGAAGAGCTGGGCCTGGCACCCAGATTTCCTGATTCCTCGGGTAATATTCTTTTGGTTTCTCCTCTTCCTGTAGGACGACCCAGGCACCTGTCCCTCACTCCCACCTCAGAAATTCCCTCATCTAAGCATCGGGCTGGGGCCTTATCCCTGCCCTTCCTGCTGTATGTGACAGGGTGGCACTGGGTTCAAGGATGGCTCAGGCCTCCAGCTACTTGAGCCTGGACGGGGTCAGGGTCACCCCTAAGAAGCCTTCTGTCCTCTGAATCAGCAGACCTTTGCAAAGGGGGGAGGGGGAGGGAGGGAAGAATCCAAACCAGGGCAGAGCTTTGTCCCCAACACTTGGTTGTCAGCACTCCCGGAGCAGAGAGGGCACCAAGAGCTGACAGGGTGGAACAGGAGATTCAGGGAAGGTCAGGCCCCCTGGGAAGTACAGCCCCCAAGGTTGAGCCCAGCCTGGGAGTGCTGCAGACTCAGCCTCTGAGAATCCCACCCAGTGCGAGGCTTAGGGGGCATGGTGGGGAGAGCTGTTTCAATGCCTTTGCTACCAGTAAGCAAAGCAGTATGCAAACTCATGGGCCACACCTGGGGCAGTTGGTTACAGCTGCCCTGAGAGCCTCGCTCCCCATGGGAAGCCCAAAGCCAGGTCCAGCCAGACTGAATCCAGCAAGACCGACGCCAGTGGGCCCTGACAGCTAGAAAAGGTTTGCTGTATGACCTTGGGCCAGGAGCACAACTTCTCTGGGCCTGTTCCACAGCCGAGGTGGAAGGGTGGTTCGGAGGGTCTCACCTAGGCTGGAAGCCAGAAGTAGGATGCAGACATCCTTTCAGGTCTGCCTTCAATGGAAGAGGCCGCCCGGCCCCTAGTTTCGGCTGATCCAGAGTTCTCTAAGAGCCAGGAGCCTGCTTGGTGGCTCTCTGCCCTTTGCCGGGGCTAGGGGCTGCAGAAAGCAAGGTATAGGGGTGTGGACAGAGCTAGGAACCTAGGTCAGTGGGTTCTCCATCCTGACTCTGCCACCACTCAGCGGAGGCTGTGGGAAGCTGTCTCTGAGTCTGGCTTGACTCCTGAGGAAGGGTATCTGAGGACCCTGTTTTACGCTCCACGGTGATTTCAGCTTCCCCAGTGGCGAGTGAGGCCCTAGCAGCTCCTGACCGCTGCCAGTCCTGAGGAGCTTGTAGAGTCGGAGGAGAGGATCTTTTACATGTCATTTGCATGGAAAGCCTATCTCCAGAACTCCTCTATAATTGAATAATAATAGCAAGGAGGAGTCACGGTAGACCAAAGAGAAACTTCCAACAGCTTATTAACCACACAAAGGGCGCTGGAGGTCAGCGAAGGGGCTGTACTGCAACTCTCTGGTCCTGACGCCCCCTCCTCTTCTAGCAGAGAGAAAAGGAGGAAGACAGAACCCTTTAAGTATCAGAGCCAAAGGAGCAAGGCTTGAATTCAGCCCTGACCCTGACCTCTGCCAGGCTCAAGAATTCGGCCTTGTCTTGCTGGACCCTGAGCAAGTGAGCTGTCCCTCTCGGGGACTCAGTTTCTTCGTCTATCTAACGGCGCCAGGGATCCCTGGTGCAGCAGTCTGGAGGCAGGGGTCCGGCCCAATGAACCCCGCGCTGAGGGGTTGCAGAAAGGCTTGGGTTCACTTAGGGACACAGGGGAGGCTGACTTCAGGCGGGACTCCTCTGGAGAGGGAGGGGCTCCTGGGAGGAGGGCTCCGGGGGGGTCTCCTCCCTCTGCACGGCCCTCTACCCGCTTCCCCCGCAGGGGCCCCTTCGTTTGCGGCCGACGCACGGCCGTTCGGCGCTCGGGGGTCCGCAGGGTCGGCCCCGCCTCCTCGGCGCGGGGAGGGGCTTACCGGAAGGGGGCGGGGCAGTCTGGGGGCGGGCACTGAGGCGGGCGGGGCCCTGGGGTCGTCCCCGGGAGGGGCGGAGCTTCGCCGACACCAGGCGCCGCGCGCAGGAGGGGCGGGGGCGGTGCTGCGGCTCCGGTTACCTCCTTGCGGCCTCCCCCGCCCCGCCGGCTTCTTTTTCCGTTTCCAAATTAACAATTGAAAACACGGCGGCCTGAAAGGCGAGCAGCGGGCCAAGCGGAAAGTGTGAAGGTGCCGCCGCGTCCCGAGGACGGGGGCGGAGAGGGGGGCGCGACACCCTGACTGCCCCGGGGCTCGCCCACCTACCAAAGCCGGATGTGGGCACTGAGCGCCCCAGGGCACAGAGATGCCAAGGCCCCTAAGTCGGGTCCTGGCCTGATCCAGCCCCTCCTACTGTCCTGGCCCAGTGTCTCAGGACCCAGTGCCCGGGCTCCGTCCAGATGGTGCCAGCCCCCGAAGGCGCTGGCGGAGGGGGGGGGGCACCAGGGCTGGGTTACTACTCTCGAGGCTGAGTGCCCAGGAGGGCAGGTGCCAGGCAGCACCCTCATAGCACCGTTCTTAAGGGCTCCCAGAGTCAGCTAGGTTTGCTATGGCCTCCAGCAAGTCATTTCACCTTACAGAGACTCAGTTTCCTCATCTGGAAAATGGGGAGGGAAGATATAGAGCTGGTTGTGAGGAATAAATGAAATGAGAAGATGCATGACGTTGGCCCACAGCGAACACAGTAGATGGCAGCCATTATCATCTTGCATGGATAATGATGATGATTTTGAGCCATTGTCATCCTTTCACCTCCCTATCCACCAGTGGGGAATACTGGAATTGACTGGTCTTTTCCTCCCCTCATTTCCTCAGGGCCTCCCCCAAAGCCCCACTTAACAGATAAAGAAACCGAGGCCAGGAAGGTCCTCATAAGGGGCTCCAAGTCATTCGTGAGTGAAAAGAACCAGGGCCTGAGCCCAGACCTGACACTCAGGCCTGGACTCCTCTTAGATGAATGGTCCCTGGGGTCAGGGCCCTGGGCATTGGACCCCCCCTCGTCAGTGTCGTGAGACCAGGGTTCTGATCCTAGGGCAGCTGGAACAAATGAGTGAGTAATGGAGAAAGTCCCCTCTCCCAGGCATGCAGGAGCATGGACCATTGAGCCAGAGGGTGGACGCCAGGGAAAGGTACAGTTTCTGGTGTCTGATGCCCCCATAATGTCAGCTCCATGAACCCTGTGACTTGATCTATCCTGTTCACCACTGTCTCTCCCACACCTACAACAGGGCTTGGTGCATCCTACGTCATCAATAAATATGTGTTGAGTGAATAAGTGAATGAATGAACGAGCATGTCCCCTCCTATACAGCCGTGGCCTCCCACTCGCCACCAGTGTGAGGTGGTCTTCCTTAGGGAGGTGGGTTTGGGATAAGGCGGCCTTCTCCCCAGTGTGGAGACACAGGGCCATAGAAGCCGGGGGGGGGGGGGGTTGCAGAAAGCAGGAGGAGAAGATACAGGAAGAGATTCCAGAGAGCAGAGTGGAGATCAGCTCTTTCTTCCTAGCCTCCCAGTTCCCACTCCTGTCTGTCCGGGAACTAAGCCCCTTCCCCCTCCCTCCAACCACTTCTTCACTGACTGCCATGATTCTAGCTCCAGTCCACTTCCCTCTGGCTGTCTGAGTGCTCTCTCCCCATTTACAATCCTACAGTGGCTCCTTACTGTGTACCACCTAAACTCCAAGCTCCTCACCCCAGAGCGTGAGGCTGTAAACACACAAGCATCAGCCACACTCCACCCCCCATACCCTGTACATTTCTACCTTGGTGACTTTGTGCTCTCTCCCCTCCTTGGGATGGACCCCCTTCCTCCCCAAGAATCCCTGCTCTACTACAGGAAGCCGTGCTCCCCCAGCCCCTTGGGATTCCTGGCCCCTTCTGGGTAGCCCTGGACTCCCTTGTGCTGAGTCTGTTTCTGCCTCTGTCCATCCCCCACCCACCACCACCTCATTAGGATCCATCCACCAAGGGCAAGGCCAGTTGTGACTCCCCCACATCCCCCAGGCTGGCTGATTAGATGCTCAGACAGTATCTGGGAGGGAACAGGAAGACCCAGGTCACCAGGGCCTTGAGCATCAGTGAGTCAGGATTCTGCCACTATTCTATGAAGCTTCGGGCTCTGGGTAAGGGCATCTTGGGATGGCTGCAGAGGTGGGTAGGTGGAGTGAGGGCCATTGCAAGCCCACCCCAAACACTGGCAGGGCTGGGGAAAGGGTACAGATGGGGACCCACAGACTATTAGTCTAAATATTGAAAAGTTTTAAATCAAGCTAACAAGCTGTTCGATAAAATATGTTCCACCCTTCCTGACACCTACACCTTCGTAACGATCTGGAAGGCCAGGTTTGAATCTAAGATCTTGGACTCTTTGGAGCTGCATGCTGGAATCCAGCAGGGAGGGGGTGCTACCTTCCAGTCCCCAGCCCAGGGTGTGCCCTCTTCTCTTCCCGCACTGGGCTCATCCCTCAGCAGGAGGGGCGTGGGATACACTCCTGTGGCTGCCCTCACCTGCTCTTCTAGGTGCCATCTCAACTGGCTGCAAACAGCTGCCCTTGATCCTAGAAGTGCTCATATACTTGGCCCTTGGGATGATGAGCCGGAAAAGAGGCCTGTAGAAGCCCTGAAGGCAGCACAGGGATCTGGGGGCCGGGAGCTGCAGGGTTACCTGGAATGTGTTCTACAATCAGCAGGGCTGTGTAAGGCTCTGGGTTGGTGGTATGCAGAGCCACAGGCTGAGTGGGCGGGATTCTGGGCCCCTACCCTTGAGTCCACCCAGAGCGATGTTGCTTTGATATGTTTTATATATTGTGCTCCTGTGTCACATTTCATCTAAGGAGCCAGATCTAATGTTTAAAACAGTTTGCAAAGCACTAATCTAGCCCCTTCCCTCCTACTGGAACCCACTGGGGTGCCAGTGACCACAGTCAGGAAGCGGATTAGAGCAAATCCAAGGCTCCCGTCTCCTGCCCAGGCGTTGGCCTCCATGAGCACATTTCTGACCTGCAAGACCCACTGCCTGCAACGGACAGGCTGTTGGGAGGTGATGAGTGC
The DNA here is from genome assembly GCF_017311325.1 of Ursus maritimus. NCBI lineage: Eukaryota > Metazoa > Chordata > Mammalia > Carnivora > Ursidae > Ursus > Ursus maritimus. The sequence continues at coordinate 72,054,558 of NW_024423564.1, forward strand.
CCAGTCCCTTGGTGGGGTTTGAGCAGGCCTGCTGCTGAGGCCCCCTGCCTTGACAGCGGTCTGGACCCTCCACTCAGGTTGCCCAGCTCAGGAGTGGATTGAGAGGCCAGACCAGGCCTGAGAAGGAAAGGGAGTCCTGGTATAAATAACCGTGGGGGGCCGGGATGTTTGGGCCCGTCTCCTGGGCTACGGCTGTGTTTACTGCCCAGCGAGGGGGGGCATAGCCCACACATTTGCCTCCCTGACTTGTAGCCAAATTTCCCCAGGAAGGGGTGGCCCAGGATTAGCCCCAAACACTCCAGCTCTGCACCCCCATGAGGTCCTCCCCCTAACTTTGCCCAACATGGGCCCTAAATCCCCCCCCGACGTTGCCCCCACCCTTCAGCCCCAAATGCTGCACAACACGGAGTCTCCGTTAGCCCCAAATGCCCCAGCATTTGCCCCCAGAAGTCTCAACTCTGCTCAAATCGTGGGAGGGTGAGGAGCGTGAATATGGCAGGGGAAGGCCCCAAGCAGAAGAGCTGGGTATGTGCCAGGGGTCTGAACTGTGGCCGCTGGGTTGGGGGGGCAGAGACAACCCTCTCCCATGGCCCTGGCCAAGACAGAGGAGGGCTGCAGCCCCTGGATTAGGGGAGTGCAAATCCCTCTTCCCAGCCCAGTGCCCATCCCATGCCTGTCATGTGCAGGGCATTAGATGGCCAGACCCCAGCATGGGTGGGGCAGGCAGGTGCCCTGTTGGTCACACTGCGGCCAGCTCCTTTCCCCAGGAAAAAACCCTCATGCAGGAGGGAAAGGGGGTCCCCTTCCCTGTGGGGGGGGGGGCAGCAGCTGTGATCTGCTTGAGCATGGAGTTACAGGGGTTGATATGAGCTGAGTTCCAGCCTGTGGGGCAGCCCAATCCACCAGACACACACTCACTCTGCCCAACTGACTGATGGGTCTTGCTTGAGATACTAAGCTGATATTCACTGAGAGCAGAGGCTCAAGGTCGGGGCTGTGTCTATCAGGGGTCTTAGACAGGTGCCTGGACACCGGAGCTCTAGGCCCATGGCAGCCACTTCCCAGCTGAATGACCTTGGGCAAGTCACTTCTCCTTTCTGCGCCTCAGTGCAAAATAGCGTAACAATATCTTCCTCTAGGGTTGTCTAGGAGAGCTCAGTGGAATGCAGTGAGCGAACATTAATGAAGCCCCACTGTGGGCCAGGCATGGCTCCAAGTGCTTTGTGGACCATCCAGTGGGAGCGGGGGCATCCTTCCCGTGACAGGGTAGCAGTTTGGATCAGAGGCTCAGGGATGTGATGGGCCCTGCCCAAGACCACCCAGAGGGGACCTGAGCCCAGGTCAGCTCTGAGAAAACTTCTTCAGTTATTTATCGGTCCTGGGGACCAACTGAAATTCTTGAGCTAAGCCGCGCTCCAGTCTGGGCTCTGCCACTGACCTAAGTTTAGTCCATGCCCTGTTCTGGGCCTCAGGTTCCCCATCAGTAGCATGACGGGAGAGGGTGAGACCAGTGATTTCCACACTCTATTGAGCTGCAAGACAGGGAGAGGGCAGGGAGGTGGGGCAGGCCGAACCGCCTGGGCTCAGCCCCTTTCTCCAGGGCACCGCACCACTAGCTGGGCCAAATCCTTGGGCGCTCTCACGAGCCTGTTCTAAGGCTGCTATTCTGGGGACCCCTACGGAGCCAAGCCCGTATCCCCAGACCTCCTTGCCCACAGCCTCAGGGCCTGCACCCATTCCCTCTGCTTCCAAGGGCCCCCTCAGCTCAGCCACACACACCTTCCCCCAGGCCAGCCTTTGCATAAGCCGCTCAACTTTCCCTACAGGCAAAGTCCTAGGGCTTCAGGCCAGGTCCAGCCAGGCCTTGGCAGGGTTAGTGGGCAGCTCCAGAGGAGCCGCTCAGGGGGCTGGGCCAGGAAGGGGAAGGTAGAGGGAAAAGGAGGCCAAGTGGATGGCATCCCGGTGGCTTCCTGCCAGAGTTTTCCCCCTTACCATTCTCCTTGTGAGATCCAGAAAGGTGTTTCTAAAATACCAATCTGCCCAAGGTATTCCTGTCTTCAGTTTCTTCCTGGGCTCAGTCTCCTCCAAGAAGTCACTGCTCCTTAGCCTGGCATCCTCGGTTCATGTCCCAGCCTGTTCTCTGCACACCTCCTGCCCCCTCCAGGCTCCCACTCTCCTGACCTCTTGGAGGTCTTTGCAACATGCCATGTTCAGCCTCACCTCTGGGCTTTGCCCATGCTAGTCCCTCTGCCTTGAATGCTGTTCCATGCTCCTTTTTGCCTGGTTGACTCCTACTCCTACTCATGTTGCAGGTCTCCATTTAAACCTCTTCCTCTGCGAAGCCTTCCTAGCCATGCCCAGTTTGGGGCTGGGTTTGGCCTCTGTGCTGGGCTCCTATGGGACTCTGCACCTGCCCAGACCGCTGCCAGCCCCTGGCCCATCTCCCTAGAGACCGAGGGAGGGTCTGATTCACTGCTCTGTCCCCAGCATCTGGGATAGTGGCTAGCCCCAAGGCACTTCCCGTGAAGGCTTCCCGAATGAGAGAGGGTGGAGGACAGGACCATGAACGTCAAAGCTCAACTGGTCCTCATATGGGCTGCGGGCCCGTGAGGGCCAGTTACACGTAATACAGTGGGCAAGGACATAGCCCCTAGAACCGGACTTCCGGGCTTTGAATCCTGGCGCTTTACCTACACCCAGGCAAGTTTCTCAACCTCTCTGTGCCTCAGCGTCCTTAGCCGGGAAATGGGCATAGCAGTAGCCCCCTCATCCGGGTGTTGAGGGGAAAAAGTACGAGGCGCCACGGTGAGTTCTCAGAGCAGCTGCCGGTGCCAGGTCAGCCCTCCTGAAACATTTGCTATTAGTATCCCTCTTATCATTGACAGCCCCAGCAGGAGAGGGAGACTGAGGCATGTTGGGGGTGGTGGCCACGGGAGGCCACACAGCAGGAAGGCGGCCTTCCCACCCCAACCCACATCCCCACATAAAAATGTTCGCCCCAGCAGCCCCCCCTCCCCACACTGACTGCGGCCCTGGAGACCTGCTCCCACGAGAGTCCTCGCACGTTCAGCCTGAAACTGCCACCTCCTGGGCGCTCAGCACCTCCGGGCTGTGTGACAGAGGCACGTGTGTCAGTGTCCTCCTCTGTGCCACGGGGTGATAACAGTACCCAGCTCCCAGGGCTCTCGGAAGGACGGAATGAAGTAGTATACGGAAAACATCTGGCACCATCCCCGGTGTAGACCAGACCGTGAATGTTCTCAGCGCATGACAAACTCGGTTAGAACTCGGATCCTGGCTCCCGGTAAGTGCACTGTGGTGGGGGGGGGGGCGCTGAGGAGAGGAACTGCCCTCTGGTCCGTGCGCTCTTGCGTGGCTTGTACGCCGCCCCCTTGCTCGGCAGTGTCCCTCCCTCAGGGCTCAAACCAGTACAGGCCCGAGCGTGGTGAGGGGCCCAGGACCCCGCAAGAGAGGGCGGTAAGAACACGAAGAGTGCAATAAGCCCTCTGTTCTTCGCAGTTTGTAGCAGGAAGTGTCATTCCACACAGAACGAAGCTGGGGCCTCAGAGAGACTGAGCCACCTGCCTGGGGTCACACAGCCTTTAGGGAGCAGAGGCGGGAGCTGAACCCCAGCCGCTGACTCCTGCTCCAGTGCTCCTCTAACTGAGGGGTGAGCCCTGATTCTGGCTGACCCTATCCCCACCCACCCCGGGGCCGGTCTTGGCTAGAGCCCTGGGCTGGTCTTCACTGCTCTCTGGGACTGACAGGGCCTGAGACCCAGGAGGAGTAGATAAAGAGACTGAGTGCTCTTTCCATGCCCCTAATCCTTCCATCCGCACCTGGACCCTTCTGGCAGCTCCAGCTCCAGGGAGGAGGCAGGGAGGTGCCCAGACTCAAGGATTTCACGCACCGGTAAAATTTCCAAAAAATACTTGGGGACTGGTTGTCAACTTTTTATTTTGCCAAGTAAGGACATTTGGAAAAAAAAAATTCCCAGCCCCATCATTTCATAAAAGAAAGGACGTAATCTCAGACTAAAAGTCCTTTAAATGGAATAAATTTAGCTTTAGGAAAAAGTCACCACATTGTGCTTATTTCCCTCGATTTTGCCTTAGGCCACTGAAAACCACATGGGTCTGCTGACATTTCTGAGAACCAGTCAGAGCTCGGGCTTGGGAGACACACAGACATGGGTCCGAATCCTGCCTCCAGCATGGACAAGCGGTGTACTTGGGTGCACGTTATTTCCCCTCCCTGAGCTTCACTTTCTGGTCTGCATAATGGGAACAATAATAGTGTTTGCAAAATGCTAGCTCCTGCGGAGAACTCAGGCAGGCCCTGGCTCCCAGCCAGGGGCACCTCCCTGTCCTGTCCCTGCCTCTGCCTCCCCATTGCCCACAGGGCCAAGCCCACCTCCATAACTTGATGATCCAGGACAGGGTAGGTAGAGGAAGAGAGTTCCAGCTCAAAGCCTTTGCTCTCGCTGTTGCCTCCAAGTGGAGCGCGCTCGGGATAAAAATCACGAGAGCCTGCAGCTCAGTGCCCGCCCACAGAGAACCGGGGGTCCTTTCTCCAATTTCCCTCTAGTTGGCAAAACCCTTCTCATCCTTATACCCGGCCTCAACGCCACCGTCATTCCCTGGCTCAGCAAACATTTACAGATTACCAACCACATGCCAAGCACTGTGCCCAACCCCCACCTCCCAGACCTCACAGTCCAATGCAGGAGAGCACAGAAGAACGCACAGGGCGGGGAGAGCCGGGCTCTGGGGAAGGGCCCCCAGTGGGGCCTGGGGTGGGGTTGGGCGGGGAGTGAGTCCAAGAAGAGGTGGTGCTCCCGGTGAGAAGGGAAGGATGGATAGGAGTTCACTAGATGATGGATAGGCCAGGCGAGGGAGTGTCAGGCCGCAGGAAACGCACAGAGAGCTTTAAACAGCACATTTTGGGGACACTACAAGTTGCTTCTTAGGTAACAAAAGATGCTTGAGGGGTGCCTGGGTGGCGCAGTCGGTTAAGCGGCTGCTTTCAGCTCAGGTCACGATCCCAGGGTCCTGGAATCGAGCCCCACGTTAGGCTGTCTGCTCAGCCAGGAGCCTGCTTCTCCCTTTCCTCCCTGCTTATGCTCTCTCTCGCTATCTCTGTCTCTGTCTCTGTCTCTCTCTCTCTCAAATAAATAAACAAAACCTTTAAAAAACACCAACAAAGGATGCTTGAGGGAGGGGGTTCCTGACTTGGCCAGTGAGGGGTATGGGAGTCACTGCCGGGGCACTGGGGAAGCAGAGGTTGGAGGGAGAGGCTGAGTTTGAGGTGCCCACGGGATGAGGGGGCAAGGTGTTCACAGGAAGCTCAGGGATGAAACTGCAGAGGGCAGGCTGTCATCCCAGAGGGGACCTCCAGGGTCACAGGAGCGCATGAGCCTGCCCCCCCATACACACACAAAAACTCTGTACAGTGAGGAGGACACAGGACAGAGCCCCAAGGAACCCCAACAGTCAATGGGCAGAAAGAGAGAGAGCCAGAGAGGCCGACTGAGGAGAGTCAAGGCAAGGCCCAATGGGCTTAGACCCTCAGGGGCAGCATGGCAGCATCCTCGGGAACCCCGTCCTGGGTTTGAATCCTCCCTCTACACCTTACCAGCTATGTTGACCTGGGGCCTTCATTCCCCTATCTGTAAAACAGGGCTGATTTATTTTCTACAGCAAGGAAAATAAAGGGCAGAGGGGAGGGCGCCGACATCCTGGGGCGGCCTCCAGCGCACCCCCAGGCTGCACCTCCCTCCCGCTGCTGGGCCCCGGGCCACACTTTCCTCCCCTCCTCTGTCTCCCCCACCAGACTGCCAGCAATCCCCAGAAGGTGGAAAATTAGACGAGTGAGGAAGTCAGGGGTGGAATGCCAAGGGAGGCATTCCTCGGTCCCGGGCGACTCCAGCACAACCCCTGTCTACTGAGGGGGCCCGTGTGTGCTGTGTCCTTGGGCAATCAGGTCCTTTCTTCTGGCCTCAGTTTCCCCATGTGTGCAAAGAACCCACGGCTCTGCTTGAGCTCCGAGGCCTTTCTGGCTCTGAGGCTCTGCAGCAGGGAGGGTAGAAAGTCCTATTTCTGCCCCAGGAGAGGAAATCGCACAGGGGTCCGGGTCCCCATTATGCCCAGGGATTGGTCCCTCCGGAAGAGGATGGCAGCCGGGCCAAGGAGGGCAGGAGCAGAGGCGCCCGGGATTGTGCTGACGAAGCTGTTCCTTCTCCCCTCCTTTGCTCCCTGCCCCCTCCCCTCCCAGGGGACAGCCAAGCCCAGCAAAAAATAAACCCAAAGACGGTGACCTGGGGAGGCCTGAGGCTCTCAGAGAGGAGTGGCAGGGAAGGAAGGGTGGCAGCGAGGCAGCCTGTGACCACCCCCCTAAAGCCAAAGGGTACCTGGTCTGATCCCTCTCCCCCACCCCCCAGGCTCAGCTCAGAGGGAACAAGCTCTATCTACTCTCCATCCTCACCCCTGTGAAGGAGGGGTGCCAGTTGCTTGACAGGGATAATGAGCAGAGTAAATCTTGTCCAGCTCAGCTAGACATGGGTCCCCAAGTTTTGGGAAGAGTACCCCAGGGAATTTCACTCTACCTCCTGCTTAGTGGGCAGTCCTTCCTGCTGTCTGACCTTCATCCCTTATGCTTCAGTGGGAATCATGCTCCATTTATCTCCAGCAAGCTTTCCCCCTTTCCCACCTCCCTGGCCTGGATGTCCGAGGAGTCTCAGGAGAAAGTACTCCCCCCCCCCAGCTCCAGATTTTGCTGCAGAGATTGGGGAGGGCCCCTAGGTCAGAGATCCCACTCCACCCACTGTTCCCCAATCTCCAAGAAGGAAGGAAGAGGGAAGGAATTGCTGAGCTCCTGCTCCCTTGGCCTCCCTCCCTCAGGCGCTGCCCACAGATTCCCAGCCCAATTAGTCTGCTGCCTGGGGCTGCCCCTCCCGTTCCTTCCTCACCTCCCCCCCAGGTGCCAACCCCCAGGGCACACAGATCCTGCCCTAGGGACAGAGTTGCCCAGAAAGCCTGGAGTCCTAGGGGCACTTAATGGGGGTCCCAGAGGTCTGACCAGCACCCTCTCCCTAGCCCGTCAGAGCCCCAGCTGGGGGCAGGCAGCCTCCCGAGGGCCCTTCCAAGTGCTCCCAGTCCTCTGAAGGGCCCAGGGAGAAGGTGCTGGAGACTCCCTTGCCCACCCCGCCACTGCCTTCCTGCAAAACTCAAGGTCTGCACAGGGGCTCCCTATGCTCCTTCACAGTCACTCTGTGCCCAGCAGCCTGAATGGTCCACGCTCCTATTTAGCCCCATCTTACAGAGCGGGAGAGTGAGGCTCGGGGATTGGGGTGGAATGTGGGTGGGTACCTTCCCAGCACGTGTTGAGATCTCTGCATCTCCTTTGGGATTCCCTGTCCCCGTTCCCCAGGATGATATGCTCGGGAGAAAGTGGGGTATCGCCCTCCTCTCTCAGGGGTCCCCAGCTGTCCCCCTGAGCACCGTGGGGCCAGGCTTGCTGCAGGTTTGACCACGAGGCCCACACCCCGGCCGTGCCGTGACGCTGCCACATACACCCTCCCCCCCCACATAGACACGCTCACCCCCACCCCCAAGGGCTCTCTGCCAGGGGCTGGGAGAGGACGCAGGAGAGACCAGGGGCCGGGCAGGAGTCCCAGGTGGGGTGCAGGCCTGGTCTGTCTCCCTGTGCCCCCCAGGTCTGGTACAGAGCAGCCTAGGGACCCAGATTGGAGTCCTGGCACCACTGATCACTAGCTGTGTGGCCTCGCACACGTGGGTGGCATCCCCTTCCTCACCTTCCTCAAATGTGCACTGAGGATCACACGGGGCCTGCCCTCCGCACTGGCTGTGGGTTAGATGAGGGACTGCAAGGCCGGACCCGCAGAGAGCTCCCCCCCACCCGCAGTCACGCTGGGCTCTGCGCTCGGCCAGGACACGGTCAGACCCTCCCCAGGCAGGAGGACAGTGAAAGTGACAGCGACAGAACCACCCCGTGCCAGCGCCGGTGGCTGCCGCCCGTGCCCGGCACAGCGCCCCCGCTTTAACCCCCTCGCCCCAACTATGCCCGCTTTCAGGTAACAAAATCGAAGCTCAGAGAGGTTTAGTCACTTGCCCAAGGACACATAACTGCTCAGGGTGGGACCAGAAGTGAACCCAAATCTGTCAGACTCAGATCTCATGCTCTTAACCGGCTGTGGGGCAGCCTCTGGGGGGATGACAAGTGCCCCCCTCTTTCTCCACCCCAGCCCCACAACTCCCACACTCGGGGTGTTAGGGAGGGGCTGCCCCTGAATTCCCTGCTGGGACCCCCATGGGTGTGGTGCCGGGGAGGAAGGGCGATGAGCCGCTCCGAGTCCGAGTCTGGGGAAGCTCACTGCGTGGCCTCCTTGGGGGGCAGGGGCAGGGCCTTGCCCGCTCTGCAGAGCCTTCCTTTCTCCTGCTCCCCAGGAGGTTTCAGCTCCGCGACTGGCTCCGAGACCTTAAATTAATCCCCCACTCAAAGTGCTGCCATCAGCCCAAGCGTAATCACCTCTTCAAACACGCCTGGCTCCAACATTCCGAGAATATAGGTTTCCGCAGCAATAGGGACTAAAGTCAGACATTCAGCAGGGCTTCCTCAATGGAAGGAATGAATGTACTATGGAGCTGGGGTGGGGTAGCAACGAGAAGTCTAACCTGCTCCAGTGACCCCAAAGGAAAACTCGGGCAGGAGGGCGCAAAGAGGCCTAAGGGGCAGGGAGAGGGACAGAAGAAAGCATAGAAAGCTTTCTTAGCAGACCATAGCCGACCATAGCAGAATGGTCTTTCCATTCGCCCCCTCCTCACAATACAGACCAAACAAAAGAATGAACACTGAAAACAGAAGCACCAAAAATCTGGGTCACACTCCAAGACTTTCCCCATCGTAAGGCCAAGTTCCTGGGGTGTTAGCCTTCACCATCAGCTGAGAACAGACCTAAAGTCCTGACCTGGGAGTCCGAAGGACTGGGGTCCTGGCACCGTGGACCACCGATCTGCCAGATGTGAGCTGGGACAGGTATCTGCCCCTCTCCGTGCCTCAGTGGACCCAGCAGCACACTGCAGCCCTGGGCAGAAGGGTCCCAGGGGGATCCTTCAGGGAAAGCAAAGGCCAGCCGAATTCTAGGAGGCCAGCTACCCTGCTCCCACGTGGCCCTGAGGCAGCCCTCCCAGGTGGACATGCAGGTCAACATAGGCCTATTAAGGGCAGCCCTGCTGGTGTGGACAGGTGGAGGCAAGAAACTCAGGGAAGGGGGTCAACTCTCTTCTGTCCTAGGGGTCTGGGCTGGGGCTGCAGGCCCAGGGGTGAGTCTCTGAAGTCAGTGGAAAGGTGGGGGCAGCTCTGCATTACATTTCCTTTCACTGGATGAATGCTGCTGGTGCTTCTGTGACACCCATGGCCACGTGTGTCAGGGCTGTAGTGAGTGTGTGCATGAGACGGACAGCTGAGTGTGCAGCAGGGACGTGTGTGTATGTGTGCGAAGCCGAGTACAGCACAAGTATGACCGCAATTGCCGTCCAATCTCACCAACTCTTCTCCCTGCCCACCCCCTGCTGCCTGGGTGCTGGGTGCTGGGTGCTGCGTGCTGGGTGCTGCGTGCTGGGTGCTGGGGACAGAGAAACAAATGACACAGGAGCGCTGCTCCTGCCGGGCCTGCGGCTGGGGCGCCGGCTGAGGCCAAGCGCTGAGTCACACCTAGCTCTCAGGAGGCTCCTCAGGGACCTCTCCTGAGCCTCAGTCTCCCCATCTGTCAAACGAGGAGGATAGCGACACCTGCCTGGGGGAGGTGGTTTGCGGAGAGCGCCGCGCACGGTGCACAGCTGCCGCTCCAGAGATTTCTGTTCCAAGGGCAGGAGCCCCCCAGGCAGCTGCGGGGAGCCGGGGTGGGGGGTGGGGGGGGGAGGGGACGTCCCAGATAGGGAGTCAGGAGTCTTGGGGTCTGGTTCCGCATCTGCTTCTGATTCACTGTGTGACTTGGGTCCCCAGAGCCTTCGTTTTCTTATACGCAAAATGGGCTGTCCAAATGTTGAGGACCCACCTCGTGGGGACGCCTGAGGGCTCCGGGCCTCCTTTGCGGGGTTGATTTCCAACCCAGCGAGCCATCTTTCTCAGACTCTGGGCAGGGTGGGAGCTTGGAAGCCTCCCGGGTTGGGAGTCTGCGGGCCCCAGGAGCTGCCGCCACGTCCTCCCCTCCCCATTCCCACAGCTTCTGACCCCAGGGACAAGGCTGAGGAGGATGTTTACAGAGTGTAGACCTTCACACAGAGAAAGTGCTGGGCAGCTGGGGGCTGGAAGCAGCCAGAGTCTCACAGTGGCTCACGGAAAATGGCGGGTAATGACCTTGCCCTGTATCAGCCCCTTTCAGCCCTTGGTCTTCAAAAGGGACGCTGGGGGGCAGGGGGGCTTTGAGAGGGTGCAGCAGGAAGTGAGCCTTCTCCCCCACCCCACCCCCCTCACCGAGGGCTCACGAAGCAGGATGGGCTGTGGTGTGGTATTTCTCAAAATTCAGAGAGCTGGGCCTATGAAGGGTTGAGGGCTTGATCAAAGACTGGGATGCTGAGGAGGGATTGGGGTTTGGTGACACGACCAGGGGTCCACAGAGAGGTGAGAGGGCTCAGAGAGGGGCCGGCGATCCCGCCTTCTGGACCTCAATAAGGAGAAGACGGGAGTCGGCGGTGCCCCCTTCCCAGAGCCCACAGCTGCGCGGGGAAGGAGAGACAGAATCCAGGCTGGTCCTCTGGGCAATCCCCCAAACGTCGGTACCAGAAAAGGTACAGGTTGTGCAGGGACCTCACTGGCAGGTGTGAGGCTGGCGTCCCCTGGGGTGAAGAGACCCAGCTCGCCCCAGTTCCCTCCTTCCTGAGCCCTACTCTTCCAGGCTTTCCTGCCGGATCTCTCCTGCTAGGGCCTGAGTCTCTGGGGAGGGGGTGCTGGCTAACTGTGTGCCCTGGGACCCCTGCACCTGGGCCACCTCTGATCACCTGCCGTGGAGGTGGGAGAGGATTGGACCCAAAGTGCAGCAGGAGGGCTAGGAGTCCACCAGCAGGAAGCACTTCCTGGCAAGAACAGCCAAGACCCTACAGAAGTGACTGAGAAGCCCCACATCTGGAGCGCCTCGAGAACAGCAGAAGCCTCCTGTCTGGCCCCCTCCGCCAGCCCCAGGAATAACACCCATCTTTCACACTCAGACAGGCCCTTGCAGCGCACCCAGCTCTTTCCCACCCATTACCTCATCTGAGAGGGAGGCCCACAAGGTTGGGGTTTCCACGCACTTTTACAGCCGAGACATCTAAAAGCTCAGAGAGGCCCAGAGATCAATCCAGGATCACACAGCACCCAAGAGGTGGAACTTCCGACCCCTCGCTCCATTTGATCTCTAAGCCAGAGGATCGATTCCCCGAGATCCTAACCCTCTGGACGTTTTCCCACCGCTTTTCCTCCCCCAGAGCTCCTGAGAAGCCTCATCGCTGGGCTCCCGGGGACAAGTGGTCAGAGCAAGCATGCCCCTGGCCAGGGCATTCCTGGCATCCGGAAAGGGCAGGATGTGGGGCAAAGGTACCAGCAGATTTAGCTCCTGGAGAGGAAGGAGAGGCCCTTCCAGAGCAGGCGAAGACAGCAGCTGGCTGGGCGACACAAGGCGGGTCCTTCACCTCCGGTGACCCCCGTGGGGGCTGAGAAGCCAGGCCTCAGGATGAAAGACCCCCTCCTCAGAGGCCTACTGCTTTCCCCGGGGCCCAGTCTTGCCTTGGAAGAGTCATCTCCCAAGAGGAGCCCATGGAAGTCACAGCCGCTCTCCACGAAGTGTCTCAGCCTCCTTGGGCACCCGGGGCCACATGTGGGCACCTCGGCCACCCTTAATTATCAGTCCTCTGCTGCTCTCACCTGACTCCGCTGTCCCTTGTACTGTCATCTCTCCAACAATCCTCTCTGTGGCGAAAAATATTCATCCTGGACCCTCCCGATTGGCACTGGGGGTGGGGCTACTCCTAACAGTTGATCCTGACCCTAAGTCTGACCCGGTGTCCTGACAAACTCCCCTCTGCTCCCGGCCTAGCCCGGCGGGAGTCTCTACACCGAGTCAACGCTGCCACTCCCGGGAGCCTACTGGCTGAGAGCGTTCTCTTCCTCCACCCTCCCTGCGGCCAGGGGGCTCTTTGGCCAGCATTTTCCTCCCCTTCAGCTCTGAAATTCTGCAGGCCCCGTTAGGATGGGGCAGAGGCAGGCAGAAAGACAGACCAAAAGACAGGTAGACAGACAAGTAGAAGATTAAGACAGTCAGATGGACAGGCAGATGGACAGACGGACAGACAGGCACACCTAGGGATGCCTGTGCCAGGGAGGAATGGAAACAGACAAGCAGAAGGACCGCTGAACAGTGAGAGGGGGAGACGAACAGACAGGCCAACTCGCACACAGGTGGAAATTCCAGCAGGGGGACAGCCAGACAAGGCAGAAAAACTTTCCGACAGTCAGGTGGACAGGCAAGGGGGCCACCCAGGAGACCCCAAGACCAGAGGGCCCTCTCTGAAGGCAGCAAGAAGGGATTAATATTGGTACATTTTCCAGGGACAGGAGGTCTTTCTCGGGCACCTTCCGGGCGTCCCAGAGCCAGGCCCAGCCCTTCAACTGATATCCGCGGGGCCTCTCATGTTCCCGGCTGGGCCAGGCCGTCCCCCAAGACTGAGCTCTAGGCTGCCAAAATTCACTCTTTACATCCAAGAGGGGTCAGTGTTTTTGAAAGTTGTAGGAGCCTAGTAAGGGGGAGGAGGGGGCCCGCAGCATCAGTGTTTCCAAACCGACCTGCTCTCCTCTTTCTTTTTCCCCAGGGTGCCCAGAGCCAGGCCTGGTGCAGCAGCCAGTGAGCTGGGCAGGCTAGCGGGCCCAGCCACGGGGCAGGCAGGGCAGGCAGGGCAGCCCGCTGCTGCTGCCACTGGCGAGTAGAGGGTGGAGGAGAGGCTGGGTGAAGACAGACAGTCACACAGCACACACGAGTGTCAGGGCTCAGGTGGCTCATGGGGACCCCCAAACCCCTACAATGGGGGGTCAACCCAGACTGGGGTGGAGGCCATCCCTGTAGAGGGCCATCTCCAAGGCGAGCCCAGGTGGGAGCCCACTGTAGCAACAAAGTTGGGGAGATGTTGACAGAAAGTGTGTGGGGGCCAGTGGGTCCCCTTTGTGTCTGGGGCACAAGGAGACGGAGGCAGGGAAGAGGAAGGGGGACCCCACTGTAGTGGCTCCGGACTTCAGAGGGGATGGGGGACAAGAAACTGGCTGTGGAGAGTACCTGGGACAGAGAAGTAGGGGTTGGCAATCAGGATGAAAATAGTTGAGGTGGGGAGGTTAGGAGCGAGGTCAAGCAGGGGTCAGGACCCGGGGATCAGGGTTAAGGTCAGGCTGGGGATCAGAAATCGGGCTCAGGCCCGGGGGTGGGCGAGAGGAGGGTCGGCCGTGGGAATGGGGGGCAGGGGGCGGAGCCAAGGCGGCCCGGTGGCCGCGGGGGAGCCCAGGCTCTGGCAGGGGCGGCGCCGGGGCCCGAGCGCGGGGGCGCGGCAAGGGGCGCGGGGTCGCAAACTCACATGAAGACGTGGTAGACGAAGGCCCAGCCGCGCGGTCGCTCCAGCACGTTGTAGACCCAGTTCTGCAGGCGGCGGTAGCGCTTGTGCGCGGCCGAGGAGCGCTGGCCGCAGGCGGAGCCCGAGCCCGAGCCCGGCCCAGGGAGGGGCGCGCCCGGCGGTAGGGGGCTGCCCAGGAGGCCGAGGCGGCGCGGGGAGCCGCCCCCGCCCGCCTCGCCCCGCTCGCTCTGCACGGCCGTGAGCGCCACCAGCTCCGCGCGGGGGGCGTCCCCGGGCGGGGGGGCCAGGCCGAGACGGCGCGGGGGGGCCTCGGCCATGGGCGGCGCCGGGCGAGGGGTGGGGGGGCGCCGGGGCCCGGCTACGGTCCGGGGCGGGCGCGCGCGGGGCGCTCAGCGGCGCATGGCTCGGACCCGGGCCTGGCGGGGCGGCCCGGGGCGGGCGCGGGCGGCGGGGGCTAGGGGCCGGGCCGGGGCGGCGCGGGGGCCGGGGGCGGGCGCGCGGAGCCTGGGGGCCGCCGGAGCCCGCACTGACCGCCCGCTTCCCCGGCGACTGGGGCGGCTCTTTCCGACTCCAACTCTCTTATTACGCGCTCCATGCCGCTCGCCTTTCCACCTGCCTCAGGCGCGCCGCTCACATGTCATCCTCCCCCGCCCCGCCCCTCCCCCGCCGCCCCCGCCCGCCCCGCGGCCGCCTTCCCAAATCGGGAGGGAGCGAGCAGGCGGGCGCGGCGAGGCGGAGGGGGCGCGCGGAGCAGGCGGCGGGGCTGGGCGCACCGGCCGCGCGGGCCGCCGAGTCGGTGCCGGGACCCGACCGCGTGGCGGCGGCCCCCGGGGGCTGGCCGCGTGCAAGTGGCGCGCACTCTGCGGCGAGGGGCTGCCGGGACCCGAAGGCCGGGCTGGGGTGGGACGCCTCGTGTGGGGTTGCGGAAAGTGGAGAGTGGGGTGGGGAGTTGTGGCCGCGGCCGTGGACGGGACTCCGCGTCCCGTGGAGTTTAGGTGTGAGTGGCTGCAGAAGTGCGTGCTCCGCGCGTGCAGAGCGGGTGGCTGTGGGCGCGCGGTGACGGGACTGAGTCCGTGCAGGTGCGTGGCGTGGACACTGTGTGGATAGGTGTGAAGATGAGTGTGCACGGTCCAGGCCCCGCTGGGTGGTGGCGGTGGAAGCGAGGAGGTGTGCCGCGACGCCGGGTCGTGCCCTTAGTGCGCTGGGCGGCGTGTGTAAGCGTGCCGGGGCTCCGTGTGGCTACCTGCAAGGCCTGCTGTCCACGCGCCGCCGAGCTGTGCCGGTGTGCTGCACGGTGGACCCGGGTGTGTTTTCTCTTTGCTCCCACCCACCCCCACGTCTGAGCTGGCCTTCTTCGGGTTGGGGGAAGAGCCCCCCAGGCCGGCCACCTCGCCCCAGAGTCTCCTTGGAATGAGGGGCCTGCTCCGCGCCACCTCAGTCTGAACCGCTCCCTAGCCTCCGGGGTCAGGGTCAGGGTCAGGGTCAGGGTCAGGGCACGTGGGTGTTGGGAGGTGAGCTCTGAACCAGCGCGGCGGGCTGGACGACTTTCTCCCCAGAGGCCCGCAGAATCCCACCCAAAACCCGGAGACTCTTTCCCACGCACTGCCTCTCCAGCTGGAAAGTTCCTGGCGCCTGACCTCCTCTCTCTAGCAGTAGGAGGCGGCCCTTTCGTTCCCTTTAGCCCTCTCGGCCCTGCACAGAGCGGTAATTTGGGTTTCCCGATCCTCCTTCCCTCTTCCCCTGAGGGAAGCTTCGGCCACACCAGCCGCTCCCTCCGCAGGCCCTGCCCCAGGGGGAAGGCTTCCGCTGCAAACTCTTCTCGTTCCTCCGGGAGTCTCTCGGGGGACGGAGCCGAGCGGGAGGGGCGGGGCAGGGGGCGGGAAGGCGAGCTCGATTCTCAGCTGTCAGCAAAGGCAGCATTGATCTGCTGAGCGCCCGTGGGGGAGGGAGGGAGGCAGATCTGCGGGCGGCGGGGAGGGGGTGCAGGGACCTGGGGGGGTCCCCAAGGGACCCGCTGACCCGGATGGCGACCCTTTTCCCTCTGCATAACAAGGGGTGCCTTCTGGGGTCAGACCTGAATCTTTCCTGCTGCTCTAGGCTCCAGGCATGCCCAGGGCCAGAGCCTGATACCTCTGGGCAGGTTATGCCCCGACCTCACTGGTAGCTGGGGAAGGTTTCCGGACCCCAGGGCCCAGCTACAGATGCAGTGCCTGGGCTGGGCTAACCCATCCGCTCCCTGTGGACTAAAGCCAGCAGCCCCCAGACGGGGTACCGCCCTCCGGACTCTGTGGGACTGTGTCTAGGCTTCATCAATCGGGGGTCCTGGAGGGTGGGATTGAGGTCTGGGAACTTGAATGGTAGGGGGAAAGAAAAGCAGTTGTAAGGGATTTGGGGGCTTTTTGAGGCTCTTCCCTTACCAGCACCCAGAATATCTGAAATTGGGTCTGTTCTTGGAAATGTGAACCTTACGCTTAGTATCTCTTCCCATTTGGGGGACTGAAAAAGTCTCTTCCTTTCTTTATGAGGAGAGGGCCCCTCATCATTACCCCCCTCATAGGTAGCAGGAAAAGGGAGGAGACCATGGTTGCAGCTGGAGGGATGGAAGTCAGATCTCAGGAAGGACTTTCACAGGACCCAGAGGCCTGTTTCTCCTGCAGGTGTGTGTGTGACGAGCGGAGGGACAGGCCCACTGCTTTTTAAAGTGGAAAGACACGAGACTCTTCTTAAGGGGTGAGGGGAATGGAGAAGACGGTCCTTGAAGCCCATAAGCAGTTTATTGGGGGGGGGGGGCATGCACACACACGGGGACTGGAGGAAGCAGAGGAGAAAGTCCAGTTCAGAGAGGACAGGTGGCCCTTCGGAGGGTCACCCGGTGGCCTTCCTGCCCCATCCGGATTCCCAGGACATGACTGGGAGGACGGACTTTCCCCACTGCAGCCTTTAGTGACTAAGACACTTTTCTGAGCAAACAGCTGTCTCAGGCTCTCTCAGTCTGCCTCCCTGCTGCAGGGGTGTGTGGGGGGTGGGGAGTTGTGGTTTCCCACCCTCCTCCCTCACTCCCTCTCTCCCACCTGTTTCCCGCACCCCACCCTCAGCAGCTTCTTTCCCACCCTCCAGCCCCTGAATCTGTCCCTGGTGACCCTGCCAGAATGGTTCCACTCTGCCCAGACTCACTGTGCCACCCGGGCAGAGCCCTTCCCCACTCTGGGCTTCAGTTTGCCCATCTGTACAAGAGGCAGGGGCAGGGCTCCAGGATCTCCTGTAGTTCAGCACTGTCACCACCATCCATCAATGGAGCAAGTATTGATTGAGAAGAAGGGTGGGGAGGGGGGGCTCCCATTTGCGGGGCACCAACTGGTTGCCAGGCCCTGCCTCGTCTGGGACAGAGAGAAGCCACTTGCATGTGTGGAAGCGGAGGCTCAGAGAGGTACAGGGAATCACTGAAGGGTACAGAGCCTGTGGTAACCCCAGAACTGTCCGTGACCTATCCTCCCTGCTGGCTGGCACCTGCCTACTGTGCCCTGGGATCCTGGGATCAATGCTGGGGGCTGAGGGGACTGCAGATGGCCCGATCTTGTTCTCTAGGACTCTCTCCTGCCAGGTCTGTAAGCGTTCGGGCCTAGAAGTGGCTGGGACCTGGGTCCCAGGGCCAGACTCAAGCCTGTCATTGACTGTAACAGCCACCAGGGTGACCTCAGTCAACCAAAGGTGCAGATCCCTTTCTTGAAGCGGGAAGGGGGTTTTAAGTCAGTGGTTCTCAGGCTTCTTTAGCAGTGGAGTGGTGAGGCAGCGCCCAACGTGTAAAAAACATTAAAACAGACGTGCTCTGCTTGAATTGGGGTTGAGGAGAGGGGTCAAGTTTCCACCCACCAGACCTCCTACTTTTCCCTCTCCACATCCCAGAACCCCCCTGGGTTTTTCTTACAGCTCTCCGGGCTGTGAGAGTTCAGATGAGGGAAGAGTCTCCATTGGCAAGGTCCCAAGAAGGGAACAGAGGGGTGGAGGGCTCGGGGAGGTGCAAAGAAGTATAGTCAGTAAGGCCTGCAGCCCCTGGGCTGAGGTCCGGGCTAAATGCTGAGCCTTGGGCAGGGTGCTTTATCTGCACTGTCTTATTTCAGCACCCTAACAACCCTGTGATGTACTGCTGCTTACGCCCCCATTTTCCAGACAAGAAGACTGAGGCTAGGGAAGAGACTTGCCTAATCTAGCTCTCTACCCCTGTGCTGTAGTGTGTGTGTGTGTGTGTGTGTGTGTGTGTGTGTGTGTGTGTAGGTGGGATGTGGGGATGGGGAAGAAGTTATAGAGCAAGGGGGAGGAAGGGTAAGCTTGGCAAGGGGGACACCAGGGATCTTGAATGCTAAGCCGCAGGGTCCCATTTGGCCTGATAGGAAACAGTGTGGCCAAGGCCTTAGCCTGGGCATGCTGCGGAGGCTGGGGCTCTGCAGGACAGGACTCAGGAGTGGGGGAGTTAAAGCGTCATAATTCAGGGAGGCTGGCAGTACCAGGGGCGGAAAGAGCACTGAACCACAAGTCATGCTTGGGCTTCCTGTCTCCTCCTCTGGACTAGCTGGTGACCTTGGGCAAGTCATTCCACATTCGCCCCACCTTCCCCAGCTATCAGGAAGACTGAATGCATGAACAAGTCATGATCGTGCAGGGAGCTGTACACATGTGAACCGGTCATCCTACTGCTCTTCGATAGGTGGGCGGTGTGGGTGGACAGGGGAGTGCTGTGGGAAGTCCCTAGTCCTAGCAGCTCTTCTCAATCTGGAAAGGCTTCCTTGGAGCAGGGGTTCGGAGTGCAGGGTGCTCCTGGGGTGGTGGTGTCACATGCATTATTTACCTCTAGGGCTCCACTCCACTGTAAGCAGGAGGAGGAAGTATAAGAGAAGGATCCGGCCTGCCTCCGGTCCCAGTGAGGCCAGAGAGAACAAGGGACGTAGGCCAACCCAGCAGGTGGGAGGTCCTGGAGGGGCCAAAGGAGTTTCTCTCCCCCCAGATCTCCAGGTGCCACTGACCTGTCCCCAGCCCAGACCACACAGGCCTTCTGGGCCGGTGAGCTCAGAGCCACAGGAAGTGGGGAGGGACCGGTGTCACTGAGCTCAGCGAAAGTGAACCCCCATTGATCCTCAGGGCTGGAGGGGGGCCCACAAAGAGGAGACACTGAGGGAGAAGGGGGTGTGGAATTGAAAGTCAAAACCATCCCTTCTCTTGTGGCTCCTCCTCTGCCTTTGGGATTCTTCCTTCTTGATCCCCAACTCCTGGAAGACCATGCAGAAGGTGCCACGACTACTTGCAGGTGTGCTGGTAGGCTCCACGTTCTCAGTGAGAGCAGCTGGGACAGCCATGTTGGTTGGAAGATGAGGAGGAAGGACATTTCTGAGTTGCTGAGAGTGCAGTGGAAGAAAGTCTCCCTGATCCCTGCTCCACTGGTGGGGGAAGCTTGGACAAGGGCTCAGAGAAGGAGATGATGTTAGCGGGAGGGACTGCAGATCGAGTTGCAGAGAATGGGCTTCAGAAAAGGGGTAAGACCTGATAAGGGAGATAGGGGTCCAGGGAGGAGAATGGGGGCTCACAAGGAAGACTGGGGGCTCAATGATGGGTGGGAGGCCCAGAGAGTGGGACTTCCAGGTTGAACTTGATTGAACACATACTGAAGTCCCTCTCTTCCCTGAAATATTAGCTATATACAAGATAAACGCTGGATAACTTAAAAATACATATCCAAACTCAAAAGCGAGAATGAGAAATCGCTAAGGGCCAGAAATGAGAAGGAATTCTGGTGGTGAGTAGGAGTGGAAGCTGTCCCTCTGAGAAGGCATCCAGCAGGATGGAAGGGATAATCGCAAACCCCACCAGTGGCAAGGGCTACAGCAGGCTCCCTGCCTAGTGTTGGGTCTGGGAAAGTGCTGCCTGGCATAAGCAGGACTAAAATATCTCTGCCTGCTAGCCTCGGGGTCTTGGCTTTGGGTAGAAAAATCCCAAGCCAAGACACTAATATAAGAATGGGTTTGTGGCTGGTGCACATCCACATGGCTTAGGCAGATTCAACCGAGAAATCATCCCTTAGGGTGGCCTCTGCACTCGAGGTACAGTCAGGAAAATGTGCTGAAAATAACTATCTCAAGGATGAACTTCACAACATATAAGAAACAGTAAGTGCAATATCTTGAGAGACACCTCTCTCATGGGAGAATTCATACCTAAGGACCTAGAGATAATGGAGCAGTCTGAAAGGAAGTTTAATATGGTTAAAATCTTCAAAAAGATAAAGGAAGGAATAGCATCTATAAAACAAGAACAGAAAGATATCAAACCATGTTGCAGATATCAACAGAACTATCTAGAAATTCTAGAAATGAAAATTAAAATCACTGACATTAAAAAAGAAATCAATAGGGGCGCCTGGGTGGCTCAGTCGGTTAAGTGTCCGCCTTCGACTCAGGTCATGATCCCCAGGTCCTGGGATCGAGCCCCACATCAGGCTCCCTGCTCAGCGGGGAGCCTGCTTCTCCTTTTTCCTCTGCCATAACCCCTGCTTGTGCTCTCTGGCTCTCTCTATCTCTCTGTCAAATAAATAAATGAAATCTAAAAAAAAAAAAGAAAGAAATCAATAGATGGGTTAGTAGAGTAAATGCAGCTGAAGAGAGAATTAGTGAATTAGAAACTAGAACTAAGGAAATCCTCCAGAACAAAACACAGAATAACAATGAAGAGATTAAACATATGAAAGAAAAGAGACATCGAAGATTGAGTGAGAAACCCCTGCATATATTAGTTCCAGAAAAAGATANNGGAAAGAGTGACCAAGATCTTTTCAGAAATAGGATGTGAATTTCTAGATTGAAAAGGCCCAGTCTGCCAAGTAAGATATCTTTAAAAACAAAACAAAACTACGTCTAGACACCTTTTAGCCAAAGTGTAGAATATCAAGAATAAAAAGGAAATTCTAAAAGGCACCGGAGAGAAAAAGATAGCTTATCTACAAAGGTCCAATAATTGAATTGACTGTAAGCATCTCATCAGCAACAACAGATGCCAAAAGACAATGAAATAGAATCTTCAGAGTGCTGAGGGCAAGTAATTCTGAACCTAGAATTCCATACATTGCCAAACCATCATTTAAATAAAGGGCAAAATAAAGACATTTTGACACATACAAGATCTTAGAAAGCTTCTGTCTCAGAACTTCACTTGAAAGAGAGGCACTGGGGCTTGGGGGAGGTTTGGGGAGCTGGAGAGGTGATGGGGCTCCAGGCTGCAGTGGGGTGGCCAGGCTGTTTGGGACGGCTCCTCAGCACCCGGCAGCCAGAGGAACCCAGGCCAGCCTGGCCCAGCTGGGACCCAGCTTAGGTTCTCCCCTCCTGGGTGCCAGCCTTGCTGTCCTCCCATCCCTACTTCCTGGGCCATGAGAGTGGCCCAGCACCCAAGCCGGGGCGTAACACTGCCAGCCCAGCTCAGGGGCCTCGGAGAGGCCACACCCAAGTTGCTAGTGCGACCTCTACTCTAGGGTCCCCTCCTCCTGGGAGGTCAGATGCCACCTCCCCAAGGCCTGTATGGACAGCTGGAGCAGTGGGACGAAAGCTAGGTCCCTACCTGGGGAGGGGAGTGCAGGGGCTCTCATTCTCTCTAGGAAAAGAATCACGGACATGGGGGAAGAGACAAGTGGGGCTGAGCTGGCTGGAACAGGAAGATTCTTGAAGCTCCTGGCTCCACTCACCCAGCTGGTGCCTCTCTGAGCCTCAGTTTCTCACTTAGAAAATGAAACTACCTACCTTATGAGGGTGTGAAGCTGGAATGATGTCACCCATCAGGGAGCAAGCTTAAATATATTTTCCTGCACAGAATTTTTTTAAAGATTTATTTATTTAAGAGCAAGGGAGCATGAGCAGGAAGAGCAGAGGGAGAAGGAGAGAGAATCTCCAGCAGACTCCGTGCTGAGCGTGGAGCCCGACGTGGGGCTCCATCTCACGACCCCGAGATCACGACCTGAGCCAAAACCAAGAGCCAGATGCTTAACCAACTGTGCCACCCAGGCTCCCCTCCTACACAGAAATTCCTTGAAAGAATAATCTCCATCTGATACCCCTGCATAGCATATTATCAGTGCTCAATTAAAAGATAGTTAAGAATAAAAAACAATCACAAGAGCAAAGGAGTAGTGGTGGGCATGCGCACGGGTTTGGAGGCCCTGTCTTCGGAGAAGGGTTTCTGTGCATTCACTCTTCATCAGTCACTGCCATCCTCCTGGTGCCGGGCCCCGTGCTGGGCTCTGGGGGTGCAGAGAGGACTCTGGACTGGAGGAGGACCATCTGTGAGGAAGATAGCCAAACCCAGAACATTCTAACAGAGTGATAGGGGGTTTCTTCAGAGCCTAACTCGTCTTGTGTTTATTGTCTCTCTCTCTCCCATTCCCATCAGCCCTCTCCCCCAGCCCCCAACCCAATATAAGCTCCACGATAGCCCAAACCTCATCTGGCTCATTTTCAGCTGTTTTTTCAATGCTCAAAACAATTTCTGACACACAGGAAGTGCCAAAGAAGTATTTGCTGAATGACTGTGGATATGAGCACGAATAATCGAGGCTGTAGACGTTGCCATGGGAGCATGGAAGAGGTCTTTGCAGACTCTGCCCCAGGAGTTAGAAGTTTCTCAGCAAGGGCCATTTAAATGGGGCCTTGATGGATGTATAGATCAGTAAGTGGAAAAGAAATAAAAGGACATTCCAGGCATTGGGGCCAGTACATTCTGAAAATAGGGAGGTGAGCTCAGGGACCAGTGAGTAACGGAGTGTGCAGGGAGTGCAGGAGAGAGAGGAGTGGAAAGACACAAAGCTGGGGGGATGAGAAGGGCCTTGAATGGAGAGGGGGGTAATCAGAAGGGGGAATGAAGCATGAGAGACTATGGACTCTGAGAAACAAACTGAGGGCCTCAGAGGGGAGGGGGGTGGGGGAATGGGATAGACTGGTGATGGGTAGTAAGGAGGGCACGTATTGCATGGTGCACTGGGGGTTATACGCAACTAATGAATCATCGAGCCTTACATCAAAAACCAGGGATGTACTGTATGGTGACTAACATAATATAATAATAATAAAAGAAGGGCCTTGAATGAATCTGGGCTGCCAGAAAGTCCCTATAAAATCTGAGAACCAGGGCGCCTGGCTGACTCAGTCAGTGGAGCATGTGACTCTTGATCTCAGGGTCATGAGTTCGAGCCCCATGTTGGGTATAAAGGTAACTTAAAAAATAAAATCTGAGAACCTACCCTGATGTAATACTCGGATAGTGCTTCCAGCCCTCAGTTGCCCCAAGGATGCCCCTGCCTTCAAAAGTTAAGGGTCTTATGGGGGAGGGTGCTAAGGGCCTAGGACCCATTGAGAAAGGGGACAGTCATACCCCCTGTAGGTCATAGAATTGTCTCAAGTTGGGTAAGTCTTGGACCAGGCACTTCCCTGAGTCTTGGGGAAGTGCTGCATGCTGCCCCCTTGTGGCCTCAGCAGAACCGAGTAGCAAGGAGGCTGGCCAGGTGGTCTGTTCCTAACCCCAGGGGTCTCCAGTCTCCGGCATCAGCCTCCGAGAGTTATCCCAACCACCAGCTGTCCACACACCAGATCCAACTGCTTTATTTATTCCACATATACCCAAGCCTGGACCAGTGGTCTGGGGGAGGTAGAATAAAAGGGGACGGTTCACATCTAGTAAAGCCTTGTTCTTAAACACCCCCCACCACCTTCAGCCAGAAAGCCACTATGTATGCACAGGGGTCAGGAGACCGGTATTTTGGCTTCAGCTTCACCCCAATTCATGGAGTGACCTTGGACAAGTCACTGCACTTTGCTGGGCCTCCCATGTCTCCATCTGTAACACAGGATCTCAATCCCTCTTCCTGTCTTCCCTACAGGGTCACCTGAAGATCATCGGGGGACGGATGCTGCAAGTGCTGGGGAAAATGTTGAAAGCATGCTCCGGATGTAAGGGGATCGTGCTGGGGATTAGATAGGGGCTCTCTTGGGCCGCACTAAAGTGTTTGTTTACACCCAGATGGGGCCTGCTGGCGGGGAAATTTAAAGGGAACGTGCTCAGTAAGAAAGCTGCTTGCCAATCACAACTGATCGAAACATCTCCAAAATAACGAACGTCTGTGGGGAACAGGGACCCACTGATTCAGGTGTGCAAATCCAACTACTTGGGTTTTCAGGAACGAGTTGAAGAGCGGCAAGGTGGGGCAGTGCCGCGGCCTCAATGTGGGGGCTCAGCCAGGAAATGAAAGAGCTGAGCTGCTGCCCTTCCTCTGCGGCCAGGTTCCCCCAAGCTTGCGTCTCTCCCGTGTGGCTGGGCTTTCAGGAGTATGTGCACGTCTCACTGAGACTTGGTACACAACAGTGGCAAAGGCCAGAGAAAAGTCCGAAGCGAGAATGAAGAGAACTTGATACAGGACGGGGGTGGGCACTAGACTTGGGAGTCAGGAAGAAGCCTGTGGGGCAGACCCACCGACTTCTTGTGATCATTATCACCTGCTTCTTCTCCCAAGATGTCACCGGAAGGGCACCACGTATCCAAAACCTCAAAACTAAGAAAATCTTTGCGTTTGCAAGAGAATGTTATTTTTCTTCCCTTCCTACCTGGTCTCATCTCTCGCTTTGCTTTGGCGGCCAGGAAGCTCAGGGTCAAATGTGAAACTGAATTCTAACAACTATATAGGTCTTTATGGCCAGAATATTTCTGTTCTTGCTTTATGATCCTGATTTCCTACTCAATTATATTTTTCCTAATTCTTATTTGTCATATTTTATTATTTTACTGTGTATGTTTTCAATGCAAGCCATCTTAATTTTTCTTGTGGAATGAAGTAAGGTACACTTAGGTAAATGACTGAAAATGAGGAGACGACGGATGGCCAAGGACTGACCAGGGCAGACAGTGGTGGGTATTTGGAGGGAGAATTACCATGGTAACAGGGTCAGACTTGCAATATCGCCTAATACCAAAGCCCCTTCCCTATCCCCATCTCACCCCTAAGACAATCCAAAGCAAAGGGAGTTTTCCACGATTTTATGGCATATTACCGTCAGAGAGGAAATTAATACCTACTTTTCCTGGCACTCAGTTCCCTGCTCTTCCCATGACAACAGGCCTCATTCTGGTTGTAAGGATGGCATGGCGAAGGTTAGGAAGGTGGCTCACTGCTGGCTTCCATGGCCAGTGAAAGCCAATGAAGAAGTAGAATGGTCTGTTCTTCCTGCTTCGATTACTAGGAAGTGGGCCCTGGCTGTGGAAGCCTTCTGGCCTGCTGCTGGCTGACGAGGAGCTTGGTCTCCCACCACGGCAGCTCAGGACGCAGGCCGGTGCCAGGGCAGAAGTGAAGGGACTTGTTTGATGGACAGAGACAGTTTCTTCCATGAGAGATGCTCTCTTGACCCTCAAACCAGCAGGACACGGCTGAATCCGGCCCACCTGTGGTAGTCTAAGGCAGGCAGGCAGGCACGTCCGAGCGGCAAATAGAGTCTGATGCGGTTCATCTTCAAAGTCAGCTGAAGACCTCCGTTTGAGTCAGATATGCAGCCTAAGTTCCCTTAGTTGTGGAAGTCCCTCCTCACAAGGGTCCCCCTCCCTCACAGACACCCAACCTGAGGGCAAACAAACCTTTCCAATTTCCAAGGCTTCCCAAGCAAAGTGGCCCCGTGAATGCCCCCCGACACAGAAACCCAGACTCTAAATTATCTAAAATGAGATTTATTGCATTTCATGCAGTCTGAAGTCCATGCAGCAAAGGAGACTAGCACAATTTTTGATGCATTTTAAAAATAAAAAATGGGGGTAGAGGTGGGCAAATGCACAGAGTTCTAGTCTCCTTGGGTCCCTGGGAGAGAAGGATTTGGAAATGAACCCATCCACTCTCCATGGCGAATGAGTTCATCTCTTAAATGCAAGGAATGTTTCCATGGCCTCTGGGTGCAAACACACAGAGCTCTGGGACAAGTGCAGGGTCGTGGGACAGGACCACTAGTGAAGAGGAAGCTGTGCGGTCACCTAACTCAATCTGAGGGCAGAACAAGGTGGCAAATCCTGGGGGCAGGAGCTGTTCCAAGGGTCAGGAGATAGCGTGCCCCCTGAGATTTGCTCCTGAAAAGAAGTGGCGGTAAGAATCCAAAAAAAGGAAAACAAAAGAAATATTTCTTCAACCACACTCTTCAAGAAAATGCCATAAATATGTTATTTAATATTTTCATTTCATAGCATTGGACACACAGATCAACATATTGAAATATTGATTCCTTGGAGAAAAAATGGAAAAAAAGGAAATAAAAAATATTGCATCGTTCTGTTGGAGAATCTCGGCCCCCAGGCGTGGGGCGTAGTGCACCAGTGTCCTAGCCTGCAGGAGGCGCGGAGGTCGGCCGGGTCCTCTGGGGAGGGAGGCTGTGCCCATCGCCCGGGGCTGTATGGCAAAAATTGTGTTGGGTGTCCTTGGCCTTGCCAGCTCAGGCCCTCAGTCGCCGGTCACCTGGGGGGCCTGCCCGTCCGAGGGCTGGTTGGCGGACTGGATGAACATGGGCTGGGCGAGGTCCTGGCCGGCAGGCATGGTGACTTGCTGGATCTGGTAGAGCTGCTGCGAGGGGTGGAGAGGAGAGAGTGAGGTCACCCCTGGGAGAGGGGCATGCAGCTCCCTATGGGCCTCAAGTTGGTCGGGGGCCCCAGATACCTCAACCACCACCCACTGTAAGGCGTCAGAGGGAGGAAGGGATGAGCTCTGCGGGGGCTGGGAGCAGCAGACACAGGAGGCTCCGGCCCGGTGGGAGGGGGTGTGTGTGGTGGGCGGGGAAGAGGTGCAGGGAGTTGCATTTCCTGTGGCTTTCACTTCTCTGGGCTCTGCCTCTCCCGTTAGCTCAGAGCCTCGAGCTTGCTGCACGCTGTTCCTCTGTGACAAACACAAGCAATTCGAACCACTGTACCAGCAGCTTGGAAGCCCGCAGATCCCCAACTCTTGGTAACCCTCACTAGCAGGGGCAGGAGGGCTACCCCCTCCTCCTCTCCTCAGAATATCTGGCTCAGGCTGAGGCTACAACTGAGCCTGCATTTCCTACCTGGGCCCTGCTGAGGAGGGGCCTGGGGTTTAACACGTATAAGCCAAGGCCCGTGAGGCACTGAGAAGCAGCTCACATAGCCGCTATGGAAGGACAGAGCCAAATGGACACTTGACTTGTCAGGTGTCCCCCCAAAAACCCCACAGGAAAAGACCCCGTCACAGGGGCCCTGGCATGTGAGCCTAGAACGTGGTGCGGGCAGAGGCCGGAGGTGGGTCCTGATGCCAGCTCCTCTCCCTTCTGGGCAGCAGAGAACATAGGCTTGGGTGCGTCGCCTGTCATGTACTCAGGGGTCTCTGGGACCACTAGTGTGAGGGGAAAGGCGGAGGGAAAGGGAAAGATTTCTTCCTCACAGTTTAGAATTACTGAATTCCAGGCACCGAGAGAGCTCGAGAGGTTACATGTTCTCTGCATTTCAACTAATCCATGCTATTAAAAAGCAGCCTAGCTTGGAAAAAAAACAAGTCCTAGAAAGGGAATCAGAAGACCTGCATTCTGGTTCTGCAATGAAGAGCTGAGTGAGCACAGACAAGACACGTCTCATCTCTAGGACTCAGTTTACTCATCTGTAAAATGGGGATTGCGGCTATATAATGTCTAAGATTATTTTCAGCTCCCACAAGTCTAAATCTAAAGGACTGGCACTCCGAATTAAAGACTGTGCTTGCTTTAACAATTTCTGCCCATCGTTAGCAGAAAATGGGACCATTGCCCTAACCATCCAAACCCACGGATCTCACCTGCTACCCCTGACAACCCCCCACCCTCGGCCCCTGCCCAGACCGGGTGTCCTACCTGTCCATCCGTGAACTGGCTGAACTGCTGCTGTCCTTGCTGCACCTCTGTCTGCGTGATCTGCAGGAATCAAGACGGCAGAGGAGGCAGGTCAGCTGCAGGGTCCGGTATACCCCTCCCACAGCCCACAACCAGGAGTAGGTGGTGAAGACCACACGAGACAACGCATATAAAGTGCCCAGAATAGGCCTGGCATAGAACAGGTGCTTAAGGAGTAGCAGGAAAGCAGCCCCTACTACTGATGGCTACTCAGAGCTGGCACTGCACACAGGACCACAGACGACCCCGGAGCGTGAAACAGATACAACTTCCAAACCATCTCTCTTAACGTCCACCTGTCCCCCGCCTGCCCCTCACTGCAAGCTCCTAGTTGCTAACATGGCAAGGCCTCACATTCACGGCTTAGGCAGAAAACCCGAGAGTCCCTCAGCCAGTGAATGCAGACTGCAAAACGTGGGGCAGAGTGGTGAGTCGTCCCTTTCATTCTTGGAAGGTGGGCTTCAAACCAAACCCGTATCACCGAGATTATCTGACTGGAATAGGAAACACCCTGGCAAGGACGTGGCCTTGGCCCTGGAGGCCCCTGTGGCACACCATGAAGTACTTTTTCCGAGACAGGCCGCGCGCAGCCCTCTGGGTGGGTGGGTGGGGGGGGGATGGAGGCGGGTGGAGCGCAGCAAACGTTCACCACATGTACTTACAACCTCACGTGGGGATTGTAAGTACGCGCAAGAACTGTGCTGACATGCGGAACTGCACCACAGCGTGCCAGCTGCTCGACACAGCCCGGGAATCCAGGAGGACGGAAGCGTGCTCGTGTGCATATGTGTACCTACGGAACGTCGGCCTAGTAACGTCCTCTGTGTACCACCTCCTGGAACCATCACAACCAACCTGCCAGGCAAGGACTGTCCTCTCGAGTGTCCTCCCGACAGCCAAAAACAACCCGTCAGGCTTACCCATGCAAGGGCTTCAGGAGGGTTTCTTACTGTTGTGCCTTGTTTGGGGTCCTTCCCCTCCTACCAGTCTGGAGGGTAGAAGCTCTACGTTTTGTCTTTACAACCCCCAGTGCACAGTAAGTATGCAAGAAATGTCTGCGGAATAAATGAATGACCCTGAGACAAATGGAAAATATTCTTCATAGATGAGGTCAACTGTGCCCCGTGGCCAGCAGGACTGCCCTTCACATGAGCTGAGAAGAAAGTTGCATTTACCTTTAAATTCCATTTACATATTATTCATTCAACAAACACATACAACAAATACCTACTATGTGCCAGGCTGTCACAATTAAGATCTGCTGTAATGCAGACTCCAACTGCCCTCAGGTGTCCCCTTCTTGCTTCCCCCCGCCCCTGTCTGAAAACTTGACTCTCCCCACTTTCTGGCTTTAGTTTCTGGTCCCCGAACTGACCTCTGAGGAACCAAAAACGCTTCCTTCTCATTTCCTTCCACCCCCATACCATGAAAAGTTTTTGGATCCCAGGTTAGAATCTTATAAGGTTTTTGTTTTTGCTTTCATTTTTTAAAAAAAGAGGGGTATGTAAAGGTGTGACCAGTCTGGAGATGTGACTCCATGCCAGTGAGCCCCAAGGAAGTTAGGGAAAAGCCCAAGCCCTTATGTGAACCAAGGACTGAGTCTGGAGTGGGTCCTTTAATGATCCCAGAGACTATATGGAACTCCAAAGCCTTGCTTTTGGCTCATTCCTCCTATTTTTCCAAATGAGATCTTTGGAGACCTGCTCTACAATTCAGCTCTGTCACCACTGTCAATAGATACATCACCAGAAATGCAACTGGGCCAGACGGGTCCAGCTCTTAAACGATCGCTGCTTTTTTTGGGTCTGAGGCAGAAGACTCCATTAACAATGCCTCCCCTGGACCAGCATTCCCCATTCCCTGTAGATGATGCCCATGGCCCCCAAGCCCCGAGCCCGGGGGGCTGCCCCCTCAGCACCTGTGGCTCACAGTCCTCCGTCCCTTAGGGCACGAGAGGAGATGACGGGGGCAGTCTCTGGCTAGGTGTGCACAAGGAGGGAAAATCCATGCAAGCTTTCCAAAGCGCGCGGGAGTGCCAGGACACAACTGCTATTTGGCTCTGAAGACGGAAACTCAGCCTGACGAAGAGGCAGGCTGTCAGAACGCCTCCTCTGGTCAGACATGCACACACATACATGCGGCTTTCTTCAAGAGTCCTTGAGACTTCCCCTCCTTCGCGTGTCTTTGTTCCTCAAGAACAAGCTAGTAAGAAACACACTGTGAATCCAACCTCCAATAAGCCCCGTCTGTCCTTTGGGGTAAGCAGATGTGCAGGGTGTGGCGGCGGCTCTTGCCGAAGGGTGAGGCGGCAAGAGAGCGATTGCTGAGCCCTCCTTTCCAGCCAGAAGCCAGCTCGGCCGGTCCCCTACCCAAGCCCTGCATCTCTGGGGCACGTACCTGTTGAGCATTGGTGGCAAGTGTCTGGATCTGTCCCTGCACGACCTGGGTGCCTGATACAGGCTGTGCTAAGCGAATGTACTGCAGCTGGCCGGCGTTCAGCTGCACCTGGAGCAGGACACAAGCAGGTACAGGAGACCGAGTTCGACCTCAACAGGCAAACTTCCCACGACCAGAGGTGCTGACTGGCCCCCCTACCCCCCTGAGCCCTCCAAAGAAGCCTCCTCTGAAAAGTTTCTCTTCAACAGAGGTCAACACAAGCAAAACCGTAACATCCCCACCTGGCAAGTCACAAAACACAGAAGAGGGTATGTTCCCTTAAAGGACTTTGGAGAAAATTCCCAGAGGATCTGGTCACATACGTGAGGAATAGCATGGCCACACCCTTAACATTCACTGGCTCTTAGGCGTCTGCTCAGTTTATCTTAGGATTTTATCCCAAAGACTGTCAGAGATGATCGGAATGCTTTGTACCTTAAATGTGGGCCACTCTCCCCTCTATCTCCAAACTCCGCCACCCCAGCTCCTGGGATGGCTGATGTAATACTGAGAAGACCTCCAGCATCTGCCAGGAGCCCAAAGCAGATGGTTGTCACTCCGCACCCCAGCCCTAGTCCTGCCCAACCTCATACTGCACATCTTGGAAGAAAAAGCTGGCCTGCTCCACTATCTCGGTCCCCAAGAGCCAGGACCAATGGGGGTCTGTGGGACTTTTAGGATCCTTGGTGTTCAGCACTAGCTTCTGGCCAAACTCCTCCCGAGGGGAAGCTGAATCAATAAACCTTTCACAGAAAACCCCATCATGGGAAACCAAAGCTACAAAAATGCCCTTAGAGTCCCTCATGCTTAAGATTAAGTCTCAGATAATACAATAATACCACATGCTACATTTAATTGTGCACTAAAAGCCTTAACTCAGGCTCTTAATGCTCCAGTGTACCATAAAGTCTCAGTGCCTCGGGCGGGAATGGAGAGACCAAGGCGGCTGGCTGCAGGAGAGGAACGTGGCTCAGCAGAGGAGAGTCAGCAGAGCACTGCAGACATTCACATTCGGGATTTGGGGGATGAAAGAGGTGCCAGGAGGACAGACTGGTCTCTACCTGGGGGCCCAGATACCACCCTCCCTGGCTGCCCAGCCTGCCATTGTTGCTAGGGTAAGCTTCTCGAGGCGAACACGCAAGTCATGCCTCTTTGTCCTGGAGCAGAGTTCTCCCCTCGCCTTCAAGAGCGAATTCCCTTGCAGGGAAGTTTACTTCCATGAGGGAAGTGCGGATCAATGAAGCTGTAGTACTGCAGGCAGTGTTAAATCACACCACTTCTCTGCAACTTCAGCCTCAAAGAGGATGTGAGCCACCAGAAGACTAACACTTGGTAGTTAGTGTAGTTCTTGGAACTTCTTGGTAGACCAGATTCCAGAACTTTCCACTTATAGCAAAATGAAGGGACATAAAATCTAAACCGGTTAAGAATCTGGTTCACAGGAGACAGGGCAAGATATTGTGACGGGCGGTCACTTCTTTCTGAGAATATGCCAAGAAGAGCTGCTGGGAAGTTGTGATGCCAGGCCCAGACTGCCCCCCTTAAGTCCCATAACGTGGCTTCCAGGCAACAACACTAAGTCGTTTTTGGGGATGAAGGCAGCTGGGTGGAGGCTTGGGAAGCCTCATCTGCTGGGACTCACGGTGCCTGGTCCCAGGAGTCACCAGAACTCCAGCCAAGGAACACAGGATGAAATCCTAAAGCCTTATCCCAAGAACAGGGAAGGTGCACTGACAGCCACAGGGATTTTACATTTCCCAGCTGGGAAGAGCTCTTTGCAGAAACTCAGACGTGACTGAAAAGCTATGAGCCAGATAGTTCCAAGCAGTTCTCAGAACAAGAAGCTCCTCTTTTAGACTTAGGTTTAGACATCTGGTGATGCTCTGCCCTCAGTCCTCTACCACAGGGATAGGTCTGGGGAGCCTGGCAGCTTTTTGGTGTTAACTACAAGACAAAAAAGCCTCCCCTTTGGGCTTTCAAAGGAGAAGCAAAGTTTCCTTCCTGAAGGTCCTCTCTATTGGGGTGAGCACTGAGAAATTTAGAAATGCAGACTCCTGCAGAAGGTATCTGAGTATAGCGAATTCTGCAACAAATGTGTGCTAAAGCCTGTGCCCCGGAGGCTTAAAAAGACTTGAGTTAGTTACTGCAAAGTGGGAACTCTTCTCTGGCTTAAGTGAACTTGTTCTGGCGCCTTCACATGTAAAACAGAACCATTCAAGAGAGGTCTTGGGGTTAGTGGCTGAGACAGTGAGGCAAGGCACCTGGAACTGATGGGTGTGTGTGTGTGTATGTGTGTATGAGAGAGAGAGAGCCAGCTCCAGCAGAGGGAGAGTGCACCAAACTACGAGAAACGGGGGGGAAGGTGGGAGGGGAGACAGAAAGATACACAGAGACACACACACTCCACTTTCCTTCAGGTTTCTCTTGGTCTATTACTCTGTTAACTTAATAAGAACAGTTCCAAAAATGGGGCTTTTTTCAAAGAGGAAGCGGTTAACCAAGTCCAAGTGAGTTTCTCTGCCTACATGTCATTTATAATAGGAAGGGCAAAGGGCAGGAAACAGAAGGACTGCTCCATGTCACTCACTTTCCACAAATTTGGGTGGCAAAATGACCAATGTATAGATAGATGGCAAGTGTTAAGATAGGACATTTTTTTTTTTTTTTTACAAAAGAGCAAGTACAAGTAAAAAAGCCAACAAATCCAAGAAATGAAATCCCTCAAGGCACACAGGAAGCGGCAGTCCACAGTGACGGGACGGGTAAGTTAAATGAAAGCCGAAAATACACTTTGCTGCAGGCTCCACTGGGAACTGACTCATGAATATGCAACAAGTGTATTTATGGCCCTCCCTGTACACCTCCCTCTTAGTCTCTGCTAGTCAAAAGACAGGACTGCCTCACAGGGCCTTTGGGTCTTGGCATGGAATAGTGGTTACGAGCACTCTGCGTAGGTGGAGCGCAGGGAAATCGAGAGCGGCAGCCCTCCAGTGGTGAACCGGAGCTGGACCAAAGGGAAACGGGGAGCATACAGCGAAGCAAGTCATGGCCTGGGGTAACGGGTATTGGTTTAGAGCAATGTATGTACACACACACGCACGCATACATGCACACACGCGGGTAGACGCAACATGCTGTGTGTGCACGTGAGACCTGTAAGCACACCCGTTACCACAGGAGCACAGTGCCCTGCACGTGTGGGCAGAGCAGGGCTTACCGGGATCTGCTGGATCTCCCCTGTGTTCGTGATGATCTGCTGCATCACCTGCATGGTCTGTCCGGTGCCGCTCTGGGCCTGCTGGGCTTGACCCTGGGGCTGAGCCTGAACAATCTGCACCTGCTGACCTTCTCCCACCTGCATAGTCACGGGTGTGGTCTAGAAAGAACAGTGATGAGAAAGCTGATTCAAGCCCAGCTCAGAGTCATTAGGCTGACCAAGGAGTTAACGACGAGCAGTTAATTAGGCACAAACCCCTTCCACGGACACCTAAACTCACCTTGACATTAATTAACAATACTCAGAGTCCTTTGGGCCCAGAGCACTGCTAAAGTTAACTCTCCAAAATAAAAGATGGGAAAAAGCCACACAGATTTTTAGGCTCATAGTACAGAATATCTTCCCAGGCCCCAAACATCTCTATGGTTCAAACGCTGCAGCTTCCCAAAGCCTCTTCAGTGACAGACAGGCACATGTAGTACAGAAGAATCCAAAGCAACCGTGATAGTTCACTTGAGACATGGCCAAAGTCAAGTCTGGAGCAGGTGAATTTGGAGAGCCAAGTAAAGGGAGGGGGGTCAGGATGAATTTACTAAGTTCAGGACCTTGGACTCCTTTCTAGGCATGCCAGACACGGGAAGGAAATGAAGTGCACGCTGGCTTCACCAAGCAGCAGAATGACTCCAGCGCACACTGGCCAGCTGGCCGCTCTGGATCGGGCGCGGCTTCCCACGGGACAGGCAAACACCACTAAGACCTGGATGCTAAATGAGGGATGTGTCCTCTGCCTCTCTTTTCAGACTTGCCCAGATGTCCCCCATGCTGACTGCAACCTCCCACCACTCCCCGTGCAGTTTCCCACCACCAAGCCTTTGCCTGTGCTGTGCTCTCTCCTGGAAAGCCTTCCTTCCCCCTTTATCTGGTTCGTTGCCGTTGTTCCCCTAAGACTTGTATTATTCCCTTCAGGGAATCTTTTCTGACATTCGCTTCTACCACTTCCCTCACTTTTGTTTGATATCCCTTTTGATGTGATCCCATAAAACCCTTTACACAGCCCTACGAGTTTCTTGCATTTCCCATGTGGTGGTATTATAATCTTTAAGTATTTGTACCCTACTAGATTGTGAAAATTCTTAACTACAGGGACTGTTTTATTCATGCTTTTGTCTCTAGCACATAGGATAGGACTCAGGGCTTGGTGAGTACATTAATGCTTGATAGGGAACTTGGATTTAGACCTCGAGGAGAGTTCTCTACAGCCTCTCATGATCCCCAACAGACATGGAGGTTACTGCTTTTACAACACCACCACTGGGGACAGAGAATATCCTGACTGCTACTGTAAAAAGGGAAGGTCACTTGACACAACTGTGGTGCAACAGAGAAATGACGGGGACAACAGGAGGAGAGGCACACAAGCTGGAACTGATGCCTCACCGCCTCCTTAGAGGTAGGACACAGTCCAGTCCCAGCGTAGGCACGGACAGCAGACACGGGGTCCACTTACAATAGCTCCTGCGGGGGTGTCACTACTCTTCATGGGGGCACGATACAGACCTTTTCCCTTAGCTTGTGGGGTCCTGGAGGGTGTCTTATTCATTGCACTCCCCTCATCTGACCCTGAGGAAACCAGGGCCCACAGAGCTTAGGGTGACTCAACACCTGGGTGGCTGAATCTGGGAGAAACCCAAGTTTCCAGACTTCGACTCCAGTGCTCTATGATGAGTGGCCTGCCTTTCCACCCAGGCCGGGCCTTGCCCATCCCAAACCTAAGCGGCGCGGTCTTGCTGGTGGGCACCCCGTGCAGCTCACGGACCTGGCCCTGCTGAGGCTGCGCGATGATGATCTGCCCGGGCTGGATGGTGGTTGTGGAGCTGCTGGTCTGCTGGCCCTGCTGCTGCCCCTGGACTTGGACGGCGGCGGGCTGCTGAGCCAGCGTGAAGTAGTATTGGACGGGCTCGGCAGGAGTCACGGACTGGCGCACCTCCTCCTGTGGGGTAGAAGGAGAGGCAGGTAAGAGGAAAAGAACCGACTCAGCAGCCGCCACAGTGAATTTCCATTCTTTCCCCAAACGGACTCTGTGCAGTTGCTGGCTGAATGCTGAGCTCTCCACATTTGAAGCCAAGGGAAAGTGGAATTCGAAGAGACCAGTTGTGCTAAATCAAACTAAAAATAACAGATTCCATAGGCTTCACAAAACATACAGCCAATTTTCTGAAGCACAGAGTAATCACCCATTGCGTGATGAGTTGCAAATGGGCAAATAATTACCGTAACTAAAAACCACGCACCAGCAGTGCTTGTCAGTAGACGCTGTCAAGGCCTGTGATCTGCAGACGGTGCTAATTGCGGGCACTGGGAAGATGCTACCCAAACATCAAGCTCTCAGGCTGGCCCCCAATCTACCAATAGCAGCACTCTCCTTATCTGGTGCCCGCCAGCTCTGGAGGGACAAGGCAGGGGAAAGGGAAACAGGGCTTTTCCTGGGCTGGAGAGCTTTGGAATTGAATGTCAGGATTGAGAGCACCAGTAGGCAAGTGCCCAGCTTTTCACAGTACATCAAGAGCTCTGTAGTCACTGAGGGCCACGTCTATCCAGTGTCATGTCTGGTTCTGGTTGTACTTAGCCACAGAAGCGCAACCCAGGGGGCCTGAGGGACAGCTGTCCGCGGGGGGGGGGGGCTGCCTTGGCTGACTAGGGAGGTCGCATTCTGTCCGATCTGCTGGGTGAAGAGACCGTTCCTTCTTCAGCTGACGTTTTCCATGGCAGAAGGAGTAAACAACCCTCTCCCAGCCACCTTGAGCTCACAGCTGAGAGTGTAGGATGTTTACACACACTACGGCATGGTTAGAGCCTGAGGGTCCGGGGTTGATAGGCCCCTGACCACTGACACAGAGATCGGCGTCTGCTCCGGAGGGCCCTGCGACACACGGTGCCCCTGCCTGGGACAACAAAAACAACAGAAACATACAACCACTTGGGCTGACTGAGCAGAAAATTAGCTTAATTTACTCACTTCCTTGTTCTGGGCTAAGTTTGCCAGGTTCAAGAAAAGAAGAAAAGACACTTCTCCAAAGTACAGAGATGCTGTAGACTGCCTGAAAGCTCCCCAAAGTGACAGTGATACAGTGGGTACTGACCGCATACCCTCACTAGGTTAGGTGCCCCAATCTATGCTGCATGGTCCCTTCCTCACCACACTTTGTTGTACTTGCTTGTCAGATCCACTGCCTTCCCTGCTCGAGTGAAAGTGCTATGAGGACCAACTCTCTCTTGCCCTCTGATGTTCCAACCATTCATTCCTTTGTAAGGCAGGCACTCAATAAGAGGTTGCTGAATGATGGATAGATTTAGAGAGTTAGGCAGAGAGCTGCAGGTAGGAAAGTATTTTTTTGTTTTTTTAAAGTAAGCTCTATACCCATCGTGGGGCTTGAACTCACAAACCCAAGATCAAGAGTCGCACGTTCTCCCAACTGAGCCAGCCAGGTGCTCCAGAAAGTGCTTTTTTAAAAGTGAAGTTGGTAGGACATAGTCTCTTGAACCCAACAGCTGTTACCAACAGAAAAGAGTACCTAAACTCTCTTTTGCTACATCTAGGAATCTGTGGCCATGGTGTGGGGAGAAGCTTGTGTCCCCTGCAGAACAAGGCTTGCCTGGTGACTGGGGGCCCCAGATACTAGAATTAGGACTGCTGACATCTAGCCTTTCAGGAACTGGGGTCTTGGCATCACAAGATTCCCTAATGGCCACCCACCCAGCCTCAGCAGACCCTTTTAACATTCTGGGTTTCTAAGCTAGTCCTCAAACATGAACGAATTTTCTAGGTTAATGTGTTCTGTGCTTCAGACCCAAACAGTTTGAACCCTGAACGTAACCATGCTGAGGCAGAAGAAAAAGGAGGTCCCCTTACTTTTCATCTAGGTCTCACTTTCCAGAACAATGTAACTGTGACAACAGCACCTCCATTTCAACTCAACTTGTCACCATTATACATAAAGGTCAGCCTGTCAACTAGCTCTCGGCTGTGGCAGGGATAAATACTCAAACCCTCCCTTAACCAAGAAACAGAGGCCAACTGCTCTTTTTAAAGCTCTTGAAATAGGTTCAGTGTATTTATTTTCCACTGAGAATGACCTTCCCATTTTATAAAAAACATCAATCACTATACTCTAGACCTAACTTACAAAAGCTCTTGGGTAAATGAGAGGGTAGAGAGGATTCAGACTCCCCCAGAACCAACCTGAAGGAGTCAGGGAGGAGGGAGGAGGGAGGAACTGGCATTTCCCAGCCCTGACCTGCGATTGTTCTGTCTCTAGTTATCTCTCCCTGCAACCGACCTGCAGGTGAGTAGTCTTCCTGCCAGACAAAAAGCAAATCCTTGAAGCACCCCTTTCAGAAGCCAAAATACTCCTTGCCAAAAACTGTGACAGCAGGTAAAGAGCTTCTCCTATACTGCCTACCACACCCTCTTAAGTTGTTTATGAACTAGGCAGTGTCTAGGACACTCTGCAAGTACCAAGTAGAAGCGCTTAGGTTGGTGGTGTGAGGACCAGGCATGACTGCTCTTGAATCACTGGAATGGAAGGAGGCACATCTAAGGTTCTTCTGCATCATGAAGACTCATCTGGCCAATGGAGGGCAAGCTAGCAAGGGAATGATTATGCTTGGTTTAAAGAAACGGGTGAAGAGAAAATGACATTTCAATGGGCAGGAACTTTCAACTCATAGCTTTAGTAGGGTAGAAGTCAGCCTCAACTCTCCTCTGCTTCTGAATAGTCTTTACTTGCTTCCCCGAAGAACAAGAGAAATATCCAAGCATCTCTGAGAAGTCAAGGACCTTAGATCTACAATTCAGTATTTCTGGCTAGTTTCTTTCCCCAACAGTGGGAAACTACCCCATGCTAGAACAATCTCGGAATGACTGGATCAATCCAGAATGGGGCACTTGCCCAGCTTTCACGGTGGCCTCCCCAACCAGAGGGCTTGCTCTTGGAATCTTTTCAGAAGTGGAGACTGACAAATGTCAGAAATGAGCAGCGTCCCATCCTCGGGCCATCACTACAGAGTTGTGCAGCCAGCCCCAGACTGAAAAAAGTACATTCGCTTCAGTAGCCAGAAATGAACTGCTGCCTCCTTCAGAAAGGGTGAGTTTTGGAGAGTAGGTGCTTTTAAAGGACTTAAGGAGGTGCCAGCCAATTTGGAACTGGGGAAAACTTCACGTCTACAGAGGATTAAAAGTGCTATCTTAGAATTTCAGGCCAGCTTTCAGCAATCTCAACCTTTCAAAGGCCAGGCAGCAGCTGTCCCCAATAGGATGCCAATCAATGGCTTGAACACCTACAAAGACCTGAATCCAGGCAGCAAGGAGCTGTTTCAGCGACACACTTTAAAAGGAGATGGATCACAGCATTCTGAGTCAGGCTAGGATGGAACTAGGAGCTGTTGGACACCCGGAGAGAGCCAGGCACTGAGAACCTGAGGAAGGGACAAGACATGATCCTTCCCTCCAGCTGGTTGGTTTAGCAGACAGCCCACAGAGAGCGAGCAGGAGTTAGCACAAAGCCTGATTTTGTCACAGAGCTCACCACCGTGTTTTTAAAGGGGGCTTCTGATACAAATTCCAACAAGGAGAGCAGGGGTGTGGTAGCATTTGTTTTGGAGGAAGTGGTCTGAGTTCTTGTTGTAGGGACTTCTCAGAGAGGAGGGAAACACCCCAAGAGGAGGAACTGAGCCCCTGGGCACAAACCTGCAATGGTTTCAAAGGCGATGCGCAGCCGGGGACGACCGTGGCAGCCTGCCGCTGTAAACATCCGACTGAAAGCTCCTCTGAACACCTTACAGCTTCCAGTCAAGGATGTTTACAGTAGCAAAGACTGCCCAGAAAGAACGGAGCCGCAGTGAGGCGCCCTGCTCTAGGAAGGAGGGGACAGAGGGCCTGCCTATCCAAAGGCCCCCAGGCAGGGTCAGGATTACAGATGTTCTTTAAGATGCCCACTTCTACACTTCCTGACTGGTTCTTAGTGCGAGACAGCATAGGAGAATGGTTGTCACTGAATGACTCTGTTCTACGGATAATGTATCATGAAATAATTCATTATAAACACTTAAAATTTTATTAACAAGATAAAGCAAGCAGAACAAAGCACAGCTTTGCTCCTGCCAGACACTGCCACTATTCCCCGAGTGTCTCTAACCACACCTACTGAGTCATGCAATCCGCGTGCCTCAAACAATGAGCTATACAGGAAAGGGGTCTATTACAATTGCAATTAAGAGCTTGATGCACCCAAGGTGCTGAAAAAAAGTCAGTGTGACCTTTGGAGAGGGGCAGGCAAAAGAGAGGCAAAGACAGATATTCACATTCTTTCCCGTGATTGCTTAGAAAACGGTTTAAGTGGTGGTTCTCAAATCTGGCTGCACATTAAACACATCTGAAAAGCTTTAGGAAGTACTGCAGCCTGGGCCTCCCCCTCACAGATTCTGATTCAGCTGGTGTGGGGTGAAGCCTGGACGCTAGTATTTTTTAAGCCCTAGCAGGTGATCTAATGTATAGCCCGAGCACTACACAGAGAACCGCAATCCAGAGTAAGAGAAAACCCAAGTCCATTCACTCCAAACACCACTGTGCACATAGAGACGCGGTTTCTTGAAACCCTAAAAATCTAAAATCTGTACCTTGCTGGGCATGTTCTCCCATCCCAGGTTAAGAACTCTGAGAGACTCCCTAGGGCACCTTGAAAAGAGCTTCACTTTACTGTTTGTAACTTGTCTTTAATTCTCATTTTGTCTACTTTCACTGAAATACCACCTCCGAGGCACTGAGTTAAAAGTATCCATAAATGAGTAACAGAGGGAGATGTTAAGGATGGATCTGGTCTAGAGAAAGAAAGGCAAAAGGAACAGCAACTGACTTGAGCTGAGAGAGGAAAGGAGCGTGTCTGACACCAGCGTGCGCGGCGCTCTCCGGCCTTCCCAGCTCACCTGACGCTTCGGAGGTTTCAGTTCATCTCTTGGAACAATATCGATGAGAAAGTCAAACTGATCAAATTTTGTAATTGCCATGGCGATATCATTTCTCTGTAACAAAGAAAAGCAGGGTGAAAAATTAGCCTGGGGAGAAACTAGTTCACCTGGCTTTATACCATCCACATCACAAGTAAGAGAAGACGATGACTTCTAAACCAAACTCAAGAACCACGGCCAAGCCTAGAGCTGAAATCCACACAGCCGAACTCCTAAAACTTCACGTCAGACTTGATGGACAGACACTGACAAAGATACAGATGTAGTTCAGGCTCTACAAACCGGGTGTTTGAGCCTCCAATTACGACTTCCACCTCTGCTGGATCCTACCCCAAGTCCTCCCCACAGCTATTAAATTATCATCCTCTGGCTAGTTTGTACAAATCTAGCCATCTCAACTGGCAGGTTTCTGTTCTTTGGGTGGTTACAAAGTTAGGCTATTACTCAATCTTATAACCTTTTGGGATCTCTATTGAAATCCTAATTAAAAAATTATTACAATATTTTCTAGTTACCGGATCTATAGAATGTTAGTTCCCACACGGCTATGATTTGTATTTTGGAATTTAAAATCACAATGTTAGGGGCGCCTGGGTGGCTCAACTGTTAAGCGTCTGACTTTGACTCAGATCATGGTCCCAGGGTCCTGGGATCGAGCCCCACATTGGGCTCCCTGCTCGGCAGGAAGCATGCTTCTCCCTCTCCCCCCACTTGTGTTCTCTCTCTCGCTGTCTCTCAAATAAATAAAATCTTCAAAAATAAACAAATATACAAATAAAAAATAAAGTCATAATGTTAAATCCATGGTTTAAATCTTGTTTAATGTGATATGAATACCAGAAGTCTGAAGTTACTAGAATTGACTGAATGATTCTGAAACCAAGCCCTGTTCCAATGGAATTCTAAGAGTGATACTCCCTTTCTCTAAATAAAATTAAAATTTTTTAAAAAATTAAAAAGTAAAAAAAAAAAATTAACAACTAACACACTACGTATCCTTAAGATTTACTTCACTGTATGAAAATTTTAAAGCAAAAAAAAAATAAAACAGGAAAAAGTAGTGAACTCTAGTGAATGATATGCGTGTTGAAGTCTTTAGGGGAAAGTAAACTTTGAAATGCATTTAAAAATAGATGGGGGCACCTAGGTGGTTCAGTCAGTTAAGCATCCTTGATCTCAGCTCAGGTCTGGATCTCGGGGTCATGAGTTTGGGCCCTGCACTGGAGCCCAGCGTGGAGCCGCTTAAAAAAAAAATAGGTAACTTGATGGACAGAGGGACAGACAGGAGGATGAAGCAGGTAAACTGTTAACAGCAGGATCTAGGCGGTGAGTATACAGGTGCTCACTATTAATTTTGCTTACGTTTGAATGTTTTTGTAATAAAATGTTGGGGAAGAAAGTCAACATGGTAACAGGAATCCCTAGCAATCTCTATATATCACATCTTAAAAGAGGTGACTCACCAGATAAAAGGGGATGGAAATTTTCTGTTTTTTCCTTCCCTTGTCTCTGTGACGGCCCCAAGCCACTGAAATGCAAAACTCCAATCCACCCTTCTTGCCAACCACCCGCTTGATAATAAACCCTCCAACCGAAGCAGGGAGCATCTTAAGGCTGCCAGGTCTCATTTAAGATCAGTACGATATAGTATCACATTCCTGATGATGTCACCTACTCAAAGCTATCTAAACAGCTCGTCTATGGATGAAACTGGGGGAGAGGCAGGGGTGGGGAACAAAGTAATAAGCACCTCCAAACATACCCCAAAGTGTTCTACAGTATTTTGGAAACACAAATATACTTCAGTTGGTCTTTTTAACATTTTATTTTGCCTTTCTTAATGCTAGTGATATTTTGCTGAATACTCGTCTTCAGTAAAACACAGAAATCTTAAGGACACAGCTTGATGAATTTTAATAAATGTATGCAGCCAGGTAGCTATCACCTAGATTAGATTATAAAAAGTGTCCTTCTATCCCTTTCCAACCAATTGCCCTCCCCCCGAATCTGAGGCAACCACTACTCTGATTTCTATCACCACAGATGGTGACAGTATATGGTATCGTAGGCTATATAATTTTTTCCTCTGGTTTCTTTTGCTTAACATAATTTTTCAGATTCACCCATGTTGCACGGATCAATCATTTTTTGTTGTTGTTACTATTGAGCAGTAATCCATTTTGTGAACATATCCCTTTTGTTTATATATCCCCATGTTGGTGGACACTTGAGTTGTTTCCAGTCTTTGGCTATTATAAATAAGGCTGTTATGAACATTCTCATACAAGGAAGTCCACCCTTTGGGGTATATACCTAGGAGTGGGATGGCTGTGTCATACAGTAGGGATGTGTTTAAGCTTATTAGGAAGTGCCAAATAGTTTCCCAAAGTGATTGTACCACTTTGAACTCTGCCCAGCGGTACTGCAGGAGTTCCAGTCCCTCCACTTCCTCATCAACACTTGGTACTGTCAGTCCCATTCCAGTGGGTATAAACAAATATCTCATCGTTTTAATTTCTATTTCCCAGGGGACAATGATGGCACACACCTATTCACATATATATTGGTCATTTGGATATCTTTTTTTTTTTTTTAAGATTATTTATTTATTTATTTGAGAGAGAGAGAGTGTGTGTGTAGGGGGAGGAGCAGAGGGAGAGGGAGAGAAAATCTCAAGCTGACTCCCCTCTGAGCAGGGAGCCCAACATGGAGCTTGAGCCCAGGACCCTGAGATCATGACCTGAGTCAATGTCAGATGCTTAACTGACTGAGTGTCCCAGGATATGTTCTTCTTTGAAGGACCTGTCCAAGTGTTTTTCTCATTTTATTTTTTAATCTGAATTGACCTTGAAGGTAGCTTTAACTGGATCTCTCTAGAGCCACAGGCCGCCTTCAAAGCAGCATAAGGTAGTTCGCCATATTTAGCTGCACTAGAATATAAGTTTCCCAAGGGTGGGGATTTTGGTCTGTTTTGTGTATTAATGCCGTGTTAATCCCCGGAGCCCAGAACAGCGCTTGGCACACTGTGGGTGTTCAATAAATATTTGCAGAATAAATATGCATTCGATTTGTAAGTAAAAGGAAACAAAGGAGAAAACATTTTCTTGGGTTTTTTACTGAAAGACTGCCAGTATCTTCTATCTGTCACACCCTTCCTCCATGTCTGGGAAACCTTTCCTCCAAGAACTAGGACCTGGCTGTTAAGAGAAAGGCCTCTAGAGCCAATGACCAAGGGTCTTCACACAATATGAATGTTGATTTTTCTGGATTAAAATAAAAAGAAAATGAAAAAGGAGGAAGAAAGGATTCCCAGGAAGGCAGACAAGAAACAAAAAGGGCAAATGAGGTAGGTGAGATGGATTCTTCCTGGGACTATCCTTTCCTGGAGTCTCTCAAGGCTTCCAACCAGAAGCTGTTTACATCTAGAAATAGATCAGTATCACATTAGCCTGTTTATAGTGGGGGCTCACCAAGTGAGGAATTCAGTCACTGAGCTGTGAAAACCACAAGAACTGGCAATGAAGATTCTTGGTGGGGAACTACTGTCATGGCTATAGGGTAGGTCTGCCTCACAACAGTGGAGGAAGATGCCAA
Organism: Ursus maritimus; assembly: GCF_017311325.1. Lineage (NCBI taxonomy): Eukaryota > Metazoa > Chordata > Mammalia > Carnivora > Ursidae > Ursus > Ursus maritimus. The sequence goes on from NW_024423564.1 coordinate 72,098,360, forward strand.
TTTCACACATCAGCTTGACAGAAATCTAAGGAAGAACAACCACGCAAGAGAAGCAGGTGAAGGCAAAGGCAGCTGCCTGTCCAGTTTTCCCACATGCATCTACAATGTTACCTGCAGAGTCCGGCGCTTGTTATCCTCTGTGTGGATCCAGGCTCGAAGAGTCAACTCTGTGATAAAAATCTGGGCTGCCTTGGCAAAGAGCACAGGGGCTTCTGCACTGATCATCTGCAACAGACGTAGGCCCTTCCTGTCAATCACCAGCACGTCATTCAAACCAGTCCATTTGTCCCTTGCCTCATGTCCTGACATGGACAAGGGGGCAAGGTTTGGAAAATGAGAAGGTGAAAGCCTCAAGAGATTCCAAGGTAAAATAAATTCACAAGCAGGGACAAAGCAGGTAGCGGGTAGAAGAAAGGAAGAGGGAAGAAAAATACTTACTTTTCTAGGACATACCATGCACTTTCTTACTTTCATAATAGACTTTCAAAGAAACTAAGGTTTAGGAGAGGAGATGTGACTTGTCCATGGCCACAGAGCCAGTAAGTGGCAGGGTTTAGGTTCTAATCCAAGGAGAGACAATGGGGGGAAAGATAATGAGTTTGAGAGTCGATGGATTTAGGTAAAATTTCAGGCTTCCCATCCTTCTGGGCTTTATTTTTCACATACTGAAAAGAAGACAACCTTCCCGTGTTGCTGTGGGAATCAAATTAGGTGCTCCATGTAAAAGCACCCAGCACACGGCCCGGCATTTAGTAAGTGCTCAACTAATGTAAACTGCCTTGCCATGTCTGACTTCAAAGTTCAAGCTCTTGGTCAAACAAGGCTCTGAGCCCTTGGTGAGGTGGTCTGTGCAGGATATAGCCATGCAGGACACAGCCACGGAGTTAAGGAAGCAGGAGGTAAGAACAGGGATCTTGGATCTTCTACTCTGGGTAAGTTACTTTTAACCTCTTTGTGTCTATTTCCATATCTTTATGAAGGCACTAATAATTCCTATCCTATCGAATCTCACAGGGTTACCATGAGAAGGAAGTGAGAGTTAATAAAAGGGCAAATTATTGTGAACTATTAGCTTTCTATACAAACACAAGGGACTATTAGTTTTGGGTGATAAGGAGAGTGCGTTGTTCTCTCTCCGAGAGTTGAAATGGGAAGTGGGCTCCTAGGAATCAGAAATAGCCGCCTGCAAGGAAACCTTCTCACAGGCGATGGGTCACATAAAACAACTCACAGAAAGTCATAACAGGAGAAATATCGTTATCAAACATTTCTTAGAGCGTAGAGCTCATAGCAACAACAGAGACTGCAGTAAGATGTTAACTGAGGAGATGGCGCTGTCCTGCTGATTTGATGATTTGTGTTTACCCTGCGCAATGAAAAGGACGGCTGATTCAAAAAGCAAACCCTCAGCATATTATCAACATCTGAAAAACAGGATATCCCTAATTTCCAGAGAAGCACCATGTAATAATTAAAACTGTCCAATTTAAGCTCACTTAACAATTTTAGGCAGGAACCAAATAAAACAAGCAAGAGACAATAACGATATTTTCATTCTGTTTAACCAAACTTTGAGCGCTACAGAAATGAGCAACAACCTACCCATCGTTATAGCTTCAATACGAACAATAAAAACGAATTATGAATTCACCTTCACATCTTCATCCAGTTTCATAATCTTCTTAATACGAGCCAGTGGGAGTTCCTGTACTCGGAAATCTTTCTGAAATGAGTAACAAGAGGGACATAAATGGTGGGGACAATCAGCAGGGTATGACAGGCACCATGAAACACTGTGATTGGCCTAGTCCCTCCTTTCCGAAAATACATCAGGAGAGGAGGTACAAATTAAATGAAGAGAATCCAAGTCCCGGAGCAAAATTCTTCTTAACCCATGCAGAGATTCAAACAATTAAAGGGTTTCAGGATAAATTTACGATGCCATCTAACAGTGCCCTCGTGAAAAGTAGACCCAAAGAGTATCAGATTCTTTGCTGGCACAATTCAGAGGTGCGTTATAAGCGTCTCTTCCGCAACCCCCCTCCCCCAAAGCTTACCAGTCTGCAATATGCAGGTTGAAATGAGACTTCTGCCTCAGGGGCATTCCTTTAAGTTGCCAGGTCTTTCTTCTATTCTGAGACTACAAGGGCAAGGTGCTGGCAGCACCTGACCACGGGGACCCAGAGCTGTCTTCAGCCAGTACTGGCTGACACTGGCTACTTCTGACCTTTGCACTAACCTGACACCAGGAATCAGGGAGGAGGGCCATCGCAGCAGCAAAGGCCTTGTCTCCAAAGTTTGCTTGAGGGTGGGGGATGGGAGCAGAAGAGTAGGGGGAAAAAGGGTGAATTTATCAGCTGCCTTTTAGGAACAGCCCTGGCACTTTTTTCTTTTAACAAACAAGACTGGGCTGGGAGGAAAGCACACGACTTTACTGTGGATAGGACTTAGGAAAGGGCTTTTTGACCAGCACTACTCCAATTATTTGTGATTTAAGCCCTTTTTTATTCTGATACTACTGATACTCAAACACATGCCCAGTGATGGACGCAATTCTAGAAATAAAAATCAATTCTGGGTTTCAAAGCTGCCGCGAAGAGAAAGGTGCAGAGGCAGAGATTGGCTAAAATCAGCGAAACCCCTACTGGGCCCTGGTGTCAAGTGCCAGATTCTATAAGTGGTCCGAAACGTGACTCACAAGCCCAAGGTGCTCACCTGGGAATGTGCACCATCACATTATGGAAGGACCAGCTATTATTTGAGATTTGGTATAATGAACGTGCATAAGTGAACTTTCTTTTTCCAAGACCAGCAGAAACCCTCAACTATATGTCAAAGAAGGCAGTGGAGCTTTTTGGAAAAAGGTCACCAGCCTCCCCAGAATCCACTTTTATGACTACAGAAGGAAGAGTCTTATTATGATAAAATGCACACTGAAAAACTGGATTTCTCCTCACAAACCCAACAAGCAGCTTGGGACCACTCATCTCGATAAACCTCCAACACCAATTTTTTTATCTTTTCCCTTTCCAGCTTAGGTAAAACATTTTCCAAGAAGCCTCTACTGAAGCTAATCCTGGAGTGGCAGGGCTTTACAAGTCCAAATTACTAAAATCTCGCCCAAAAGAGACAGCAGGATATATTCTTTTTGTTCTCATTTTTTTCTCCTCTTCCACTGACTCATTTGTGCAACTCAACTAAGAGTGAGTGTATGGTACCGGCTACTGTGTAAAAGATGCAAATCTATTCTTCCCTTTGAACAGATTACAGTTTAATTGTCAGAGACTGCCAGAGAAAAATATTATAACGCCCTATGCTATAGGAGGGTGGGGGTGTAAAATCCCACAGGGACAAGAAAGGAAATAACCTGCTGATGGGGCCGGGGGAGGGGCTGGAATGAATGAGAGAACTGGCAAACGCTCCACGGAAGGGCTGACATCTGAACTGTGTCTAAGGGATGTTACAAAATTTGCTTGTTGGAAAAGGATGAGAACGTCATTCAGACAGAAGCAACACAAAAAACATGGCCTATTTAAGTTTTAGATGTATGATCTTAGTACAGAGAGAGGCAGCAGGAAAGAGAATGCTGGATTGGGGCCAGACCCTAAAGGGATTAAAAAAACACGTTTCACCACAGAAATCAATCACTGGTATGGCAGATCACACAAAACGATGAAGCTAAACAGAAATGCCAAGGAGAATGCTGGGATAACTCCTTTGGAAGGCCTCCCAGGACGATCCACACAGCACGAGATTATGGCCACAAGGTCTAACTCACTTGCACGTGCACTCTCACTGAGCTTGGTTATTTAATATATTTCCACACGACTGCTCTAAAGTTTCTTTTTTTTTTTAATAACTCACAGAAAGACAAATACTATATGATTTCACTCATATGTAGAATTTTTTTAACAATAAATTTTAATATTTTTAAGATTTTATTTATTTATTTTAGAGAGAACACAAGAGGGAAGCCGGTCAGAGGGAGAAGCAGACTCCCCACTGAGGGGGGAGCCTAATGCGGGGCTCGATCCCAGGACCCTGGAATCATAACCTGAGCCAAAGGCAGACACTTAACCGACTGAGCCACCCGAGCACCCCTGCCCTAAAGTTTCTTAACCAAAGCCAATAAGAAGACCTCCTTCCCCAAGGTGAAAAGAGAAGAATATTACTTTCAGAATTTCTATGAGACTATTCTTCAGTCAAACGCAACAACAAAAGTTTCCACCTTGGAGAGGTCTAAAATGAGGCAGAAATTTACCAAAAAAACCCTGCTCTAAGTCTCCTCCACGAAAACCTTTTCTTTCAGGAAACTTTCTCATGACCCCCAACCCTGGAGATCTCAAGAGGCAGTGTGTGAAAAGTGGATCTTCAGATACGCATGTGTGCTTCATTACCGCTGAGAACGGCCCAGTCTTCTGTGATCTCATCCTAGCTTTCCAGTCACATGTAAGGGCTGACAACAAGCTTACTGGAGAGGGCAGCGCTCAACCAGCCATAGGCTGAGGTCCACTTACTTGCCTTTTAATTCAGTGACCCCTTGTCATTGGCAACCATGCAACTGATGTGAATCCCATTTAACTTCTCCTGACGCTGATCCAAGTGGAAGAAGTGACATACTTTTTTTTTTTTTTTAAAGATTTTATTTATTTATTTGACAGAGAGAGAGACAGCCAGCGAGAGAGGGAACACAAGCAGGGGGAGTGGGAGAGGAAGAAGCAGGCTCATAGCAGAAGAGCCTGATGTGGGGCTCGATCCCATAACACCGGGATCACGCCCTGAGCCGAAGGCAGACGCTTAACCACTGTGCCACCCAGGCGCCCCAGTGACATACTTTTTTCCCCCTACCCTTGGGAGTGATATCAGCAAGGTGGAAGAAGAGATTCTCTCAGAAAATTCTTGTGCTCCTGACCACAACCAAAGAACTACATTTAAAATGCTGCCATCTGAAACTGCCGAGTTTCAAGAAGTCTGAATTCACTCAATGAGAACTTGGAGCCAAGGAAAAGTCAATGGGTCTCAGGCTGCACCAAAGAATATCCGGAGTTTCAAATAATGATGAGAGATCTTTTCCAGGCCTACCCAGTCAGGCACTCTAGCAAAGTCAAGATTCTAACCCTCTCCAAAGCAGTGCTTCTCAAGCTTGGCTGCCTGTTAGAGACACCTGGGGAGCTTTTAAAAAACAAAAGGACTGGGCTCTACCCCAGAGTAACTGAACCAGGAATTCTAGGGGGTGGAGTTCAGGCATCATGTTTTGAAAACTCTCCTGATGACTACAACCCAAAGTGAGGGTTAAACCCTTGCTACTCAAAGCGAGGTCCTCAGACCAGAAATGGCATCACCTGGAAACTCAAAAGAAATGCAGAATCTCAGCTTCCACTCCAAATATACTAAATAAGAATCTGTATTCTAACAAGATCTCCAAGTGGTTTATACAGACAATAAACTTTAAGCAGCACTGCTCTACAGGAAGGGCTCAAAGAGCACAAGACGTATTTTCTAAAAGTCCACCAACTTTCATCCCCAAGCTCTTGTTTAAATGGTTAACTGGTTTGTCTGTAATGTTAGAAATGTCGTTGCCCAATCTGAAGGTACCAAAGAAGGACAAGATGTACCTGGCAATTAAAAGAAAGTGATCTAGCCATCAAATTACAGCTAAGTGAAGGCTGAAAGGAACAGAGGGAATAAGGGGTGGAAGAGATTTTTTTCAAGATTCAGCATTGTCGCCCCCCCACCCGTGCCCAAAAATACAAAGTTAGCTTTTTCTTCCCCACCTTCAAAGAGGTCTTCAGAGGAGTAAAACTCAATGCCAAGAAGTCTGTTAATTAGTGTTCCCAGAGCAGGAATACAGTATTTTGCAAAATCATCCTAGTGCGCAATCATTTGGTATGATTTTTAACCAACTTCAATCCCAGCTGCACGTCACCTGGATTTATGGACAATTACAGCGTCTTTTAAGAGTGAAAAGAACATACTGGCAAAGCGGAGATGAAAGATGAATTGCTTTTGCAAAGCTCAGACCAAAATGATTGAGGCCAGAGTTCCCAATACATCATGAGATAGATCATCTAGCAAACTTCAATTTGTTTTCGGAACAATCTCTGTCCCAGTCTTAGAGAGACCACACCACCTTATGAATATTCTCAAAAGTTTTATTTATGTTTGGATAGTCCGAACATATGAATTTTTAAAAAATCTGTGAGACATTTTGAGATGTCAACCTAACATATCTGTTAGGCTCTGACATATCTCAGGAAGTCTGGTTGTAAGTGCTGTTGAGTTCTGGAAAGGCACAGACCAAATGCTAAAATACCTGGCCACGTTACACAGGCCGAGGCGCAGTCAGAGAAGCAGATGTCTTTACGTGCCATAGGCAGAGGGGAAAAGAAGAGTCTTAAAAAGGGAAAGAGCACCCCAACTTTCCTAGACTGCATTCTCACTCAAATCTGGCACTGATGTTGCTTCACACGAAATCGGAGATGGAGGAGTCTGATTCATTCAAAGATTTACTGTGCACCTATTAAATGCCAAACTTTGTTCTAAGCATCTGATGTAAGAGATCCCATGGTAGTGGTCTAGAAGTCTTTGTCAAGGGGAGAAAACTGCAGTCATCAATAGAAGAATCATTAAAGACAACTGTCCTCCTTGCTGGTCTTTCTCTTCATTCATAAAACATGAACTAAAATTGAATCCCTCAAAATAACCCACTTTGAACCTCTGGTGGACTAGCTAGCTGTCTAAATAATAAAAGCTGGTTAACACCACAATCTGCTCTTTTGGGCAATCAAACTTCAACATTAAACCAAGTCGAATAAAAATCAAAGCCCAGAGTCTCAAAGAGATACCTGAATACCCATATGCACAACAGCATCATTCACTACAGTCAAGAGGGGGAAGCAACCCAAATGCCCACTGACAGATGAATGGCTAAACAACATGTGGCACACATATATACATGGAATACCAGTCAGCTTCAGAAGGGAAGGAAATCCTGTCACACGCTACAACACGGATGAATCTTGATGACATTATGCTAAGTGAAATAAGTCCGTCACAAAAAGACAAATATTGTATGATTCCACTTATGTGAGGTACTCGGAGTGGCCAAATTCAGAAACAGAAAGTAGACGGTAGCTACCAAGGGCTGGGGAGATGGACAAAGGATACTTGTTGTTTCAGAGGTACAGTTTCAGTTCTGCAAGATGAAAAAGTCCTGGAGATCGGTTTCACAAAAATGTGAATATACTTGACACTACTGAACTGTACATTTTAATTAAAATTGTTAAGATGGTACATTTTGTGATGTTTTTTATCACAATTTTTTAAAAATCAAAACTTAAAATACAGAAAAGTTAAGTGCTGAGCTGGAACCGTGGAGTTTATCTGGCCACTTGCCTGATCCTGGATTTTTGCTTCTACGCTCAAGTTGGAGTGCAGACTTGCGGCACGGGCCTAATCCCACGGCAGCCCGGGAGGGCACTAGCTTTACACCAGGCCGACTCCTGCACACAAACCTCATAAGCTTAACTGTGAGATTACCCACCCAAAATATGAACAAAATACCCTACTTTCTATTTAATCATTTCTTTTCCTCCTCTCTCTTACATCTGAGACAGTGTAGGTAACTACCCCCTTTATACCACCGAAAAGAAAATGACTTTTCAATGGAAATTCATCTGTGAACACAAACCACTCTGAGAGAGGCCAAGGCAAGTCCAGTTGCTAAAAATGCCCTAGATAAACAAACACGACCCACAAGTACATCAAAATACGATTTTTTTTTAAATCCCTGAAGTCAGTGGGGGCATTTATCATAATGAGAAGTTATTTTATTTACTCATTACCTGTTTCTAGTTTATCTCCCCCCCACCGGAATGCATGTTGTGTGAGTACAATGATCTTGTCTGTGGGGCTCACTACGGGATCCACAGTATCCAGCACAGCCACAGCAGGTGTATAAGAAGTATTGTTGAGTAAACAAATAAACTGACCTCGTATGTCTGAGGTTTAAAGGCCTAGCTCTAAGGAAGTGCAACATCAGTTCTACATTAGGAAGGAGTCCAGTGTCTGCTCTGGCAGGATGCTTAATGCCTTCAAGGCAGGAATGACACATCTAAAACACAGAGATCCTTCCATATTTGCTAAAATGACACCAAATGGAACATTCTTCATTAAGGAATTAACACTACACTCTGAAAATATTCTAATTCTAATGTATCACTTCCTGCTACCACTGCCATACCACTCTACTCCTACCCCCATCTCACTACCCACATAGTAACCCCCAGCCACTCTGAACTTCTTGCTGGTCCTCAAAACATAAGGCCCTCCCCTCTGGGCCTCCAGGCCTTTATGAATGTCATACTCTCTGCCTAAGATACACTTGCCTACCCTTTCCATCTGGTGAATGCTTCTCATATTTCAAAATCCAAAAAAACATGTCCCCTTTACTTAAAGCCTCCCTAACTCAACCAGGGAGGAATAAGCACTATGTCCTCTGTAATCCCAGAGCACTTTGACTTTTTACTGCTTCAGACTCATCACTGTGCCTGACTCAGTAAGTATTTAATAAACGGTCACTGAATAAATGACTCTGACTGTAATTACTAGACTATAAGCTCTGCAAGGGCCAGGGTAATATTTGAGTCTTCTAAGCCAGTGGTTCTCAATGAGATGATTTTAGCCCCCGGGAGACATCTGCCAATGTCCGGAGACATTTTTGGCTGTCATAAGTGAAGGAGGATTGCTACTGGCATCTAACGAGTAGAGGCCAGAGAGGCTGCTACACACCCTACGATGCACAGGACAGCCCCTCACAACAAAGAATTATCCAGCCTAAAATGCCAATAAAGCTGCTGTAGAGAAACCCTGATCTAGGTGTATCTTTCAACACCCAGAAAGAGTGCCTGCGTACAAGAGATCTGTTGTTGAATAAATTGCCCAAGAGCATTCACCAGATTCTAGAAATTTGGCAGGGCCACTGAATCAGGACGAAGAAATGAGCTGCAGCTACTGAAGGAAGGTGAGAGCTCTGCTTTTCTGCATCTCTAAAAGATATGCCTCACATTAAGCTACTACCTCTGAGTCAAAGCATCCACTATCCACCCACATGCCCAAGGAAAGCCACTAAGATATAAAAAAAAAAAAAAAAAAAAAAAAAAAAAAATCCTTGTAGTCACCTCACCTAAGGTAAATTATATTTTCATGTTCCCACTCAGAGGTCAGGAATGAACTATGCCTATGTGCTTGAGATTTAAAATGTTTTACTCTAAGTACTGGCTTATTCATCTCATAGCTCTTTACACTCTGCAAGTTTCTCGTTCTTTCTTACCACTGTTAAATTCCGGATTTCTTCCATGACACGAGGCCAGAAGGACTGTAGGCTCTGCTGGGCATCACTGCTGCTAGTACCACCAAATCCTCCTTCTGTGGACATTTTGACAACTGAAAACAAACACACACATGAGATACATTAGAATTAATAAAGACAGACTTTCTGTCCAGGTTATTTATATCTTTCCTTATGGCTGTTTTCACTAATTCATTCAATTTTTCAATCTGAGAAGGTATATAATTGTGCTGAAGAGGTTTCTTAACAGAGACTTGAATGTTAGCAAAAACATATGGAAAGAGTTTCCCCTTCTATCCAACTTATACCACAGAGACTATGAAGGAGCTCTAACTAGAAAACCTAAAATCACCACAAAGTCAAACTGAAATCTTAATGTGAATCAAGGTCTTGTCTTAGGAGGAGACAAAAAGGGCACTTGGTTGATACCCTAGTCTGGTCCATAATTTTCAACGCCATTCCCTCTCAAGTTCACCATGGTTTCCCACACTCCACACTACAGCCTGCAGCAGATATATATCAGTCCCAATGACTGATACTGTATAGAAATGTAAACCCAAGTCTTAAAAGTAAGAGCCCATTTTATTCTTTTGTTTTAGACACTGTGGTCCCATTTCTTTGAGGCTACTCTTAATTACTATTTGTTCTCATCTCAAGCTAATCTGTCTCAGAGGGCACAGAAGCACTATAGTTTTGGCCAGTAATTGAGTGGGTAGCACCAAGTCTCTGAACTGAAACTACTTCCCAATTCTTTCCTTACCTGAACCTTTCTGTTAGGAACAAAGCCAAAGCATACATACCATTAATTGGAAGATTTAAAGGCATTTGAAAAACAATAGGGAATGAAATTTAGGATAGAGAAAAAAGGGTAAGAACCCGCATGCAGTCAACTGCTTTTGTGATGGGGGAAGGAAGATAAATAAGGATCCCTGAATCAGTTTTAACTGTAGATAATATTGTAAAGTTTTGTAAGATTTACAGGGGGAAAGTATAAAACTCCAGATGGCTTAAATGCTTATGTGGAAAATACTTAAATGCAAGAAACAGTTTAATTAAACACAAAGAATAAGAAACTTAGTGATGTCCTAAGAATTTCTATTCTGGGAAATTATTTAAAAAGGTTTAACACGGGGGCGCCTGGGTGGCACAGCGGTTAAGCGTCTGCCTTCAGCTCAGGGCGTGATCCTGGCGTTCTGGGATCAAGCCCCACATCAGGCTCCTCTGCTATGAGCCTGCTTCTTCCTCTCCCACTCCCCCTGCTTGTGTTCCCTCTCTCGCTGGCTGTCTCTATCTCTGTTGAATAAATAAATAAAATCTTTAAAAAAAAAAAAAAAGGTTTAACACGCCAGTGACAAGATGCTGGCAGAGAGCTATGGAAATCATTAAGAACTAATTCTGAAAGGCTGAGAGAAAAGCACCAAAGTCAGGTGTTGCGTGACCAAACGTGTTCCTTTCCAGATCCCATGAGGACACATGCTGGGCAGATCCTTTCCGTCAGCAGAGTGGAATGAAGACCGATATATCTAGGTTTAGACTTAGGATGTTTGATTCCCTCTTAAATGTTTGCCTGGGATTGTCCAAGAGGTCTCTAATTTTTTATTTTTCTTTTTCCTTCTAAAGGAAATAATGAGAGGAAAGAGATGGAAAGAAAACAAGAGTAAAATCTTCAAAGCAGATTTCACTCTGGTGTAATGACATTAGTGGGTGATGATGTAATGGGAAAAGATTTGGAGCCAACTTCTGGTGCTAGAGGCCAACAAGCAGCCCTATACATCAACAGGAACTCTTAAGTAATAGGAAGCAATATGATCTTGGAGTTTCTGGAGGGAATTAAAATGAAGAGTGTTGAATCATAGTTGAAATGACTAGATAAAATCTTCAGTCCTCAATAACCAAGTATGGACCTCTCAACTGAACTCCCATGACATTTTCATTCATCACCGTATGCACAGGGCCTATACACTATTCTCCTAGATACACTAAGAACAAATAATCTTTGAAATCTGAAATCAAAGTAATCTAAAGAAGTTTATTTTTAATAGATACTTACAAGGTACTGATGACAATGAAGAGAGACTCTAACCTTTTATTTTTAACAAAATAAATATTTTTATTTTTTAAAAGATTTTATATTTATTTGAGAGAGAGAGAGAGAGCACAAGCTGGGTGAGGGGCAGAGGGAGAAGCAGGCTCCCCGCTGAGCAGGGAGCCCATGTGGGACTCGATCTCAGGACTCAGGGATCATGACCTGAGCTGAAAGCAGACGTTTAACCGACTGAGCAACCCAGGCGCCCCTTGACTTTAACCTTTTAAAATGTAGCAAACAAAAAATCTTTCTAGAAATAAAAATAAACATCAAAAACTTAAAGAATCTAACCTTTCATTGTATGGATCCATGGACAGGCCTGATCTTAGCAAAACTGGCCACACAAACTGCTACAGTCAAAGGATGAAGATGCACACCACACCACTGCCGGTGTGGTATCTTTGTATACCTGCTAGTGATGGGTAGGTTCAGTTTGAGTGAGATTTAGAAAGCTGGTAACAAGGTTTGGTTGTCCTCTGATCTGTTCCCACAAACATTACAAAGGCACACAATTCAAGAAGCACCTTTAAACTTTATCTGTGGACAGTCTGCTTTTAAATTTTGAGCTATCCCAACTAAGGATGTGCTGGTGTGATCAGTTCCCAAACATCAGTGCAGTCAACAGATCATGAATGAATCTCGCTGGCTCAGAGCCACACACTGTTGGGAATGAGGGTGAGGTATAAAACAGAAGTTAACAAGTCTTTCTGGAACTGAGAAATGTGTTAAAGGTTAAATTTCTAACTTCAGAGGCCCATCTACATTAGAAAATCACAAATGGATAATGGCAAAATACACAAGTCAGTAATAATGTCCTTTTATTTTATTGCATCATAAATGTTTAGGACTTAAAAAAAAGACATCAAGAGCCACCAAGGCTCACCCCTCTAAGAACACACCCACAGCTCTATTCCAACCTCTGCCAACCCCCACAACCCATCACAAGTGGTATTCAGCTTCAATATGAGCATGTCCGTCCCTGGTTCTAGGAAACTGGCTTACTGGTAAGGTACGATTTTCCATCTTTGGACAGCTCTGACTGTTCTTTATATTAAGTTATATTTGCAAAGTTCCATTTGAGCTCTGGATTTAGAGTTTCAGCCCTTACGATTTTTCCATCCAGAAACCTCTTTTTATAAATTCTTGACTTCAAAAACAAAGCTATTCTCATCAGAAACAGAAGATCTTCTCATGAGGAACATGATTTCTAGCGTCTTTGCAGAGATGATTAGTAGGTAATTCTTTTAATACCTCTTAAAAGAATGTAAATTGTTACTATAAATTCCTAGAAAAGGTGACTACTTTTGTTCAAAAGGTTTTCCTTGGGGTGCCTGGGTGGCTCAGGTCATGATCTCATGGTTGTGGAATCGAGCCCCACTTTGGGCTCTATGCTCAGCGGGAAGTCTGCTTGTGGATTCTCTCTCTCCCTCTGTCCCTTGCCCAGCTCTCTCTCTCTCTAAAATAAATTAAAAAACCTTAAAAAAATTTTTTTTCCTCAAAGCAGATTCAGTCATTAATGGGGCTTTAAAAACTAGACCAAATCTCAAGCAAAAGATTTTATAAAAATAAATTGCTGTTCTCAATAGTTTCTGACTGTGGCACAGGATTAAAATAACGAAACCTAATCAGTAACAAATTTTGTTCACTAAACACCCCAACAAGCTAAAAAAATACATACTAACCTTAGTTAATCTTATCACTTCTCCCTTTAGTAAATAAATACACTGATTGCAACTAAGTTGATTTTGCTACAGAAACAGCCTATTCATAACATATACAGCCCAAGGAATATGTGCCAGATCCAATTTCTAGGGTAATGAGAAGGTATGTATTTAAAAGTAAGAAAGACTAATATTTCAGGATCCTTTTTTTTTTCTTTGAGAGAGAGAGGGAGGGAGGGAAGAGCGCATGCATGCACACATGAGCAGGGGGAGGGAGAGGGGGAGAGGAAAAAGCAGACGCCAGGATGAGCCCAGAGCCCAATGTTAGGGCTCAGTCCCAGGACCCCTGAGATCATGACCTGAGCTAAAGTCAGATGCTCAACCGAATGAACCAGCCAGGCACCCCCAGGATCCGTTTTATTCCATGTTAAATTGCTATCTCTATCACAGGATAAAGCTAGTTACATACAGTTGACAACAAAACTGCCTTAAGACCAAGTGCATTGCTTTAGATCACTCATGAAACATGCAGCATTAGGGGCACCTGGGCGGCTCAGTCAGTTAAGCATCCAACTCTTGATCTCAGCTCAGGTCTTGATCTCTGGGTTGTGAGTTCAAGCCCCACACTGGGCTCCACACTGGGCATGGAGCCTACCTTAAACAAACAAAGAAACACAACAAAGACAACAAATACAGGTCACTTTTGGGGCGCCTGGGTGGCGCAGTCAGTTAAGCATCTGACACTTGGTTTCAGCTCAGGCCCTGATTTCAGGGTCATGAGATAGAGCCCTGTATCAGGCTCCGACCTCAGCAGGGAGTCTGCTTAAGATTCTCCCTCCTACCTCTGGGGCTCGTGCTCTCGCTCTAAAATAAATAAATAAATCTTAAAAAAAAAAAAAAAAGCAACATGCAGCATAGAATTTCCCAGATTTAATTCATTATTAATCTTAGATTTATCATTCATGTTCATTAATTACTTCATAATACTTGAATAAGATGTCTGTTTAACTGTTTATAATAAAGATGTAAGGATCAGATGAAGTATCTAATGGTTGTTGCCAGAAATAATCTCAACTCCCAGTATCTATTAATTTATCTGCTTTTAAAAACAGTTTGCTTTCCAAAGCTAGAAAGGGGACACTCAAAGTCCATCACAAAAAGGCTGTTTCTCCAATGCTCAACTCAACTGCCATCTGTCCACAAGTCTTCTCTAAACATCCCCAACCGGACATGACCACTCCTTCCTGTGAACCTTCAGAGCCCTTGATCTACACCTCTTTCTGCCCTCACCATGTTATCTTTTATGATCATTATTTATGTGTATGTCTTATCATATTTCCCCTTATGGTTTACAAGCACCTTGTGGGTAGGACCTGAATATGATTCATCTCTGGATCTCTCACAGCATCTAGCACACAGTCTGACAGATTACTCCTGAATGAAGGGGCAAGAGAGTTCCTGGGTATGGCCTTTCTGAGAAAAAGAGGTCTCTCGGAAGGGCTGGCCCTGAAATAGACTTAATGGGATTGCCTGAACAACCAAAGGAAGTGGTTATACAAGCTATCCTGTGAAGCTCAGCATAAATGAGGTTCTCTCTGGGCCTTTAAAACAAGAAGGACAACAATCAGAAATCCACCTGAAACTGACTTACTGAAGTGAATTTAAGATAAAAGGACAGGGTAGGAAGGCCACAATGTCCCCCTCACCAACACCCTGAAGCTGCAAGGCGGACTGGAAGCCTGGAAACACGGGTGCATACCACTCCTGAGTATAAATCTTTTGAAAGACAGAACTTTTCAGAAAAGTGACCAGGACAGATTAGTAAAGTTCGAAAAATTAATGACAACAGGTAAGTAGAAGGAGGGCAAATGCCTCTGTTTGGCCATTCTTTAGCAGGAAGATAAAGAGAAAATCATAGAGGAGATAAGATGATTCAATCTGATCATTCAAGGATGGAAAAATCTAGCTGTCACGCTAATATCCAGTTACTCTTTACCACTGATGAAGAAAGAAAAAGACCTAACAGTTTTCAAAACATCTCAGAAGCAGAGTGCTCCTCGTTTTAAGATCTTGGAAATCTTTCAAGCTCTTGCTCTTGACCAGGTACCATGGCTCACCAAATCCTCCCTCAGTGATACAATCAGAATAAAACAGGATTTACCAAAGTGATCAACCTCATGAAATACAAAAAACTATAAGGTTTTATTGCAATATTCCCTGGTTTCTAAAATTCTGTACCTTTAGACTCTAGCTCTCTTTCCTTGGCATATACCTCATTCTCTCTCTGAGAGTCCTTTATAACATGCCCAAACCCACTATACAGTCTTTGAAATAACTAAAATCAAATAGATGTTGTTGGGAGATAATACCTAAAACCCTCACATAACTGTTCAAGGAAAAAAGGTCAAAGAAAGCTCCCCTGAAATGAAACCCAACCCTTGACCAACACTGCTTCCTATTAAAGTAGTAGAGCTGAGCCACTCCAGGCGGTCAGGGTTACCCAAAAATAACACTCTCATTGTCAAATGCAAGCTAATATATCCCACCCCAGTTTTAACTGAAAAATCTAAACATTGGTACCATGTTTCCCTTAACGACCCCCCCAAATCCAGCTTACAGCCTTTAGGCCGTAGGCAACCCCAAACATTGCTGTGTACCTCCCTATGTTCAGAGCACCTGTCTTCTTCATTCCCTTTGTGACCTGCATTGCTGTGTACCTATGTTCAGAGCACCTGTCTTCTTCACTCCCTTCGTGACCTGCATTGCTGTGTATCTCCCTATGTTCAGAGCACCTGTCTTCTTCACTCCCTTCGTGACCTGCATTGCTGTGTACCTTCCTATGTTCAGAGCACCTGTCTTCTTCACTCCCTTCGTGACCTGCATTCCTGTATCTCCCTATGTTCAGAGCACCTGTCTTCTTCACTCCCTTCGTGACCTGCGTTTTGATCACGTCTTCCTGTCATTAGATGACATACTTTTTATTTTGCCCAACTGGCAGCACTTTCACATGCATTTTATTATGTTCCAGTACTGTTCAAGTATTTACTGAAGTTAGTTCCAGGTTTATTTGAATTAGCCAACTGCTGGGATGTTATATTTCAAATGGTGAGTGAGCAATGCAGAGAAAGAAAGAATATTAACATGAATAACTAGATGGATAAGAAAGGCGTAGGATTTAAGCTTATTTGTGCTTGCCATGTTAGAAATTCTTCCACGCTACAAAGAAAAGTGTAAACGAAATTTGAGAACTAAGACTTTTTAAACAAAACAATTCTACCAACAGACGATTCAGTTCTAATGTTTGTACAGATGGACTTGAGGATATACGCCATTTTCGATCATGGCTAAGAGCATATCAAGCCTTAAGGAGGCATACTTTCTCTACAATAAAGCGAATCTCAAACCAACAATTTCAGGAAGAAAACAGCACTACTCTGGAAACTGAAAGACCTGTGTTTGTTAACTGGCCTGCTGCCTACTAACTGGTAGCCTTGGGCCAGTCATTCCACTAACCCACTCCAGGAGCATGTATACTGAACATACAGGGGTGGTCTGGTATGGAAGACCTTCACTTGACCAATTGAGGGTGCAATAAATGAATGAATACAAAAGACGACAGGGTGATTAGAGAGAAAAGAGGGGTCAGCAATCTTTAAGCTCATCTAAGGTTTCTACTTAATCACGCGAGAAAGCACTAAGCTTAGTGCCAAAAACCTTACTACTTAAATTCTAAACCCTTACATAACTGGATACCAGCTAGTCAAACTTACTGGCAGGTTATTACACAGCACCCACCACTGTAAGTATGAATATCGAAGCCTGACTGCAGACCTCTTTCCCCAACCCTGATTAATGCCAAGTTCAATGTTTGAGGGTACGCCTGATTCTAGCTCCGAGAAACTAAGTATGAAGCTGTTTCTCAAACTGCCTACTGGGAGAACCATGCTTCCCAAAAGACTAAGGGTTGGAACTAGCTGCACATTATTCTCCCTAAAGATCTGTTCACAAGGACACATTTTTAAATTGGCAGCAGAAACACTTTTCCTTCAGAAACAAAAACATGTTTCTGTTTCCTATCTACTACAACATAATCTTTTAAACAAGGGCCAGATCATAATACAGTTATAACTGGAAAAAAATGAAGGCATAGCAACTGGTATAAGCATAATGAAACTGATAGGAAGGCATGAACAGAACAGTGTAAGATCTGTTTCTGTGGAAGAGAAAATGATATGTAAACATCTTACTTCGCATACTTTCTTCCTCATTTGTTTATTAATGTTCAACTTAAACCATCTTTGCATATATGACAGCAATAAAACACTATTTTGTATGACAGAGGAAAAAAAATCAAGTATTTCAGTGGAGTACTCTAAAGCATGAGTCTGGGAACGAGAGCCCACAGGCCGAAACTGGGCCTGCGCCCTGTTCTCGTAGATTAAGTTTTATTGGAAGACTGCATCCTCATTCATTGACACTGTTGAAGGCTGCTCTCACACCACAACAGTAGGGTTGAAGAGTTACAACATAAACTGTAGGACTTGCAAGCCAAAAATATTATGTGGCCCTTTACAAAAAAAAGGATCAGATAACATTCAGAACCCAGTTCTAAACCGTAACTGCTTTCTTTCACTGAATCCTTCCACGATAGAAGTAGTGTCATCCCTCATTTACTGACGGGGCAACTGAGCAGTGGAGGTTGAGAAGTTGCCCTACAGCACACGGCTCCCTCACCTGTTCAGCCTCCATTGGGAGCGAGCTGGGCCAGCCCCCTCCGCCCAAAGGAATATTTGTTAATCTCTGACTCTCCAACCTCACCAGAGTAAATACTTGCAGGAAGAATGGTGAGTTACTTGTTTTTCAGGCTCTGAACCTGAAAGAGAATTCTGACATGGAGCTGGAGACAGAAATAATGCCAGTAGCCTGAGTTAAACTGTATCCTAAAACAAAGAGGCATTTTGCTTACTAGATCCCTTCTCAGATTTAGAAATCCTGAGAACAACCTCTTCCTGCTTCTGGCAGGATCCTGTATTTGTGTGTGCCCAGCAGAGGTGAGAAGTGTGATTCTGAAGAATGCTGCAATGCCAACTGAAGAGCTGTAGAGTTCACAAACTACTTGTCACATACATTACTCTCAACTGATCTTCACTCGGCTCAGTGATAGAGATATCAATATTATTCCAATTTTACAAAAACGAAAGCTAAGGATTAGTTAAGTCATTTGCTCAAGGGCACAACATAGTAAATGGTGGGGGCAAGTCTGTTCTTGCCTTATTACAGCTTGTTCGTTCTCCCTTTTCGCCCTGTTTTAAGGGTTGTTATATTCAAATTGTTCAGAGAGACCAACAGTCTTGCTGGGACCAATGACTCAAATCCTTAACCCAAAAGATCATTTTTATCCACTTGCTCCCACCATCTCTGTGACAATAATAGAAAATGCTAGTGGCACTCCTATCTACTATCATATAAACATCCTTTTCTCGTTTCTGTTGTTTCTTTCCAAGCTCTGTCGCTTTTTTCTTTCCTATTTTATCCTTCCCCTTTGCCTGTCTCCAGGTCAGTAAGCAGCACCCATGAATACTCAGCTGTGAACAGTGGGGGGCAGTAAAGTACCAGGAAATACATAAAGAAAATGGACTAGACATGGAGGTTCTGGCTCTCTGGCTACTAACTTGCTATGTTCATGATCTTGGGCAAATCACTTAACTTCTTGGGGCCTCTGTTCACCTGTAGAAGCACCTCACAGGGTAGCTGCAGCACACGAATGGGAAGATACATGCTAGAAAGTCTCGAAAAATACCAAGCATCATACAAGTGCCAGATGGTATATCATCTTCACTGCTGAGAGCAAGGCAAGACATCTATACCTGGCCTGAATGGTCTCAAGCAGAGCACCGAGCCCAAAGACCAATCTCCCTTGAGTACCAACTTGTTTCTTCCTCTAATTTAGACTTTGTTGTTAACGTAATTTCTAAGAGTCCAGCTTCCAATGAATGGAAACAAATACATAGAAACCCTTTCCCATCTCTCTTATAGACATGAAATAAATTGTAAAGCCCTTTATACTGTTAAATTTAGAATGAGTGTACTCTTCCCAAGAAGCAAAGAATTCAAATGGATATGACTAGGAATGCTCCAAATTTTAATCCCCAGGAATGTCAGTAACAATAGCTATGCAGGTTTTCCCTCCAGACTAATCCAAAAACATTTAAATTCCTAGAACATGTCTCCTTGGACACATCAGACTTCTGTAAGCTAGGAGTGTGTGTGGCTGCTTTGTCCTTCAAAAGAAAACCTTGTTTGTTACATTAGGGGACAGAAGAGACCCGGAGTCTGGGCAGCATCCACCTTACCTGGCCCCACCACCCAAGAAAAAGATTCTGTTTTGAGCTCTCCCAAAATCCTGGAGTACAGCGAGCATGTTCTGAAAGCAGGAGACTATTTCATGGAATGAAACCAACCTTGTTAAGGTTTTTTCGGAATAGCACAGTTAAGAAGCTTGCTTTTTACAGTACAACTGTAACAAACTAAATACACACATTCACTAATTAGTGGTCACTAAACTTTTCTTCCTCCCCAAAAAACCATTCTCAGCACCCAATAAAATCTATTCCTACAATTAACATATTCACTTTCTTCAGACTTGTGTGACATATTATTATTTGTCATGTTATTTCTTTTTCTTTTCTTTTTTTTTAAAGATTTTATTTATTTATTTGACAGAGAGAGAGACAGCCAGTGAGAGAGGGAACACAAGCAGGGGGAGTGGGAGAGGAAGCAGCAGGCTCCCAGCGGAGAAGCCTGATGTGGGGCTCGATCCCAGAACGCCGGGATCACGCCCTGAGCTGAAGGCAGACGCTTAACGAAGTGAGCCACCCAGGCGCCCCTGGCATGTTATTTCTTAAGCCTAAAATTTCCCTGCTCTTATGTTCTCCCTAGTTCTTATGTAATTGTCTTTGTTTCTGGCACATCCTCAAGGGAAACACGCCTTGCTCATAGTGGGAATTCAACACAATTCTACAGAACAAATACAGGCTCCTCAAGAACTATTTTAAGACCCCAAGTATCTTGGCCTCACTCTGGCTTTTCTTTGAAATGTTCATATGGGGAAATCCCTTCTGAAGTACCTATACCCAGCTGTGCAATACCCTTTGTGCAGTTATCTAACAGAAAAGTCAAAAAGAGTAGGGAAGGAGAGAAACCTGTTCTTCAGAAAATGCACCATGAGCATAGATAATTATCTAATCCCAGACTCCACTGGAAAATGGGAGATTGTGCTGAGTTAATCCATCTAAAAACTTTGGGAGGGGGGTGGGCAAAGAGTTCTCAATTAAAAACCTGTAGGTGTTGTAAGAACGACAGGAGGAGCTTGGTTGTACTGATTTGCCTGTGTGGATTCCGTTGGTTCAGACACTGAATTCTGCCCTCTGTGTACTGTCTTTTATGGTTGCCTCAGATGTTGGAAGGAAGGAAGGAAATGAGAAGAGCATGAGAAGAAACAAACCCTCCAAGCCAAACAAGCACTACACCACCTACCTGCATGTATACAGCTGTCAGGGGCTGAGATGGTTATGCTCACCTTTTTTTCAAGATTTTATTTATTTACTTGACAGAGAAAGAGACAGCCAGCGAGAGAGGGAACACAAGCAGGGGGAGCGGGAGAGGAAGAAGCAGGCTCCCAGCAGAGGAGCCCGATGTGGGGCTCGATCCTGGAACGCGGGATCAGGCCCTGAGCCGAAGGCAGACGCCCAACGACTGTGCTCCCCAGGTGCCCCGACCATCTTTTACACCTGTACGTGCTTTACACCATCTCACTTGTTCTTCACTACAAACCCAGCAGTTACTAATACTCCCATCTGACAAAGACACTTCATCCAGGTGGACTGAAGGACTTGCCGTAGGTCACAGGAATGAAACCCCACATGCCCTGAGTCTCCGTTCTGCACTCTTCCACCACATGTTCTCCTCCCTCAGTAGAATTAATAACTCAACAGGGGACCCAAAACTTAAGAATGTATAACTCCTCGAAACCTACAACATTAAGTCCATTTTACCTTCAGTTTTCCCGATCATTCTCCTGGCAAAAGTGCTCCAAAAGGCCAAGGTACCAGATTCTTACACATGTCAAAGTGGAAAGCTTAAGGTTTCCAAGCTTGTTAAAGCTGTAGCTGCCCAAAGGACTGGGAGTCGGAGCCATGTGGTCACCAAGAGTGAGAATGAAAAGGTTTGATAGATGAAGTTCACTCCTTGGGGGCCTAGTGATAAGAAGTCGCTCTATCTTTTCCCCTCAGTTCAGAGGAATAGCCTTAGCCTAGGCCCCTTGCTGGAGATGCTTCCATAGGTGCACACTCACAGGAGGAATCATCTGGCTCAATACTATGCAGTGATTCAAAATTATAGCTATTGCCACACTGTGAACATGGGGACAATGTTATTTTAATTACGCAGTCATCACTCCAAGAAATCAGCATTCCTTTGTTCCAACTACCTCATCACTAGGGCTAAGGCAAGTATTATAAATCTCAGACAGGAAATATAAAGCAAATGATTATTTAAGAATACCATGACTCATCTAAAAATACCAATCTCTGCAGCTCCAGATAAGAACACAAATGTATGGGGTGCCCAATACATACCATAATGTGTGTATCTGCACAACTAAGGAACACCACAGGACACCTAACACAAATCTAACCTCATATCTGTGTGGAAAAAGTTCTTCAACTACTTACTCTTTCTCAGTGAATTTAGGGTTCAGGAAAGACAATTTCCCACCACACTCATTGGTGGTACTCATTTAGCACCTATCTATTCCACTATGCTTTGTTCTGAAAAGAAAGATGGCTGTGTTTGACAAAAAACTTAAAATATAATTCAGTTTGACTATGTATTTGCTCCTTTTATGACCAACCTGTTTACTCGCTGCATGTAAGATTATGTATGAATTCTGGGAGGAAAAAAATGTGTCTCCTTTTGGGGGAACAGCAGCACACACAGGGAAAGGGGAGGCGGAAGGAAGAATTAGTGCTATTAGACAGACATAGCTACAGCTTGCCTTTCATAGGCAGTAACAAGGTGCAGTGCAAAGAACACAGGGCTTATGTCACTAGGCTCTGCCTCTGATTTTCTCACCCACAAAATGGGGATAATAATCTTCTGTCCTACCCACCTACCTTACGTAAATATGAAGTGAGAGAATAAATATAAAATCACTCCATTAACTGTAAAGTACTATTTCATTATTACATTGCTTAACTACCTTCAAGGGTAGCTTCATGGGTATTTGGCCAATTACCAGGAGAGAAATAACCATGGAATTCAGGATATAAATAAATAATCAGGTAGAGTGGCTGGAAATTTACCACTCTTTCTCTAGTGAAAAGTTTATTATCTTTATTTTAGACTGAGGATAATTACAACATACCTAGGCTAGTAACTAAATACACATGCCTTATATTAAAAGTTCTGCTAAATCCTACAGATGAGGCTATCCTACTCATGGTAATTTATATTGTATGCTGCTCACCGGTGTTATCATGATCATGCGGCTATATATTACTTGCTAAGCAAATGCTGCCAAATTCATTCCTCCATGTGTATTTATGTTTCATGCAGAGGCTGCCGTCTGAGACTTCATAAAGCTAACGCAGTGAAGATTAAGCCCAATGCGACTCAGGAAAAAAAACCCTAGATTTTGCACTGGATGGAGGTGTGTGTGTATACTTAAATACGAAAGCTTAAGGCTGTACATACACACATATACAGAAACATATATATATATATATATAACTAATCTCAAGGAACTACCAGGTAACATTTCACAGAAACATTTGTACATTTTCAGCATAAGTGAAGGCCACCGGATTTTAGGGCAGTATTTCTAATCTACATACCAAGTCACACATTGAAAATGTTAATATTAGTTTTCTGAATACTTAACCTATGGGCTGATAGCGATGCCCTCATTCCATTTAACTTGTCACAAGATCATATATCACGCATGGTGCTCTAAGTATGCTGAAAAAATGTGGGCTAACAGTGATACTGTACTTTGTTATGCAGGTCTGAATTAGGGAAGTTATAGATATTCTGCAGTTTTAACTAAACTAACATTCAAAAAATAAATAAGTAGCTTTAGAGTAAAGCTTTAGGGTAAAAAAAATAAATAGGGGTGCACAATCAAAAAAGCTTACAGAACACTGACCTAGGGGTGCCCGGGTGGCTCAGAGGTTAAGCATCTGTCTTCGGCTCAGGTCATGATCCCGGGGTCCAAGGATCAAGCCCCACATCAGCCTCCCCGTTTGACAGGAGGCCTGCCTCTCCCTTTGCCTCTGCCTGCCACCCCCACCCCCCACTTGTGCTGTCAAGTAAATAAATAAAATCTTTAAAAGGAAAAAAAAAAAAAAAGAACACTGACCTAGAAGACTCTACCATGTTCATTTCTACATGTCTCAACTTGAGGGTCCAGCCTTTCTTGTGTTTCCAACTTTGACACGAAGCTTTATTCTTCTGGTCCTTCAGTCCATTCTCTCTCCCTTGATGCCCTCCCATCTATTCCCCAGGGTCAGCTATAATCTCTATAGCTTAAATTCCAAATATACATTACCAATTCTACTATTTCTCCAGTCCTGCAACCTGGATCTCCAACCGGAAAGCCACCTGGAACTCAAACTCAAGCTCCATGTGTCCAAAATCTTCTTCTCCCAAACCTGCTCCTTCTAACTTTTCAATTTCTATCCTCCAGTCACCGAGGCTTAAAACCTCAGAGTCATCCTGGACGCTGCTCAATTCTAATCAACTTCTAGAATCTGTAGTAACAGTGTCCAACAGTGTCCATCCCCTGACTTTTCTTCTTATGGTCACACTCTTTGTTCAGAGGTCCTTATCATCTCCATATAATAACGAAAATGATGATAACAGCTAATGCATTTGGGGCTGAGTGCCAGGTACAGTTCTAAGCCTTCTGCATTGCTTTTTTTCACCCTCAAAACAATCCTGTGAGGGTTGTGAACCTAGTATGTGAACGCACTGCATTGTTCACTGTTTCTGGTGTCTTCTACTCAAATTCTGCTTATCTCTACATAATGATGCTTACTAAATCTTATAAAAGCACACCTCTGATAATGCCACATCAACCTACTACCCAAAATCTTCAACAGTTCATCAATGTCAACAGAGACAGTTCAAATTTCTTAACCTGGCAGTCACAGCTGACCCCAACTTACTTCTCCAGATTTCCTTGTTTTTCCACTCCCTCTGGTTCCTAACTCACCTCTTTATATGCTCTAAGCAGACTGGGCCATTTATTGCTCTCTTCAGCACATGCTGTATTTTTTAAATCATGACCTTGCTCCTCCTTTCCCTGTGCCTGGAGTGCCCTTGTCCCTACCTCCCTGAGTCCAACGCCCGGTTCAACTGCCTTCCTTCATTCCTAAGTCAGAAGTAAAGGTCTCCCTTCCTCTGAATTCTGTGTCCTTTGGTTGTACCTTCCATATCAGTTTCACATACTTGATATACATCCTCTGTCTCCCTTACCTTAGATCCTGGAGTAAAATTTTATTTGCACACATTTTTAAAGTCTCCACATATAAGACGTGCATGTCTGGTGAATTAGTGAAAGGAAATGTAAAGCATCCACTTTCAGTATTTTCTCAGAGGTAAGAACTATACAGCTTAGGGAGATAAAGGAAAATTCATTTTATCTGGGTATTTCCAATCAAGTAGGTCTTGCTTTAGTTTTCTATGTAAATGAAATGATGAGGACAGACCAAATGATAGTACTTCCAAGAAAAAAAGTAACCAAGTGAATCAGCACAGCTGTTTGCTGTGGTTTGTCTCCTTTCTTCCTTTGAACTAAGCAACACAGGTCACCAGCTATGTTATGCCACTTTAAAGTTAAACATTTACTACGTGGCTTTTTTTTCCTTAGTTCTGCCTTTACACTGGAATTTACCTTCATTTCTTATCTTTCAACTGCCCTTTTTCACTACAGAGTGCAGCGCTGTAACTTAATTTATAGTAAATGCTCTAAACAGAGGAAAACTTTTGGTCATGTACTGAACAGTGGGATGTGGCTCCAGGATGCTCAGGGGAGAGACGGGAAGATAAGGGTGACAATACAGACAGAATCTGACCAAGTTTTAAAGGTCTGGGCGCAATACTGAGGCAGCAGAGAGAAGAGGTTAAAAAGAAAACAAAGTTTCTGGGAGATGCAAACACAAGGACGATACTATCCAGCTGTGTCTACTCTACTTTTCAGACGCGGTAACCCTCAGCACTTACACATCACTTAAGATGCATATCATTCAAGCTCTCACTCTTTCAGTAAATTGTAACTTTAGTTCAACTATATGAAGGTGGTGAAAAGAAATCCAACTACATAAGAAAAAACTTTAAAAGGTTCAAGCAGATTATGGTCTATCAGAGAATATGCAAATGAGAACAAAACCAAACCCACAACTACCCAAACACACACGTGCAGATACACAATACTACTACTTTGTTGGTGGTAAAGATTAAAGTTAACATAGTTAAAATATTATTTGGGGAGTATATAGACAATGATTTCTATTTCAGTCTTGTCAAATGCTTAAAATGACCCTGGGATCTTTGTTTATGAAATACCAGTTGGCTTAAGGACTCACTTGAAGAACCAGGCCCGAACTTGTTTGGGAGTTAACTTGTTCTTGAGGTGTAGTAACCACCACCACCACCAAAACACAAAACAAAACCAAACCCCAACTGGCATGCAGGTGTTGTATCTGTATACCTTAGTTTACTTCCTTGTAATATATAAAAGTAGCCCAGCTCTCTGGGACACCTCAGCCAGGTGGGCACCATTAGCTTCCCAGCTGATTCTCTGCTTTCTGAATAAGCCAGTTGGCTGAGGCAAGAAATCTTCAGATCCCAAAAGGGACTTAAGTCTGCACAGCAGATTTTCTAACCAACAGACTCCACATGGAGACTTTTGAACCACTTCCATGGCCCATTTTCTCTGCTCCTTCTGTGTTCAAATAGCAAACCTGTATGGATGTACTAAAAGGAAGAGAAATATGAAAAATTAAAAACAACCTGGAGGAAGAAAAGAAACCTGGAAGGAACTAAGCAGGAGTTGAATGTCTGAATCTGCATAGGCCAATCAGTAAAAAGCTGAAAGATTGGGGCACCTAACCTCTCTGGGCCTCAATTTCCCCACTTTACAAGAAGGGAAAAGACTAGATCCCTAAATGATTTCCATCAGCCGAACTTAAGACTATAAAAGCTATGTATGCATATATTATTGGGGCCAGGAACATGCAAAAATAACTCCATTCGTGAAGAAGACCATGTATAAATGATTAGCTTTAAGAATACTTTTAGGGTTACTGAAGCCTCCATGAAAGTATATAGCTTCTCTAAAAGGAGACCTCATCTTGTTTTAGGAACAAAAAGCCCACAGTGACCATGACTGCTGCTTTCAAACATACACATCCCAGGAAGTGGACTTTTATTTGAGGCCAATTCCAATTGTGCCAAACCCTATTCTGTGTGAATGATTCTCTCAATGCATAGAAAGGAGGCAGACATCAATGCTGACTGACCACGCCTGATAGGAAGTGACTTAGTAGGACAGGAAATCAAACAGATCACAAAATATCCACCCCCCCCCCAGGGGAAGAAAAAGAGTCCTAAAAATAGATGACACCAGGCATGTAAAATGGGTGAGAAAGAAATCCCCATGGGTTTCCACCATTTATCTTGGAAATGTATCTCACAATATGTATCAGCTATGTGGAATTCATGCCAGTGTTTATATTTTGATGAGACCCCAATTATTTTTTTTCAAGTCTTTATCCCAACATTTACTTGCTTGCTACTACTTGGCAACCTCTACCTACCTCCCAAGTTTGAAAACTGACCCAAAAAATATGACCACAAAGCAAACAAACACAAAAAAATGGCTCCAGTTTACTTTATAAATATTTGTTGCACAAACTAAAAATGTAACCTCTGCTTAGTAAACATCTGCAACTATTAGAACTTACCTGCATTATAACACAAACCTCAGTATCCAATCAGAACAGGTTCCCAGTTTTTATTCTGAGAGACTCCCACATCTAGTAAGGATTTTTAAAAAACCAGCATTCCCATTTCATCTTATTCTGAGACACTCTCAACTTTTGACAAAGGGGTTAAAATTCTTTCACAGGAATCCTGGTAAGGGAAGGTCTGATGGTCTCAACAAATGAATTACTTAGGGTCATGTCAGCACAAACGGGAATATGCATGTGAAGGCATGTGGAACCATGTTTAAAAAGAGATGTGTCGGGTTTAAGCAAACTCTTTTGTAAACATTAAAATATTGGCATTTCTTTTCTTTGACGCCTCACCTATCCTCCCAAGTACTTAACCCCCGCCCCCAATAGTGTGGATTAATAGCAACTAGTATTTATGTAGCAATTCATAATTTGCAAACCACTTTGACATACATGCTCTCATTTGAGACTCACCACTAAATAGGAAGGTGCTATTTTTAGGTCCCATTTTTACATGTGACGAAGCTGACACTAAATGGCTGACTTGCCCAAGCTCACAAAGCTGGTGACAGCTACATGGAACCTGAACACAGGTCTCCTGACTTGAAGTGGCCTGCTTTTGCTACCGCGCCATGCTGCCTCCAATATTGTAATCAGAGTATAAATAAATGCCCAAATCTAAGACCCCTTCTAAATCGCCCCCACCCCCACACACCCACTGCTAGTCTAAGTTCTAGTTAGCTGTGGAAGGTCTATGCTCCTTATGGAAGTAGAGTTTTCTTCATTTTTCTGGAAAAACATTTATCTGGCTAATGTGTTAAATAAGGAGATCATATAAACACCATCCCGCATATACTGGAAGATACCTTAGTCACCAGGGGTTCTGCATAGGCGTGCCTATGTGCATTTTTCCAGGTAGTGGGTCAGATTCTCAAGAGTCCATGACTCTGAAAAGGATAAGAACCCACGCTAGAGGCAATGGCTAGGTATCTTTCCAAGCAGCGAAATCCACAAAGTTCTCAGAATAAAGAGTTTTAATCAAGGCCTCATACTGTGCCCCACTTACCTTCTGCCTTCCCTGCTCCAGGCCTCTTCCCAGGCTAAAAGAGTCATTCGGTATCTACATCAGTTTTTTAAATCATACATAAACCTGGAGCAACTGATAACATATAAATCAATGACTTATAAAATATAAATTTAAGTTATCTGTTAAAATGTAATCCTTAACACACACTCCTTTCTCTTATGATTTAACTTCCCAGAATGACAGTTTTCTTACCATAAGCATTCCAATTCCCTCAAAGAAGTTTTACAAACATAACTGCTTTGAACTCCTGAAATGCCATTCTTCACTAAGAACCCTCTAGATTATAGAGAAGACAAGGTAGCGTGCAAGGAATTCTGAATCTGTTAGGCAGTTCACTCAACTATCATACCAAAAGGATTTAGAATTTTTTTGCTGGGGGAAGGAACGGAGAAGAGTGGGAGAGAGAATGAATGCAGCCCTATTGTCTTACTGCTTGAAAACTCCTAATCTAAATCTGTAACATATTCCTACCAACCACTGGACTTGAACATCAGAAGTGCAGCCTCTTTTCATCTTAAATAGAGCTTTTCAGTCTAAATCTGTATAAACAAACTTTGTCCTTCAATCTTTCAACTCCTCGGCAGTTTTTCAAGGTCACTTTTGCGAGCAACGACAGAGGCCTGCATCGAGCAACTTTGACTGCTACACCACTCCAAATCGAAGAGCCCCAAATCTAAACCTCTACCTATCCTCTCAGGTAAATCCTTTACACGAGGGGAAGCCAGGGGAAGGCAAATCAAACACCCTCCAAACTTCTCTACAAGGGCCTGCTCCTTTTCCCTACCCAGAGACTGAGTACTGCTGGCTCACTGCTCCACGCTGAGTCTGCTGCAGAAATGTTCCAATGACCTTCATTCCGTATTTGCAAAGAAGAAGAAAACAAAGAATTGCTTTTGAAAATCAAGTGTATTATAGATGTTAGTACATGGGACAGAAGAGTTCACTATTCACAAAAACTGGCTGCAAGCAACCAGCATTAGCTCCGTATCCCTAAAAGAGGGGGGAAAATTATCAAGGGCAAAAGATAGGGTACCCGTATTCTTAACTTTCCTATTCACAAACTGCAGATAAATTAGGATTCAAAATATTTCATACAGAACATGAAAAACACTTTGCTCACACCATTTTTAAAAAACCAAACCAATGTCTGACAAAATGTGTGAAACTGGTAGAAAAAGATTTGCTCCTGTCACTGCCAATATAGTGGAAAAGTATGTCTCTCACCAACATTCTAAGCTAGAATGTGTATTTTAAAACAAAGATTGTTGCTTAATTACTGGTACGTATTAGAATAGAAGCAGACAGGTAAATCAGGAAAGTTACGGGAGAATTCCACATTGGCATGTGGGCCTTCACCGTTAGAACCTGCGTCCGTGCAAACCACATTTTCACACAAATTTAGAAAAGCAGTAGTGCTGCTTCCACCTCTGAAAACACAGATGTCAACAAAGTGCATGGAAACAGAAAAAGTCTTACAACAACTCAGCTTATTCTGTAGGAAAGCTTCAGTGCACTTGAACAAAGGAAAATTATTTGGAAAACAGTTAAGTTTACCCAATGCAAAGAGAAAGTGCTTTGCTTCTGTGTACCCCTGAAAAATGATTAGCCTTTCTTCATGTACCTGATCTTGTCAATACTCAACTAGGAAAAGAAATCCTTGGTGAAGGGCATGCAAAATCTAAACAGAGCCAAGGTATTCTAGGTGCACCAAAAGGTATGCATGGAATGTAAAGTGGCCATTTTCTGAAACAGTGCAACTTGTCTACACTCTCTGAAGCTAAACAGTTTCTACCATTTTAACACAAAACAAAGAATTAAACTTACCGGGAACTGCATTAATTTTACATGTAGTTATTTATATCTCCTCGGACAGGGAGAATTTAAGTCACTCCTAGCCCTCCCCCCCAAAGGACGGAGGAAACAAAAGGCAGCAGGAGATGCAGAAACCTGAGTCTGGAATGTCCACTCCAGTGAAAGCCCGAACAGCTGTCCCCCCACCCCCCAGCAAACTATTCGCCATTTTTCTTTGTCTTTCAGCTGACCCCTGCCTCAGTGAAAAACTCCGAGGCTCCAATGAAGCCCTGCAGCCTCCTTCCACTTTAACAGTCAAAGGCATTCAATCTAGCATGCTATTTGACACCAAACCTTGCCTCCAGAGTGGTCCCATTGGCTGAGCTGCTTTATCAGCTAAGAACACAAAGCCACGATTGGCTGTTCACGTCATCAGTTACCTCCTTTGTACACTTCCTGTTTTAAAGTTACCTTGAGACGCAGAACAGGGGTCAGATCCAGACTTCAAACTATGGGGAACTTAAGGCTTGGAAATGCCTGGCAAATGCACACAGCAGATGCACTAGGGCCTCCTGTGTTTCCAAAACAGAGGAAACTGCAAATTTACAATTGTTCTTAAAATCCCACGAAAGGGTTGTTACAGTTCCCACCCAAAGGATTTCTTATTGGCTGTCAGAGTTCCATTTAAAAAATTTAAGGTAATTTAACTGCTTCGGATTGGCCATCAAAGATGTCTGTAAGATACTGCTACAGTATCCTATGGCAGTAAACCAGAGAAGCAATGTGCACAAGATCGGAAAGTTGTGACTTAACTATCTACAGTTTTCTGTTGAGCATTAACAGAAGAAGAAAAAGAAAACAGGGTGGGCTCATCCAACAGCTTCAAAGAAAATGTGACCTCTTTAACAGTAACAAATAGTGGCCATACAACAGCTTGTAGTCTTTCTAAAAAGGCATCTGTCATTACGTCCCTGGTAATTTTAAAAACCCATATCAGTACTAGGATAAATCACCTTATTTTGAAACACAAACTAAATAGGAAAATTCTGAAGTAAGATAAGAAGGCAGTGACAGAGATGGTAGCATTTCCAAAAGGTCTACCAGGAACCCGAGAGGGAAATACAATGATAAAGGGGGATGGGGAGGAACTGGCAGAGATAGAACACCAGTGACTATAGTTTAAAGCTCATTACAGTTTGATGGATTAATTAATTTAGGTTGGTCATAAAAAAATGTTGATTAGCTTTTAATATTACAGTTTTGATATCATAGAGAATAAACTTTTCTGCCACATTTTCAAGAATAAGTAGCAGGGATGATCTCAGGAGAGATACTGTGAGTACTGCAGTTACTGAAGACATTCTGGGGTTTACACCATGGTGGTCAAAGATTTGCTTATGGATTTTGGGCCCAACTACTGAGGTGTTAAGAGGAGCCTCCTAATATGGTGAAAATGAATTAACAGTCTTTTTTCTTTTCTTTTTACAAAATATTCAAATAGAAACATTGCACTATTACCAAAGGCCTTTAACAGTCTCCTTAGATCTGCTTCCTCCCTTGAAAGCTAAGTATCCCAGGACTAAACAACACAACTGTTTTGCTAGCAGAAGGAGAAATACCTCGGCTGACCTTACATGTGAGATCATCATGGGCATATGCAGAGATCTGGCAGCGCCCTGAAACAGAAGCAAGGTGGTCCTCCCAATTGCTTTGCCATATTAACTTCTACACATATTCCACTCATTTCTCACATTGAAATAATAATTTCTGAACACCACCAATTAGTGCCAGGTTCTATGCTTAGGTATGTTACAGACATCCCCCTCTAATCCTCACTATCCTCTTTTGTATGTGAGAAAGAGTGAAGGAGAAGTCTGACAACTGGCTCCTAACCATACATTGAGGATGCAAACTCAGGTCCCATACAGGGTGCTATTCTTTTTATTGTACCACAATTCTGACACCAAGACACAGGGCACCTCAGGGCACAGCCAAGGAAATTCTTAGGGGTCACACGTACGTAGAGGCAGCATAAACTATTACACCCAACTTCATTAATTTAAAAATCAGAAATCTGACTGATGTTGAGCTTGATCTCTTGGTTAGAGACCTAACTAAGTATGTGACAAAATATCACCCTCTCCCTAGGGCCCCAAACCTACTAGAAGGGACTGTCTTCTCTTCTATCTCCAGCATACTCTGCAACCCTGCAGAAAGCAACTCCTGAGCCATAAAGGGCAGTGTGGGAGGACTACCAGCTGCTACAAAAAATCTTCCCCATGCCTTTCACCACCAATCCAGGCTGAAATTTGGTTCTTGTTCCAAATCCCCATCCTTGACTCTGTGTTTGATGTACCCGATTAAACCAAACATGTCCCTTAATACTCTGTGAAGGTCTCTGGCATAGTTTTTACTAGTTCTTGGAAAGTTTGCAAGAAAAACACTTCAACCCCTATTTTTTTCTTTTTTAAAGATTTATTTATTTAGGGGCGCCTGGGTGGCTCAGCCGTTAAGCATCTGCCTTCGGCTAAGGTCACGATCCCAGGGTTCTGGGATCGAGCCCTGCATCGGACTCCCTGCTCGGCAGGAAGCCTGCTTCTCCCTCTCACACTCCCCTTGCTTGTGTTCCCTCTCTCACTGTCTCTCTCTGTTAAATAAATAAATAAAATCTTTTTTTAAAAAAAAGATTTTATTTATTTATTTGAAAGAAACTTAAGCAAGCTTAAGCAGGAACTCTGCACTCTACTTGGGGCTCTATCTCACACCCCTGAGGTCATGACCTGAGCTGAAACCAAGAATCAGACACATAACCAACTGCACCACCCAGGTGCCCCTCAACCCCTATTTCTCATCAACAGCCACCTTGCTATAATTCAAGCTACTAGTGGGAAAAGAACTGAAATTATCCTAGAATTTCCATGTGGCAGCCTGGCCCATTCATTTACTATTGCTCTCCCCTCTCTAGCCTGTTACTGTAGATAAAAGCCTCATGGGATCGCTGGGATTCCAACTCACATTCTTCCCTGGTCCTGGATCTCAGCAGCCCTCCAACGAGACAACTGTGTCGTCTTGCCCTAAAAAACAACCAGATCACTATGAGGCAAAATGAAGGCCTCTGATTAAGTGGTTCAAGCTTAAATGCTCTCAAAGTAGGTATGGTGGGAACTGATGCTCTTGGTCAGAAAATTCTATGATCCTGGCCAAGTTACTTAACCATCTCTGAGCTCACTTCTTCATGTATAAAATGGAAAAAAATAACACCAACCCATGGGAATGTTGAGTCTTAAATGACAGGGTAAAGCACTCAGCATTAATACCTAGCAAGTGGTAGGTACTCAATTAATATCTAAATATATACTTGACTGTAGCACTTATCGCACATTATAATTACTTTCAACCATGTCTCTATTGCCAGAGGAGGGCTTCCTGCAGACAGTGGCTGTGTTTTATTTATATCTACATATATCCCCAGTACTCAGTACAGAGGTGTATATCAAACACAACCTTAGCCATAGTGTCAACAAAGTAACAAGGAGTAGTGGGGATTGAGGAAAACTGGACAGTGCATGTCCCACTTAAAGGGGCAGCCACTGTTCAGCTCCAACTGACAAAGGCCATGAAGAAATACTAGTCCACTGCAGCAAAAGCTCAGAATCAATAAAAGCAAAAGCCAGATCCTGAACCCCAAAAGTTGATGCTAGAACAGCTCTTGACCTGGCATCCTGAGGAATGACTGAAGGACAACAGTTATGGCAGAAGTTGGCCTTAACCACCATGACAGCTCTTGTCAAGGACAGGGTCTTGCTCAGTCCCCCAGATAACCTAATCTTGGAGGCTATATTGTAACACATCAGAAGCATAACTAGCAGCAAAGATACTGGGCTCTTCAGTGCCCTGAACAAACATTTTATTGATGGTACCCGAACTGATTCCTTTGGACGTAGTACAGTAAGTAAACCCGGAAGCCCCAAGAAATATCAGAGAACCTCTTAAGAAAAATGAACTTTTCATATGTTGTGATGTAAACAAAAAGTCATATTCATTTGAATATTAAATACATTGTATGACTTATTATATATTAAGATGTATATAGCAGTTTTGTACTGATATCGTGATAGGTTAAGGGAATGGGGTATTTTTTTTTTTAAAGAATCCCTTTAATGCAACCACTCAGAGTCAAACACTGCATTTTGCTTATGTAAATGAGAAACAAGGCTGAGTAAGTCTCCCACTCTTAGATAATACTATGCAAACTGTTTTGTAATCTTTCTCACTTAAAAAATGTGAACTTTCCACATCAAATATATATCTATATCACTTATAATTGGGTTACATTTGATTGAATGGGTGTACTATAATTTTCAATCTGTTTTATATTAATAACTTCAGTGTCTTCAATTGTTTTTTTTACTTTTGAAATTTTTTTTTTAAAGATTTATTTATTTGACAGAGAGAGAGAGACAGCAAGTGAGAGAGGGAACACAAGCAGGGGGAGTGGGAGAGGAAGAAGCAGGCTCCCAGCGGAGGAGCCTGAGTCGGGGCTCGATCCCAGAACACCGGGGTCACGCCCTGAGCCGAAGGTAGACGCTTATCGACTGAGCCACCCAAGCGCCCCTACCTTTTGAAATTTTTGAGTATAGCTGACATGTTACACTAGTTTCAGGTGCATAGCATAGTGATTCAACTTTTCTATGTTGTTATGCTCACCACAACTGTAGCTACCATCTGTCACCATACAACACAATTACAGTATCACTGACTATATTCCCTATGCTGTGCCTGTCATTCCTGTGGTTTATTCATTCCATAACTGGAAACCTGTATCTCCCACACCATTTCAGCCATTCCATGCCCCCCCCCCGGGCAACCATCAGTATGTTTTCTGTATTTATAGGTTTATGCTTTTTCATTGTTCATTTGTTTTGTTTTTTAGATTCCACATATGAGTAAAATCATATAGTACCTGTCTTTCTCAGTCTGACTTATTTCAGTTAGCGCAATATCCTCTAGGTCCATCCATGTTGTCACAAATGGCATAATCTCATCCTTTTATATGGCTGTGTAATATTCCAGTGTGTGTGTGTGTGGTGTGTGTGTGTGTGTACACACACACACCGCATCCTCCTATCCACTAGTCTACTGATGGACACTGAGGTTGCTTCCACATCTTGGCTATTATAAATAATGCCAAGGCTACAATGAACACAGGGGTACATATATCTTTTTGAATTAGTGTTTTCATTTTCTTTGGGTAGAAAGCTAGTAGTGGATTTACTGGATCATAATGGTATTTCTATTTTTAATTTTTTGAGGAATCTCCATACTGTTTTCCACAGTGGCTGTACCAATTTACATTTCCACCAACAGCATACAAAGGTTCCTTTTTCTCCACACCCTTGCCAACACTTATTTCTTGTCTTTTTAATTTTAGCCTTTCTGACAGGTGTAAGGTGCTGTATCACTGTGTCTTTGATTTCCATTTTCCTGATGATTAGTGATGTTGAGCACCTTTTCATGTGTTTGTTAGCCATCTGTATGTCTTCTTTGGAAAAATGTCTTTTCAGGTCCTTTGCCCATTTTTTAAACTGGATTTTTTTGGGGGGGGTACTGAAATGTATAAGGTCTTCATATATTTTAGATATTAATCCCTCAATGTCTTCAATTTTAAAATATTATAAATAGCATCACAGAGAACATCCATTATGCCCATTCCTTGTACCCTCATTATCCCTTCCAGAACCACAGCAATGGTTTCATAAATAGTATCATTTTGTCTGGTTAAAAAACAAAAAATAAAAAACAAAACAAAAACCCATCAAAACCAGATTGTTTTAATGTTAAATCTTCCCATTTTCAATTTTGGTTCGAATTTTTTAAATTATAAGCAGATCAGAGAAAATTAAGGGCTGCCAGATTGTTGCTTCTGACCCATATCTTTCACCTGACTTGGTCGTGAGCAACTATTAGTTCTTTCCCAAATCCACCTTCAAGGTTTAAAAGAATATGTCAACACATTTTCAAAAGAATCTGACAGAAGTTCTGAAGATCATCCCCAAAGAAGTCCCAGAAACATTCTGAGCAATGACAATATCACTAGAATAAGGAACACAGGGCTTGCTGGTGCCCAGTAAATCGCTGCCCAATAAATTAATGAAGTAAACCAATAAATGAGACCTTAAGTGGATCATAAATTCTGAATTATTTGTTTTTTTAAAAATAAATTATATTCTCCAAAGCATAAATTAAAACCAATGGATGGAAAACTATTCTAGAAAACTATTCTATTCTCTCATAGCTGTCCAAAGATGGCACAAGCTGCTTCAGAAGCTATGGATGGGGTTGTTAGCACAGGCTGTTTGAACACTTGACAGGAATATGTAAAGACAAGATGAAAAAGAGCAGCCATGTGGAGAAGCAAAGGAAAAAAAGCCCAGTCTTTGCAGTTAGACAGATTTAGATTCTAATCCCTCCTCACCTCTTTTTAGCTGAGTAACCTCAAACTAGTTACTTAACCCCACTGAGGCCAATCGCCTAAACTATAAACCATCTTGCAAGGCTATAAGGATTAGGGATACTTTCATTCATTCAATCGATACTTATGTGCTGGTATTGTGCTAAGATCTGGGGATCCTAAACAATACACAGTCCTGTCCTCAAGGAGACTAAAGTCTATTAAATTAAAATAGGCAGTCATAGTGCTGTGTGTCAAGAGTTCCAACAGGACCATGCATAGTATAAGACACAAGCAGAGCCCTAACCCAGGGCCTAACTCAATTCAGGCTGGTCAAAGGCTTCTTGGGAGATTTTAAATTGTAAGAATAGGAACCTACTGAGACAGACAAGCAAACTGCATGTGCGAAGTCCTGGAGCTGACAGAAAGCATTACATTCCTGGAATGGCTATGGTTTGCTATGGCAGCAGCCCAGAGACAAGAGACTAGAAGTTAACCTAGAAAAGTGAACAGGGCTGGACAAGACTAAGATACTAGAACTTTATTCTGAGGACAATAGGGAGCCACTGAAGAGCTTTAAGCATGGGACTGGCACAATCAGAATTACCCTTTGAAAAGGTCACATTTGGGCTATAGTATGGAGAAGTGGACAGACAGCAGGGCAGATGAGACCCTGCGTCATCTAGCTAATGGAAAATGTGGTAGTGCAGATGTTGAAAAGATGAATGGGAAATATTAAGAAGATAAAAAATCATGAAGACCAGTGGTTAACAATGCCTGTGGAATAACAGCACTGTGACGGATAAACAGCAAGTACTCTAAAAAATGGTAGCTGCTAGTATTATCGTTGATATAGGCAACTGGGTTAGATGAGCTTTTTTTTTTTTTAAGATTTTATTTATTTATTTATTTAACAGAGAGAGACAGCGAGAGAGGGAACACCAGCATGGGAAGTGGGAGAGGGAGAAACAGGCTTCCCGCCAAGCAGGGAGCCCAATGCGGGGCTTGATCCCAGGACCCTGGGATCATGACCTGAGCCAAAGGCAGATGCTTAACGGCTGAGCCACCCAGGGACCCCTAGAATGACCTTTTGAAATCACATTTATCCCTAAGAGTCTAAGTGATTTTGGAGACATATGTTGTATGCTCCCAGACAAATCCTTTTCCACTATTGGCCAAGCTGTCCTATACAAAAAAGATTCACTTTTTTACTCATAAACTCTCCACACCAGAACTGTTCAACTGGGCTCCACTACACACTAGTCATAACATGAAATGCCTTTTAGATGTTCTCACAAACAGGGTTCCATGGCCAAATAAGTTCAAGAAACACTGCATTATGTATCCTCTCTCTTGAAGGGTCATATGGCACACCAACACACACGCTCTGAATACTAATTCTGCAGTAAGGAAATGCATTTCACTTTAGCCATCTTTCAGTCAAGGATCCTTTTTCCAACTCCAGAGGACATTTATTACATTGTATGAGAACTAATGTTCAATGAAACAGCTTAGGAAATGCCGCCTTAAGCTGCCTTACAGATTTTAGTGGAATGAAAAGATTATAGGCAACTCTATTCTGACCACCTTCTAAAATGGTTGGTTTTACACACATTATGGCATTTCCCTTTTAATTTAGTCCTACTGAAAATGACATTAAATATCACCATAAATAGCAATCCTCTGCCTTCCAAATTATCGCCAACCAAGTGTGCTTTGCTTTTTTAAAAGGCCACAACTTTGTCAGCTGATAATGAGCAAATTCTAAGCTACTTACCCTTCAGGGTACAGTAATAATTTTTAAGACAGTTAAAAATGACAAAGATGTTCAACTGTGCAGATTGCATGTACTTTCACTTTCTACTTTTATCTGAACGATCATGCCACTAGTGAGGGGATATGTTTTCTTAACACTGGGCAAAGAAACTCACTTCACATAGATCAGCGGACAATGTGCAGCTTCGGAGGGCAGGGTTAACAAGAGTAGAAATTGTGAAAACCTTCAGTACAGTAGTCCCCCCTTATATATAGGAGATACATTCCAACCCCCCCACCCAGTGGATGCCTGAAACTGCGGATAGTACCGAACCCCATATACACTATGTTTCTTCCTATACGTACATATCTATGATGTAAGTTTAACTCATAAGTTAGGCACAGTAAAGAGATCAGCAACAATAACTAATAATAAAAGAGAACAATTGTAACAATATACTGTTATGTGAATGTGGTCTTTCTCTCTCTCGAAATCTCTTTCTGGTCTGCACTCACCCTTCTTGTGATGATGTGAGATGATAAAAGGCCTGTGTGATGAGATGAAGTGAGAGGAATGACAGGCATTGCGATGCAGCGTTAGGCCACTACTGATCTGACAATAATCAGAAGGATCATCTGCTTCTGGACCTCGGATGACTGAGGTAACTGAAACTGCAAAAAGCAAAACTGCGAAGAATGGGTGGACTGCTGTAACTCTAATAGATTTAAGCCAATGACATCATACAAAATATTCTATACTCCAATATCATTTCCTATGAGTCACTGAACCATTTATTGAAGCACTGCTCAAGATCACTATTTATAGCTCCTACCTTTGAATGTATTTAAGATTAATTATTGAATCTGATCTAACAATATACTGTTGATTTTAAATGGAGAGTATTCATCTAAATAAGACACTTTATATACCTTGGACATGAAGATTTGAACCTTTGAGTTAAACCTATTCTACTGGAAACATTCAAATGCAAAGGTTAGCTTAGTCCCTCTCTCTAAACTGCACCTGAAGTTTATCCATTAGAAGGCTCTCGTTGTATAAAAGTACACTGAATTTAGAAGTAATCTGTCTGCAGACAAGTAAGGACTTTTTTTTTTTTTTTAAGATTTTCTTTTTAAGCAATCTCCACACTCAACATGGGGCTCGAACCCACAACCCCAAGATCAAAAGTCACACACTCCACTGACTGAGTCAGGCAGGTACCCCCCAACGAATAAAGACTTAAACCAAAATAGGAAATACAACTCCCGTGCTGAAAATGAGCACAGATGTTGCTTCACTGCTATCAGGTACATCACTGCCAAAACATGGAGAAGTGTGGGAAAGGTGGAGCAAATTTTGCAACCTGGCAAAAATTTCTGCAGGCAGAGATTTTTTCCTGAACCATTCTACAATGTTGCCTTCCTGCTTACTTCAAAGAAAATGTTACCCAGGTGACTAGAAACCAAACTGACAGTCCTACTTCAACGGACAATTTCTACAATTAGAAAAATTTTTAAATGACTATAATGCAAATCTCTTTCTGGACTGAAGGATAAAACTGGTTGTTCTGATTTCAATAATTACTGCTATTTGGCAAATAAGGAAGAGTTCTCATCTCATCAAAATCATTACCACTCAGCATCTGAGGATGAACAGAGCCATCGGGAGACAACCTAACCCTGAAATAAATGGTCCTACTACTTCGTACATTCATAAATATAGACTAATAATAATATAGGTCCACTGTAAATCAGCTCCTAAACCACAATATAACTAAATTAGGTTATTTCTTTCATGCCAAGTGGTTGCTCCCCCATGCAGAAATCTTACCATACGTAAAAGAGTAGATAATTATAAAAGGCCTCCTCATTAGGGAAGCTCTAACAGGCTGAAAGGATAGATTTTATGCTGTTCTAAAAAGAAAATGATGTGCCCTACCACTTATTAAGGTCCACTTGGTGACTGGCACCTACCGTCTGCTACTGTATTCATTTTTCATAACTACTCTGTAAGACAGGTGTCATTACCACTACTTTACATAGGAAGAAGCTAAGGCTCAGACAGGTTAAGAAACTGACCTCCAGCTCACACAGAGAGTAAATGCATCACAGAAGAATTCTTTCCCAGGTCTGACTCCAGCGTCAGCAACTACACTACCCCCTCCCAATAGCACTTTTTGGCCAAAGTATTTTAAATCCATTTCCTCCAACAATTAATCTACTTAAATTATGTTAAGTGCTTTCAGTCTCTGGGAAAATACGAAAATGACCTTGTAGCCTTCCTAACTAGTCACAGCACATGCATGAAAAACTGAATAAACAAAATGAAAAGAGAGACTGGAAGACATCAGATAACTCACAATCAGTTTGCTTTGAGCACAAGAAACTGAATGGAAAAGAACAACTTGCTGGCTAAGGAATGTTCCTCCTAGGTTGTATGCCTGAGGCTGGAATGAACCTCAAGAAGGTCATCTGTGACTTTAATAATGTCCTCTGCCATTCTCCTACGAATGAGGCAAACTTGCCAAAATACAAAAGATGTGGGGTGCCTGGGTGGCTCAGTCATTGAGCGTCTGTCTGCCTTCGGCTCAGGGCATGATCCCCGGGTCCTGGGATGGAGCCCCAGGTCAGGTTCCTCCCCTGGGAGCCTGCTTCTTCCTCTCCCACTCCCCCTGCTTATGTTCCCTCTCTCGCTGGCTGGCTCTCTGTCAAATAAATAAATAAAATCTTTAAAAATAAAAAAAAATTAGATTAATTATTGAATCTGATCTAACAATATACTGTTGATTTTAAATGGAGAGTATTCATCTAAATAAGACACTTTATATACCTTGGACATGAAGATTTGAACCTTTGAGTTAAACCTATTCTACTGGAAACATTCAAATGCAAAGGTTAGCTTAGTCCCTCTCTCTAAACTGCACCTGAAGTTTATCCATTAGAAGGCTCTCGTTGTATAAAAGTACACTGAATTTAGAAGTAATCTGTCTGCAGACAAGTAAGGACTTTTTTTTTTTTTTTAAGATTTTCTTTTTAAGCAATCTCCACACTCAACATGGGGCTCGAACCCACAACCCCAAGATCAAAAGTCACACACTCCACTGACTGAGTCAGGCAGGTACCCCCCAACGAATAAAGACTTAAACCAAAATAGGAAATACAACTCCCGTGCTGAAAATGAGCACAGATGTTGCTTCACTGCTATCAGGTACATCACTGCCAAAACATGGAGAAGTGTGGGAAAGGTGGAGCAAATTTTGCAACCTGGCAAAAATTTCTGCAGGCAGAGATTTTTTCCTGAACCATTCTACAATGTTGCCTTCCTGCTTACTTCAAAGAAAATGTTACCCAGGTGACTAGAAACCAAACTGACAGTCCTACTTCAACGGACAATTTCTACAATTAGAAAAATTTTTAAATGACTATAATGCAAATCTCTTTCTGGACTGAAGGATAAAACTGGTTGTTCTGATTTCAATAATTACTGCTATTTGGCAAATAAGGAAGAGTTCTCATCTCATCAAAATCATTACCACTCAGCATCTGAGGATGAACAGAGCCATCGGGAGACAACCTAACCCTGAAATAAATGGTCCTACTACTTCGTACATTCATAAATATAGACTAATAATAATATAGGTCCACTGTAAATCAGCTCCTAAACCACAATATAACTAAATTAGGTTATTTCTTTCATGCCAAGTGGTTGCTCCCCCATGCAGAAATCTTACCATACGTAAAAGAGTAGATAATTATAAAAGGCCTCCTCATTAGGGAAGCTCTAACAGGCTGAAAGGATAGATTTTATGCTGTTCTAAAAAGAAAATGATGTGCCCTACCACTTATTAAGGTCCACTTGGTGACTGGCACCTACCGTCTGCTACTGTATTCATTTTTCATAACTACTCTGTAAGACAGGTGTCATTACCACTACTTTACATAGGAAGAAGCTAAGGCTCAGACAGGTTAAGAAACTGACCTCCAGCTCACACAGAGAGTAAATGCATCACAGAAGAATTCTTTCCCAGGTCTGACTCCAGCGTCAGCAACTACACTACCCCCTCCCAATAGCACTTTTTGGCCAAAGTATTTTAAATCCATTTCCTCCAACAATTAATCTACTTAAATTATGTTAAGTGCTTTCAGTCTCTGGGAAAATACGAAAATGACCTTGTAGCCTTCCTAACTAGTCACAGCACATGCATGAAAAACTGAATAAACAAAATGAAAAGAGAGACTGGAAGACATCAGATAACTCACAATCAGTTTGCTTTGAGCACAAGAAACTGAATGGAAAAGAACAACTTGCTGGCTAAGGAATGTTCCTCCTAGGTTGTATGCCTGAGGCTGGAATGAACCTCAAGAAGGTCATCTGTGACTTTAATAATGTCCTCTGCCATTCTCCTACAATGAGGCAAACTTGCCAAAATACAAAAGATGTGGGGTGCCCGGGTGGCTCTGCCATTCTCCTACGAATGAGGCAAACTTGCCAAAATACAAAAGATGTGGGGTGCCTGGGTGGCTCAGTCATTGAGCGTCTGTCTGCCTTCGGCTCAGGGCATGATCCCCGGGTCCTGGGATGGAGCCCCAGGTCAGGTTCCTCCCCTGGGAGCCTGCTTCTTCCTCTCCCACTCCCCCTGCTTATGTTCCCTCTCTCGCTGGCTGGCTCTCTGTCAAATAAATAAATAAAATCTTTAAAAATAAAAAAAAATTAAAATAAAAAGTCAGGCTTCCTGATATATAATTAAAAAAAATACAAAAGATGCTGTAGAGTCATCTCCATCATCAAGTCAATGTTTCCACGGAAGATGCAATGCTGCCCAGTGGAATGAGCACTGGACTGGGAATCCAGTAATCTGGATTAGGCCTTGTTCTCCCCTTGCATAGCCAAGTGACCTTGTCAAGGTCATCCCACTCTTTAGGGTCTCAGCACAAAGCACTTACCTGAAAGAAATCAAAAGCCACTTCCTGATCTAAGATGCAAGAATTTTTCTTTTCTAATATTTTTTGGTGTCGAGAGAACACAGTGTTTGGGGCACCTGGGTGGCTCAGTCAGTTAAGTGTTCAACTCTTGATTTCAGCTCAGGTCATGATCTCAGGGTGGTGAGGTGGAGAAGATTCTATCTCTCTCTTTGAGCGTCCAACTCTTGATGCTGGCTCCAGTTGTGGTCTCAGGGTCCTGGAACTGAGCCTCATGTCAGCTACGCACTCAGCGTGGAATCTGCTTGAGAGTCTCTCTCTCCTTCTCCTTCTGCCCCCCCCTCAACAAGCTCTGTCGCTAAATAAATAAAATCTTAAAAAAAAAGTCTCTCTCCCTCTTCCGTCCCCCATCCTCCCTCATGCATTCTCACTCACTCTCAAGAAAGAAAAGAACCCAGTAATTAAGAGTAAGGGTTCCACAAATTTTGTACGAATTAAGAGTTATAGTCCAATGCTTGAATCTGGGCTCTGCCACCTTATGTGACCTGGAACAAATTAGTTAACTCCTTAGTTTCTTCACACCTAAAAATGAAGGTGGTAATAGGATCTACCATGTGGCCTGTGCGGATAATATGCATAATACATTTATAACCTAGCCGGTACAAGGAAATCACTCAATCAAAGGTAGTAACTATAATATCATTCCTGAGTTTGAGTCATAGATTTTTAGTGGTTCGGTATCTCTGAACTAAAACAGATGTGAATTTCAAAATTGCCTCAAAACTGAACTAGCACCGGCTCTTCATTTCACTTTGCCTCTACTTCTCTGTAAGTGGGGATAAGAAACCCTGTATCTTTTCTAGTACAATGAATCAATTTTGACCAAATGGAAAATATGTACGTATAAATGAGATAACAGAATTGTTGTAAGGATTTAGATAACAAAACATGGACACAGTCTGTTAAGTATTAAACATTAGTATGAGTCTCCTTAGAAGGCCAAGTTGATGTTCTCAAGTTTTTAACATAAACGCAGACCTCCTGGGAGTTCAAGATTTCTAGGGTGGTCAATTCCAGATGGTAACAAGGCCCAGCAACCGGCCATGGGTGTAAGGAGCTAATGGGAATGAAGGTGATCACCGGTGTGGAAGAACAGATAGTCGCAAATATGTGCAGCTTGTTTTTGCAACCTTGTC
Source organism: Ursus maritimus (assembly GCF_017311325.1). NCBI lineage: Eukaryota > Metazoa > Chordata > Mammalia > Carnivora > Ursidae > Ursus > Ursus maritimus. The sequence goes on from NW_024423564.1 coordinate 72,142,671, forward strand.
TAGATTTACTAAAAAGAAACTAAGTTATGGATGCCATAACATTCCTCATATTCGGCTAACTTAATGATTGAGTCAAACAAAGGTTAGATGACCAATGTACAAAATGCATGGCAAGCCCTATTTCCCCTTGTTCTTTTGACTCTATCTTCCACACTGCAATGTAACTGCAAATAAAAGGGAGGAGACCCTCACCTAATTGTATCAAGTCATAAAGCAACTCAGACTTCTAATTCACTGGTCTCCCCTTGAAACCAGAGTTATTTAAAGATTTCCAAGCAAATACTAGAACTGCAAATAATTTTTTGTATCCAGTGTTAATTTTACACATCATTTAGGATAAGCATATACTAGACTCAATATCCCATGGTTTGAAGAAAGCATTAGGCTTCTGCATAGGTCCCAGTGTTTGGAGAAAAACATCTTAAATAAGTAATGATATATGAAAAAGCTCCCAAATGAGTTTTTATACATTTGGTAGCCCCTCGCTCCTTGGCATTAATCACTGCCATAGAGAGAGAGACTATGTCATCAATTTTCTTAAGTCTGATTTTAAAGAATGAGATTCTTAAACTTTCTGAACATATTTTTTCCCTATTATCTACCTGGCTTCAGAAAAACTCCAACAGTTTACTTTGTAAATCTTTCAGTACACAATAGGAAACAAGAGATATGATTTAAATACCTCGTTGAAGAACCTATATTCTATCCTGTGATCTGAATTTTTGAAACAGTACAACAAATTCTTTTAAATTATATTCACCCCACTCAATACACTCCTGACACCCAGCAATCAAAAGAAAGATGACCCACTTTGTACTATAACACTAGCTGGAAGTTTGAGTAGTCAGGTTTATACTGATAGCATGACATAGCAGTTAAAACTACAGGCTGTGGCATCAGACAACTTGGATTTGAATCCCAGTTCAACCACTGAGTGACACTGGACAAGTTACAACCTCTGTGATCCTCAATTTTCTCATCTCCAATATGGGAATGATAATGCCTACCTAACAAGAATGGGGTAGTAAATGTACCTCAAAATATCAATTCCCTTCCTCTACTACTTTCCTTTTCGCTCTTGAAAATTTTGTTGCATTCACGTAAAACTGACCAAATTTGAAAACTGGAGAAGTTTCTGGAAACTGGTATGAAAACAGATGTATAACACCTATCTAAAGCTAGAAAGGACCACCTAATATAGAAAATGAAAAACAAATTAGGAAACACAGAGGTTTAACACAAATATGTTTCTATGATCCCCAAACCTTGGGAAGAGCAAATGTAGAACAATTCATTAAAATAAAATGGAAAGTGATAAAATATCCCAAGCTGACTCTTAACAACTCTTGACTAGAACAAAAGGTTTTTGAAATAAAACCAGAAAGTGTTGACAAGTTCTGTAACTACTGACAAGATGCAAGAAACTATGCACTAGTTTATTCTCCTTCCAAGCTTCTTATTTAAAAAAATAATAATAATTTAAGTGCACATGAGGGTGGGTGTACTTTTTAGGCATATATAAAAGAAAACAAATAAGCCAGGTCCAGAATCTCTGTTAAGCTCTTTTCCACTAACGAGGAACCTAACAATATCCATTCAACAAATAAATGCCAAGCATCTAATATCTGCTAGCAAATGTAGCTTTAGAAACTCAGCCCCAACGATACTGTATCCTTCCTAATGCAGGAAAATTTCATACATAACGTCTCAAAGTTAGCTGCATGGTCCTGAGACCCAATAGTCTATAACTGCTCCCTTACTATAATTCCCAAGTCTGAAAATGTTCCACACAATGCTTCACACTTCCTCATTCCTACAGACAGGTCACTGCTTAATGCTGTGCCTCTTAGGCTTGGCATTCAGTTCTTAAGACCCGGTACACAGATCCAATAGGATCCCTCTCAGGCTTGTTGTTTACTTTCTCCTGATATCACATCCCAGATCTGGTAACTGGAACCTCGGTTTCAATGCTGGCACTCTCCAGCAAAATCCCGATCTGATCCTATCGCTTAGATAGGTCCCTAACGCCCTCATGGCCTTTCTTCCTATACCATGCCCTCAGACGTGGCATCCGTGGACATCGAGGTCACTCACAAACTGTGTTACACTCCCGTCTATCTTAACTATAGAAAACAAACTGATGGTTATCAGAGAGGAGGCAGGTCAGGGGATGGGTGAAGTAGGTGATGGGGATGAAGGAATACACTTGTCGCGATGAGCACTAGGCGATGTATGGAATTGTTGAGTCACTACATTGTACACCTGAAACTAAAGTAACACTGTATGTTGCACAAAAAGGAAAAAAAAGCAAAACAAAACAAACAAAAACCCTCCAAGTCTAGCTCTCTCGGCTCTCGAAGACCCTCTCAGCCCCTAAGTCAGGTTTCAGGGTTTCCAAGTTTGGCACCCTTGGGGCTTATACGCCCTTATACTGGGCCACGCATGTTCCATGGAGGGTACCTCTGGAGTTAGGAGCGCCACCCACTCCGGGCCGTGCACAGGCTATCCCCGAAGTACCTGCCAGACCATCACCCTGTCTTCCCCCTTAAGGTCTCTAAGTTCGCCCCCAGCCTCCATCCCATGCCTGCACCGAAGGGGGTCACCACCCTGCTGCCCAAGCCCGAGACGCGCGCACCCCTGCAGCCGCCGACTCCATCACCCCCCAGGCCGGAGCCAGCGCGACCAATAAGGTGCCAGGTCCGCGGCCTCCCCGCCACCGACCAATCACGAGCGAGCCCCCCCGCAGTCGCCTTCCGCCAATGGGAGAAAGCCCGCGGGCCGGGCCGACGAGGCGCACGGACCCCAGGAGCGCGACGGCGGCGGCAGCGGCGGGTCCGGCGAGAACACAACATGGCGGCGGGCAGGCCGGACCGAACTACAGCAGCGGCCGCGAGAGGGAAGTGAGGTCTCCGCCGAAGGCGGGAAGCGCTGCCCCTCCCCCCGCCGCCGCCGCTCGCCTCTCACCCTCCCTCCCACAGACGCTCCCGCACACTCACACGCCTCTGCTCAGGAGTCCAGGGAAGAGCAGGAGCCGCCCCCGCGCTCCTGCGGAGTGGGCAATGCAGAGGCCTGGGCACGGCGGAGGGGAGGGGGAAGCGTGCGTCACGGAGAACGGAGCGCGCGCGCGAAGCGGGGGCACAAACAAGATGGCGGCCACGCCGTTTGCACCGTCTGCTCCCTTCCCCTCCCCCTCCCTTGGCGCCTGGACTCCCTGTATCTTGTAATGCGCAGAAGCTGAGTTGTTTGAAGTCTCGCGAGAATTAGGAAGGGGCGACGTCCCGGGGAGGCGGAATGAGGTCAGAGAGCCTTCTGACCCCACCCACTTCTAGGGGATCCGGAGGCGTTGCCTGGTGACCTCCACAGGGCGTTCTTCGCTTGTGGGCCTTTGATGTGGCGCGCACACTTGAATATTAAGAAATACGGTTTTTGGGTTTGGGTTTTTTTTTTTTTAATTTGGGAGGAAGGAGAGCTGGGGGACGAAGGACGACATGGGGATGCTCGATTACGTGCGCCGCTAAAGAAGATAGCTACCAGTACCATAAAAGGGGACTTACGACCAAAACTGTAAAATGATATACTCCAGAGTAAAGAACAGCACCTCCCAAGAATTATTAGCGTGTAACCCTACGTCGTACATAGACACTGCTTTTCTCATTTGAATGCAGTTTAAAACTGCCATCAAGACAATTGAAAACTCCATGAGGATTACATCTTTTTGATACCTTATCTCTTTAATCTCCACAACCAGCTGGTCCCGAGGCATTAATATTTTCTGTTTTACAGATAAAACTGATGCTCAGAAGGGTTAAGTAACTCGATCAAAGTCCCACAGCTAGCAAGTGTCCAAACTCAATTTGAGTAGCTCCAAAACCTGTAGATGAATTGTCTACAATGAGCCAATGAGTTAAGTGTAAGCGCGGAGAGAAATGAAACTGCTCTTGCGGTTACCTTGAATTTTATAAATGACCTTGGAGCCTTTTTGAGACTTGGGTTCCACTTGGGTTGCAGGAGTCTTCAACAATATAATCAACATTATTATTCTTTCTTTCCTTTGAATGTATGACTCTGGTGATAAAGGTGTTAAGAATACTGGAATAGCCCTTGACATGAATTCAGGAAAATTGTTTCCGAATCCAACCTGAATAAATCTCACTTCAGGCACTCAATAAATTTTTTTTTTAAGATTTTTTTTATTTATCTATGTGACAGAGAGACAGCCAGCGAGAGAGGGAGCACAGCTGGGGAGAGGGAGAGGAAGAAGCAGGCTCCCAGCGAAGGAGCCCGATGTGGGACTCAATCCCGCAACGCCGGGATGACCCCTGAGCCGAAGGCAGACGCTTAATGACTGCGCTACCCAGGCACCCCCAGGCACTCACTAAATATTTGATGAATGAATGAACAAAACCTAACTAGCTATAAGACACCTGACTTCACTGAGTCTCAATTTCTTCATCTGTAAAATGATCTAATTCCTACCTCCTGGGAGTACTGGGGAGATTGAAATAGTGTAAAGGAGAGTGCTTTGGAAATTGCAAAAGTGTCAAATAAGTTAATGAAAATGATGACATTTTCAGACATGAAAAATGGCATAAAAAATTCAAAACAGACTCAAAATAAATAGTATGTTAATATAGTAGAAAGATGAGCTTAGCTAGTGGGAATAAGCTAAGTGAGTCTCTCTAAAATATTGCGTTAATTATTGCATATATTTTGTTACAAAAGATGTAAAAATGTGTAGGAATCAGCATAAATTAATATTATTAGATATTACTGTTATGATTAAGTATCGACAGCACATAGGGGCTGCAGTCAGTTTCCCTCTAAGAGCCTGGAATCAGATTGCCTTCAGAATTAAACTAGTAAGAATTTACATGGAGAAAATCAGCCAAAGGTGATCATAAACATATTTAACAAGTAGTGCTCAAGCATTTATGTAGCAGATTTGAAGTCCCTAAAGTTGTGGAGATACCTTTCTGTGCTAGGTATTAACCCTTTACTAGCTAACGTGTGAAGAGTAGGTCCCAAGGGCTCCCAGAGGAGGGGAGTTGTCAGGAGACGGGGGAAAGCAGGTATTTATCAGCTAGTATGAAACTATTCCAGTACACACAGACTATTAATCCTTGTTGTAGACTATTACCAATACTCTCTGGCCCTGCTTTTCTAAAACACAGCCTATCTAGTCTGTCCCTTGGAGATTATAATTCTCACCCTAATGTCATCAAGCTAGGCATTGTTTTGGTCAATGAAATGTAAGTAAAAATGGCATGAGCCAGTTCTGAGCAGAAATGTATGGGCAATCTAATGATTCCACCATATTATTTTTCATCTGCCGTGAAAGCCACATGTCCCAAATAGAACTGCTTCTCCAGCATTGGTCCCAGAATGAAGATGTGCAGAGCCACAGCTGATGTACATGACATGTAATGTAAGGTGAGTAAGAAATAAACCTTTGTTATTGTAAGCCACTGAAATTGGTTTAGTTGTTTGTTACTGCCACATAACCTAGCTAACCTGACTAATACAACCTTAAAATTAGCTACCTGTGGTGGTAAGCCTAGAGTTTATCTACAAACATGATTAAAAAAAGAAAAAAACCCTCTGATTCAGGCATACAAGAGAAATCTCAAGAAGGCAGATGTGATTGTAATTAATAAACAGATGTCTAATCAGTCTTATCAACCAGTCATTCTGTATCTTATTTGGAGAGAGATTCTGTGAACCAAAGGGCTTAATCAGACATGACAGCCGAAAACAGGGCAGTCACAGAGGCAAGCATTAGCATCGCCCTTCTAAGTCCTGCCTTAGTCAAACTGACCTGAGCGTTAGTATTTCCTTGTCCACGTCATCCCTACAGTGGGTGAGACTATCTCAGGCTGCCTCAGCTAAGAAATGCTTCTCAAGATCAACGTGCTTCCCTGGTGTGATTCTACACTCATCCAGCAAATGACTTACCTTTGGGGACGGAATTAGTGATCTGCCACCTAGAGGGTCCCGATTCTTTTGATAATTACATTTTTCATTGTAAATCAGCCTATTGGATTCTGGCTTATATAACCATCAGTTTCTGTGAACTTAATGGATACTAGAGATGGTTCCACTCTGCTTACTATTAAAATCAGGCTTCTGAAATTACAAGGCTAAAGACCAGCTCCAGGATGTTGGTAAATTCCCTAAGGTTATAGCACTGTAGTAGAGGGACCAGTCTAGAGGGCTGACTAGACTACCCTCAGCTCTACCTCTCTATCTCTTTGTGGACCTTCTTTGATCTAAAAGAAAAGCTGTAAGTGTTAAAGACAGACATAATTCACAAGCTCTGGGAGTTCAAAAAGGGGAGCAATTACTTCCACTTAGTATGGAATAGTGGGAGGAGAAAGATTGGCAAGCATGTGACCTTTGGATCTTGAAAAAAATGAGTAGAACTAGGGAAAGAGCATGCCATGTGTAGGTAGCCAATGGAGCAAATATAAGAAGCAGAAGATCAACTAAGGAAATATGGAGTAACAGGAAAAGAAAGAAGAATCATCTGGAAAGTTACATATGATCAGGCTAAGGCTCTTAGGTTTTATTTTCTGCTAAGGAGAGTTAGTATGGACGTTTTTTTGGTTTTGCTTGTTTTACCACTTTAGCCATTTTTAAGTATGTAGTTTGTTGGCATTGAGTACATCGGCACTCTCCATCTCCAGAATTGTTTCATGGTCCCCACAGAAACTGTACCCATTAAACAGTAATACGCAATCCTCCCCTCCCCCAGCTCCTGATAACAACTGTTCTGTTTTCTGTCTGTTTGAAATTTGACTATTGAGGTATCTCACGTAAGTGGAATCATTCAATATTTGTCCTTTTGTGTCTGGCTTATTTCACTTAGCATCATATATTCAAGGTTCATCCATGTCATGCCAGAATTTCATTTCTTTTTATGGCTGAATATTAGTATTTTGTTACGTGTATATAACATATTTTGTTTATCCATTTATCCATCAATGGACATTTGGGTTTTTTTTCCATCCTTTGGGTACTGTGAATAATGCTGGCTATGAATATTGGTGTACAAATATCTGAGTCCTTGCTTTCAATTCTTGGGGTATATACCTAGAAGTGAAATTGCTGGATCATATGGTGATTCTGTGTTTAATTTTTTGAGGAGGGGCGCCTGGGTGGCACAGCGGTTAAGCGTCTGCCTTCGGCTCAGGGCGTGATCCCGGCGTTATGGGATCGAGCCCCACATCAGGCTCCTCCGCTATGAGCCTGCTGCTTCCTCTCCCACTCCCCCTGCTTGTGTTCCCTCTCTCGCTGGCTGTCTCTATCTCTGTCGAATAAATAAATAAAATCTTTAAAAAATAATAATAAATTTTTGAGGAACCGCTGTACTGCTTCCCGCCGTGGCTATACCATTTTACATTCCCAGTGACAGAAGTTTTTACAAAGGGATTGACATGGTGAAAACTGTAGTTAAAGACAATCTGGCAGAGATGATAAGATGGAATTGGATTGCAAAAGGTCCACTGGAGACTTCCACAGTAGTTCAGGCAGGACGCAGTGAGCTCCTGAACACATCAGCAATGAGAATGGAGGGAAGAGGTACAAATGCAGAAGTGTGGGGCGCCTGCGTGGCTCAGTCGTTAAGCATCTGCCTTCAGCTCAGGGAGTGATCCCGGAGTCCTGGGATCGAGCCCCACATCAGGCTCCTCCACTGGAAGCCTGCTTCTTCCTCTCCCACTCCTCCTGCTTGTGTTCCCTCTCTCGCTGGCTAGCTCTCTCGCCATCAAATAAATAAATGAAAATCTTTAAAAAAAACAAAAAAACAAATGCAGAAGTGATATTGCCAAGGTAGGATTGGAAGGACTTGACTATTGGCTGGCTATTTTGGGGGCAAGGGGAGAGGGAATCAAGAGGTGTTTAATATGACTTTCATATTTCACAGAGGATGGTAGTCTCCAGATGAAGACTTCTGGACTTTTCCAGAGCATAGAGAAGTCATGAGTTCAGATTGGAACATGTAGAGTTTGAATTATAAATGAGACATTGTAAGCCGTGATGTGGACATTGTTGTCTTGCCTGCTCAACACCTTTGCCCCTTCAACTGGTAGTGGCACCCTAATTTTTTTTTCTTCCTTTTGTATTGTAGAACCCTCCTCTTTCATCAGCATGTAGTGCTGGGCTGAGAACATATGTGGCCATGAGACTGCGCTTTTCAGATCTCCAGCTGGGAGAAGTGTGATTTATCAGCAGCCCAGGTGCTGAGCTCTGAAATCCATCACCCCTCACTCCCAGGCCTCCCCTCCCCCGGGCTGGTCCTAGCCACCGATAGCCCTGCAGGAATTTTAGGACAGGCTTTTTTCCAGGATAAATGATACACTTCTGATGGACCACTTTGGCTCAACCCTCAATGGCCTTGCCAAACTTTCCTTAGAACTACACTGCAGTCTAAGACCCTTCCACCTAGAACTCCTTCCTTCTCTCTCCTTCGCTTAGGGTCAGATCTGCCTCATTGTCTGATGGTCCTCAGTCTCTCAGCTCCTGCCCCATTTTCTCTCACCGGTGTTTTTCATCATAAATTCCTTGCATTTAATCCTGTCTTGGTATCTCATTTTCTGAGGATCTGAACTGGCATGAGGGAAGGAAGATGGGATATTTCCTTCCACAGCAGATCTTCCATATCCCATCAGCTGTAGGGGTAGGCATATGACCTAGTCTTACTGATCATAATGATCCCCGCATCTTGGCCCAGTGCCTCCTCACAGTCTCTCAACGTCATTTCACTCTCAGACCATTAGTTATTTGGTCCACCTCACCCATAGGCATGGGTGACCAACTCAAGTGAGGCCTGGCAGTTCTGCCTGAGGCCAACTAATTGCAAACGTGGATTCTAAGGCTCCTGAAACTTCCAGACCCTGATGACACACCTCCTCACAGAGCATGAGCTCCGGCTTCCTGAGCGAGCCGCTGAAGGGGCCAATGAAGCAACCTAGAAGTACAGGAGGTTTAACTACCCATAGGGCAAAGTAGTCAATGGGAGACAGGAGACAGGAAGCAGCAGGATAGAACAATCCAGTCTCTTTTCCTTTCTCTGATGGACTGTTTCAAGGTATAATTTCTCTATACAACCTATCTAGAGACATTCCACATGGCCAAGTGGGTGGACCTCTCAAGAGACCAGCTGTGTCTCTTCACAGCTCATTGTGAAGTAGCAAACATTTCCTTGCATTGCTTCCCATCTTTCCCTGCTTCCCCTATCCCTTCTTTCATTCTCATTACCCTAGAAATGTACATCCCACAAAAACCTTCAGCACTTCAGCACTCAATCCCTTCTTCAGACTTCGTTTTCTAGGAACCCTTGCTGAGACAGGTCACAGTTTTTTAACAGATGAGCACGTGACCCAACCTAAGCTAAGCAAAGCCCTCTGGAAGATGTGACATATAGATCCAGGAAAGACAGGACGTTTCTTCTGGAGGTCTTGAGCCATATGAATCTGGGGGTGGCCACCATTTCTGCTTCATAAAGAGAGCCTGCCTGAGCATGAAGGCATCACAGAGGAAGGCAGAGCTCAGAGAGAAGAGCTCTAACATCCTTTGAGCTCCTAGATCCAACTCTCCCCAATATGTGTAGCTGTTTTGTCATTTCTTGATCTCTCTGAAGACCAGTTTTCCCAGTCCAGATCAAAACATGGTCACCAGTGGATCCCAAGTCACCTCCATTCTAGAGATCAGCCAGGCGACTAAACTTTTAGGTTCCATTTCAAATTTCTGGGAGAAGAGCTACTGCATAGGCTACCTTTGGCCAGGTGTCCACCCCTGAAGCTATCAACATTGTGGAGAGGGGTGCAGGGTCATGTATAAACATGGCTGTATTCACTGTGACCCTGTGGATAATGGTGTGGTAGCAAGGTGCAGGACAGAATAACGCGTCCCAGAAAAGTGGGAAGAGAGAGTTGGGAAGACGAAAGAATGGCTGCCCACTCCCTGAGAATAAATAAGGGGACAGAAGGTAAAGAGAAGTCGGAGGGCAGAATGCAGTCTAACCCAATACTACCCTACACTTTTTCTAAACCAACACTATTCCATATAACTTTATGCAGCGATGGAAATGTGTGTGTTTTTTTTAAGATTTGTTTATTTATTTTAGAGAGCGTGAGAGTGGGGGGAGGCACAGAGGGAGAGAGAGACTCTCAAGCAGACTCCTTGCTAAGCACAGAGCCCAGCGTGGGGTTTGATCTCACAACCCTGAGATCATGACCTGAGCCGAAATCCTGAGTCGGACACTTAACTGACTGAGCCACCCAGGCAACCTAGAAATGTTTTATATTTATGCTGTTCAGTATAGTGGGCACCAGTCAGATGTAGCTGTTTAGCACTTGAAGACAGGTAGTGCAACTAAGAAGCTGAATTTTTATTTTACTTTATTTTAATTTCAATTTAAATAGCTATATGCATTTAATAACTCCATATTGGACAGCACAGATCTAGACTACTGGTCTGCTTGGGAAGACAGTATGGAATGTTGGCTAAAGCATGTGCTTTGGAGTCAGCCTACTCTGGGTTCAAGTCCCAACTCTACTTCTTAGCGGTATAAATTGAACAGGTTACTTAACCCCTCTGAGGTGTAGAGGTGTAAGGTACAAAGAACAGAAAATGATATGTGGTACTAGAAAAAGAGAAAGGGGCAAAAGATCTGCAAAGGCACAAAGAGTCAGTTGAATTTAGCCATTAGGAGACTGCGTGGATTAAGACAGAAAAGTGTTAAAAGTGTGATGGGGTGAAAGCCAGACCAGCAATGTACCTGTCTTTTGCACATCTGCTATTTTTCTTTCCCCTGGAGGGGGATCCCAGGCAGCGAGAGATAAGGAGCACAAACATTTTTCTTAATCCTGGTGGCTTGTAGGGAGCTGAGAACTGAAAGGCATGTTCTAAAAGTAGGGCTCCACAGTCAAGCCAGAAAAACAGGATCAAACATTATCAGTCATTAGGTCTGGACCCAAAGATGGGGTTGCCTAGACCAAGGAAGCCACAGGGAATGAACATGTCATATACATCTCCTCGTTACATAACACTTACTGTGTGACTAGATTGTGAGTCCTTCAAGGTTCGGGGTCTTGTTCACCTTGGTATCTCCAACACCTAGTAAGTTCCTGGCACCATAGATGGTACTTAACTAACTTCTATAAAATGAATGGATGCAAGTAAGCCAGTTCACTGATGCATTGTGGACACTCTAGAAATATTAATTACATCATCAGAGAGAAAAAACTGCAGTAAGAAGGTGCCAGGGAATCCTTCTTGGCTTGGAAACTAGTGGTAAGGTCCTTAGCTTAGCTATTGCCTAGCATAGAGGAGTTGCTCAACAAGTGTCACTACGCTAATGAGAATTGTTGGGGGGAGGTAAGGTTTTGATAAAGGATGGGAGAAGGCCTTAATAAGAGCTAAAATGTATTGATCTCATTTAATCCTTAAGCCGACTTGATAAGGTAGGTTTTATTAGACTAATTTTACAGACGAGAAAACTTAGAGATGTAATTTATCCAAAGTTAGCTAGCTCAGAAATGGCAGAGCTGGTATTGAACCTGAGTTTATATGACTCCATACTCCAGGCTCCACCAACAAGGGAGCCAGGGAGCAGGATTCTCAAAAGAGGAGTTTAAGGAAGGCGGTTCTTGGGTCAAAATTCACTTCTGATTTCTATCTGTTCACATAAGTTATGATGCGTTCTTCTCCCTTCCACACCCACTACTTGCCTTCTTGACAGGGTCCTCATCCCTTCTGAGTTTACCTCTAAGCCATCCTTCCAATTCCTATCCCATTCAACCATATCTACTCTGGGTTGACCTAAGGAAGTGGCAGTTGAAATGAAGTCAAAGGGGGCTTTTTATTTTTTGGTTTGGTTTTGATTTTAAGAAGAGAGACTCGAGCCATTTTATAAACTAAACATTCCAGTAGACAGGCAGAAATCGGCAATGCAAAAGAGAATATCTACAGAGATAAGTTCTTGGTGTCCTTACATCAGGTTGGGGAGAGGTTGGCCTCTAAGACCTGGGACACCTTGACATTCCTTCATAGCAAAGGAAGACAGGGAATATGTGTACAAAAGCAGGAAAGTTAGTAAAGGTTAGGATGCTTAAAAATCAAGAGTTAAGTTTTACAGCAATTGATGGTGGCATGGTATAGGGCAATGTTTTTCAAATTGCAGGTCATAATCCATTAATAGGTCATGAAATCATTTAAAAGTTTGTGACCAGCTATATTTAGAAATGGAATAGAGGGGCACCTGGGTGGCTCAGTCGGTTAAGCATCTGCTTTCGGCTCAGGTCATGATCCCAGGGTCCTGGGATTAAGCCCCAAGTCGGGCTCCCCGCCCAGCTGTGAGTCTGTTTCTCCCTCTCCCTCTGCCCCTCTGTCTGCTTGTGCCCTCTCTCCTTCTCTCTCTCAAATAAATAAGTAAACTATTTTTTTTAAATGGAATAGAATTGTAAATTTGAATTAATTTCACTTTACAGGGTAAATACCATGGAAACTGTTGTGAAACTTTATTTCAGTTATTTATACAGCTACATGTGTACTGGTCACACTGTACGATTGATTTCTTATTGAGGGTACAATAAAATATGTTTAAAAGCCACTGGTTCACGATGTGACCGTGGGAGTAGTGGCTGATTCCTAGAACTTTCTTTCTCTTCCAGATTTTTCCATGATACTCATAAATTGGCCTTGCTTTGTGGCTGATAATAGACAACGTAAAGGGCAAGAGACTGATCAACTATGCCAGAGCTTCCTAAGTAGTGGACACACATGTAGGTTGCATATGTACCCCCCCCAAAATTGATCTCCTAGTCATCAGGGCTACTCTTTCTTCCTGGTTTCTGCTCCCCTATTGCCCCAAGATGACTGCCAAGGCCTGCCTGCTTCCTCATTCATGGTTAGCAAGGAAGAGACAGTCCGCATACCAGCCTTCTCAGCAAAAATCCTGAGATTCCCCGTGATTGGATTGGCTGATTCATATGACCACTCTGAACCAACCATTCTCACCATTGACTGGCTCAGCCCTGCTCTACTCCCATGGAGTTGGCTTCCTAGAAACACATGAATCCTGGAAAGTAATGAGGTAATCAACTAATGTCCAATACATATGGCCCTAACGTGCTGAAATGAGCTGTAAGTTTCAGTAGCATTTATGCTGGTCATTTGCCTGTTGCTCCAGCCTTTCCAGGCTCTGCTTTGTACTGGAGAGTGCTGGGCCCTGAAAACTACATTTCCCAGACTCCCTTTGCCAGCTGGCTTCCTGTCAGATTCAGTGAATGGGAAGTACAGGTGAGAAATCGCAAGCTGGAGATGGCCCGGCAGCAGCACAGGCAAAATCATTTTCTCTCTGCATCCACTGGAGACTCTGGCAGCAGCTGGTGGTGACGGGCTGCACTCAGCGTTTCCAGCAGTGGTGGGTTACTGCCTCAGGCTCCAGCAGTGTCAGTGGTACTGGAAGGACAGCAGTGGGTGCCTGCGGGCTCCAGTGACCTCTGGCAGTTCTGCCAGCAGCATCATTTCAAAAACTAAGCTCCTGGGGCGCCTGGGTGGCTCACTGGGTTAAGTGTCTGTCTTTGGCTCAGGTCATGATCTCGGGGTCCTGGGATCGAACCCCACATCGGGCTCCCTGCTCAGTGGAGAGTCTGCTTCTCCCTCTCCCTCTGTTTCTTCCCCCTGCTTGGTTCATTCTGTCTGTCTGTCTCTCTCTCAAATAAATCAATAAATCTTTAAAAGAAGAAAACCTAAGCTCCCACAGTGTCAGCAGCAAATGCACTTCCGGACCCAGTAACACCCTTCCACTTGATCTTCCAAGCCTAGGGGTGGTAGAAGCTTCCTGCAGGTAGTGATCTCTACTCTGCCTCACCTTACCCTTCTGCTCCTTCAAGCCAACAGGTTTCTAACCAGTTCTCTGGAATAAATTCCCTCTGTTTGAAATTCCAAGCACACTTCCTGGTTTCTTGTCCTCACCTCAGCGGACATATTGTTGTCCGGGCCATTGGATAGGCCCACTTCCTTGACTAATTTCCCAGTTGTGCTGTTTGGAGTTGCCGGGCTGGGTGGTTGCCACAACTAAAGCACACTATGCTCTCCAGGGGGCACTAGGGAAGGAGCAAGGGCAGACCCTGGAGAAAGCCCAGATGAAGCTTCCTACTCCCATTGCTTCCTCACCTGCCCCTAACTATTAGAACTTACTGCTGTCTCCCAGGACAACTTGAGTTCATGTTGTGATTGGGAGGGATGGGCCCATCTTGATTAGGTGGGAGTGCAGCAATGAATGCAGTTGGCAAGGGGCCCAAAACAGAGGGGCCAGGACAGGGTGTCCTTGCTGCAGACAAGAGTTTAGGAAGGGGGGGGTGGGCAGGAATGATTACCTCTGCTTCCTCTTTTTCAGAGGTGATGGTAGAAGGGTGGACCCATGGTTCTCAACCTTTCCTGTCTTACCTTCCATGAAGCGCTCTGTAATCAAACCAAGAAAACTGACTTCCATTGGCATTCACTTTTGCCAGTACATAGGGCACTGCTACTAAATGCTTACATCTAACCCTCTGTGGGTTCCTGGTGCTACCCAAACCACCGTGGGGTAGGCAAGTCTCCGTAGAGACTGGGGGGATAAGATTGTGAATGATTCCTGGAAGGGCAGCAGCGCCAAGAACACCACTTCTCTCAGGGGTCCCTTGACATGGCCAGCAGTGTTCTGCAGGGCAGTGTTAGGCAAGTCCTGCTTCAGTGTGATCTACGATTAGGAACTTTCTAGATCCAGCTCAGCCATTTACCTGCTCTGTGATCTTGGGCAAGTCACTTAATCAAGCTCAGTCTCAGTATTTTCATCTATGTTAAGTTCTTTTAAAATAAATAATTTTAAGGGGTTGGATGGGATGGGAGAGAGGTATTATCCTCTACACTCTCCTTCTTGCCCATCCTCCCTGGATGTCCATGAGTATCAAATAAGGCATGCATGAAAATGCTCTGAAAAGTACAAAGCACCACACAGAAGCAAGGAAATATTATTACCAACAGAGCTGTTGGCTTAGAAAGATGGAGACAGGGCCCAGGCTGAAAGCCAAACAGCTGGAAGGCAGGAAATCTTAACACCAAAGAAGGAAACTTTCTTTGTTCAAAATCTTCCTGGAGTGGCACTTTCTTTGGAGCAGACCTGGCAGTGGACTCCTCTGAAATGCTGAAGTGGGTCCAGGAAAGTGTTGAGGGGGTAGGTAGGGCATTTAGCAGCCAAAGACACTGGAGAAACACCATCCCTGGTTTCTCAGTTCCTTTATGATCCAACAAAGGATGCAGTGAATTGGGGGGGGGGGGCGCAGGGGCACTGGAGGTGGACTGTATCAGCTGGACTCAGGTTCAAAGTCAGATGTATGTTGAATCCTTCCACAGGCTCCTTAACCAGTTACCAAGCTATTTTGGGAGCCAGGATGTCATGGCAGTCTGTAACTAATACTGAACTCTGTTGCCAACAACCTAAAATCCATTCTCTCTACATGGTGTTCAAAGCAAACATTGATTTGGAGAAGACCATAGAGATGGTCTAGTCAAACTGAGACGCAGAAAGGGGCAGAGACTGACCAAGATAACAAGTAGAATCAGGCTCATTTTGCTGCAAGGTAGAGAAATCTACCCAATCTAGGTCAAATATAAAGGATTTTCTTGTAAGGACTGGAACTGAAATGCCAGCATGAACAAGGCAGCTCTAGGACTCACTGTTCTATTCATTCTCCCTCTCCTGACACCCTCCCCCATCTCTGCACAGGGCTGCTCCTTTCGCCTCCACATACCAACCAGCTTCTACTGCTTCTTGGTCTCTGCTCCCTTTTATCTTGGCTCACACATGGCTCTACTGGCCAAGGCTCACTTTCTCTGACCTCCCTACTGCTACCCTCTCTGCTACCTGACAGTTTCTTTCTGTTCCGTGGTTCAAGACAGCCTCTAATTGGCCTGTCTTGGATTGTTGTGGTAGGCCATTAGTTAAAGGTCACCAGCTAATATATGAAATGGTAACCCTTGGCTGTTGTGCTGGCCCCATTTGTTCAAGTCTAGAAGCTGAAAGGGCCAAGTGGTCTAAAGCAGGAGCCCAAAAGGGTTTGTGGTCTGGGCAGCTCTTCTTCCAACTGAATGTAAGTTGGGCAGGCACTGTGCCGTCACTGGGACCATGTGACTAGAGCCCAAGGCTCCAGGTTTCCTGCCCAGACCTTTTTCCATAGAATTTGTCATTTCTTTCCCTTATTTATGCAGCAGGCATGTCTTAGTGCCTGTTCAATGTCATTCATAAAGCTCTCCCTCCTCCTTCCTCTCCTCCTCTTCCCTGACTCAAGGAACTTATGGTATAGTGAAGATAAAGGCAGGAGACTCATTAGAATACATGAGTGCTTTAGAAGGAGTGTAAACAGACTAATAATATCTACCACTTACTGAGTACCCTGTACCAATCGCTGCTGATCACTTTACATACATTTTCTTATTTAATCTTTACAACTCCCCTGTGAAGTCAGCCCCACATTTTACACAAGTGGAAACCGTCTCAGAAAGCGGTTCACAGATGATAAATAGCACAGCAGGGCTCTGATGCCAAAGTCTGTCAGTGCGATGCAGCCTTAACTGTGCTGTTAGAGCGCAGAGGACCACCTTGGCCATGGGAGGAGGCAGGGATGGGTGGGGAGAGCAGTAGACTTCCAGAAGGAGCTGAGCCTTGGAGCAGGAGTGAGCTTTCACCAGGCCAGTGGGGGTGGGCCATGTGTGTAGACAACAAGATGTGAGCACCAGAAGGGCTGGAGTGCGGGTGTAAGCAGGGAGCAGGGCCAGGAGCACGTTGCATATCCCTGAGAGTGAGTGCCTCCCTAAATTTGTGTCCTAGGTGCCTCTCTTGCCCTGCCTTCATCCAAGCACTGGGAAAGCATGGGGAGTTGAGGCCACGTGGAGCATTGAGAAGAAGAAGAAGACAAATTCAACACAGGCTATGAAATGCAACTACCAGTATTGGGGCCTTTGTACCTGAAATAGACTCTCAGGGCACATGGGTTGAATCCGAAGCAAAAAATTCAAGAGGGATGAAAATCTTGAACCACATAAACAATCTTCTGCAGGGGCGCCTGGGTGGCTCAGTCAGTTGAGCGTCTGACGCTTGATTTTTGCTCAGGTCATGATCTTGGGGTTGTGAGATCGAGCCCTGCTGCAGGCTCTGTGATGGGCATGGAGCCTACTTGGGATTCTCTCTCCCCCTTCCTCTATCCCTCTGCCCCTCCCCCCCTGAAAAAAACAAAACAAGAACAATAAACCCAATCTTCTCCAGCTCAGATTCCCCACACAGCTTTCTTCTTCTGCCTGACTTTCAGGTCTCCTCCTGGATGTCAGCTCCTCTAAAGGCTTCCTTGGTCTCCCAAGCTTGCCTTTAGGCACTTGGGTTACTTTTTTAATAATTGTCCTCCGCTTTGCCTGTCTCTGCACCAGACTGAATTCCCTGAGGGCAAGGGCTGGGTCCTACTCACCCTTCCATCCCTGGTAGAGCCTTTGGCTCATAGTAGCTGCTCAGTAAAAGACAGATTAAAGAATAACAAGTAGCCTCCAAGGGGCCTCGGCCCAATCTTTCAGGCCACATGGATTTTTTTCTTCCTGTCTCTGTGGGCCTACCAACCTCAACAACTGGCATCTTACACATGTAGGAGAAACCTTAAAAATCATCTAGCTATCTCCTTCCTCCTACCATTTTACAGATGGGATGATTGAGGTCCCATTTTCAGGTATTTGCCTTCAATCTCAATTTTATGTCTTCAGCCACAATTTCCCCCCTGAACTCCAGAACCAAGCAGCTGCTTCTGCATCCCTGCATCCAGGACTCCCCACAGTGCCTGAACCCGTCCACAACTGGCCTGAGCACCACCCCCAGGCCCGGTCCTCCCCCAGGCTTCCCCAACCTGGTCAAGAACATCACCATCTACCCTGCTGCTGGGGCCAAGATGTTGGGAGCCTCCTGCCACCTCCCACAGCCTCCCACCACCAACCAAACACCAAGGCCAGTCGTTTCCCCCACCCAAATCACAAAATGTCTCCAAATCTCTCCTGTTCCTTGGTTTAAATGCCCCACAGTTCTCAATGAGCCCCCGCAAAGTACCCTCATTAATTCCCCGAATCTGCTCTTTCCTTGTTCCAAACCACGCTCCTCACTGCAGTGCGAGTGACCTTTAAAAAATGCTTCTTTGTGGGGCATGTGGGTGGCTCCGTCGTTTGAGCATCCAACACTTGACCTCAGCTCAGGTCTTGATCTTAGGATCTTGATCTCAGAGCCATGAGTTCAGGCCCTGCCTTGGACTCCATACTTTAAAATAAAAAAAAGTGCTTCTTTATGATTTAACAACTTTGCTGATAAACCTTCAAAGGCTCTCTACTTTAAAGAAAATTAGATAATAGTTATTGTTATTATAGCTAACACTTATGGAAAATTTATTATGTCCTAAAACCCATTCAAAGGACTTTATATATATTAATTCATTTAATCCTCACAACTATGAATATTCCCATGATACAGATGAGAAAACTGAGACTCAGAAGCACCTTTTGGGCTTTTTTGCATAGGCTTTTACCCTCCCATTGACTCTGATCTGGCTGACCTTGAAGAACGTTCCAGCACGACCTCATATGGCACATATTCTAGTTTGTAATTATGTATTATTTTGGTGTGGTGGTCATTTGATTGATGTCTGCCATCCCAATAGACTCTATTTATTTCTTTAGAGGGAGTGGGGGGAGGGGCAGAGGGAGAGAGAGAGAGAGAGAAACTTAAGCAGGCTCCCGCTCAGCACTGAGCCCAACGTGGTGCTCAATCTCACAGCCCTGAGATCATGACCTGAGCCGAAATCAAGAGTCGGATGCTTAACTGACTGAGCCACCCAGGCACCCCCTCCAACAGACTTTAAATTCTGTTTTGCTCGTTGTTGTCTCCTCAGTATTTAACAGGTAACAAAACACTTGCTCCATATTTGTTGAATGAATCAATGAAAAGGAATTTCAGTAGGAGAGTAGGTGTGGGCAGATTCGTTTTAGAAGGATTTCTCTTGGGTGAAAGTTTGGAGATGTCCAAATCAAGTCACTGCCCCCAGCTGGATTCAAGAGTGAGAGGAAGGCAGTGTGGATGAGGGGAGTGGCCATGGGAATGGATAGCAGTAAATGAACCTGGGGAATGTTTAAGAGGTAGATTGGGCAGGCCTTGACAATTAACTGGTTGGAGGCGAGGACAAGGGAGGAGTCAAAGGTGACTCTTAGGTTTCTGGCTTAAGCAACCGGTAGCTTGAACTCAGGTGGGGACCTTTTGGGAAGAAAGAGGCAGGTTGGGCTGGCAGAGCAGGTGCCCCTTAGACCAAGTCAACTGAACCAGGGAAAAGTTCTCAAAATCTTTGTGCCCAAACTCCTCTGTGCCCAAACTCTAGCTTGGCCCTGGTATACTTGTCCAGCATTATCTCTAACCAACCCTAGACTCAGGGCATGTAGACCACTTCTCCTCCCCCAAGCTCCGTTCTTCCTCACCCAGACTTGTAAATGTTGCCCTACTCCTTCACCCCTCCCTTCAACTCCGCAAGACTCATTTCAAAGACATCTTCTCCCACACCCTTCCTCTCTCCCCATACCTCTTCTTGTGGCTAACATGTCCTTGGCTGTTTCCAGGATTCGCTGTGCCAGAAATGTTTCTCTTCTGTCTCCCCTAATGACTGTTTTTCTCAATTTTGAATCCCCAGCACCTGGGACAAAGCCCGGATCAAGGTTAACTTCAAAAAACTTTGTTTTACTGAATTCTTCCCAGACTTTGGCTTTCTTACATCAAGAGCGGGGCCAGGAGTCGGACGCTGAATCCTAATGCGGCCACGCACAATTTGGCCAGGTCACTTCTCTCTAACCCTACTTCCTCATCTGTCAAATGGAGCCGATCATAACGTAGACCTACCCAGAAGAGCGGCTTTGGGCATTAAATGAAATGCCGTATGTTTAAGTGTTCAGTACAATGCCTGGAACATTGTTAGCGCCCTCAAAAATTTAGCTGTTATTTATTTTAAGAAAAACATTCCCATGGGGCGCCTGGCTGCCTCAGTCGGTTGGAGCGGGAGACTCTTGATCTCGGGGTTGTCGTTTCCAGCCCCACGCTAGATGTAGAGATTACTTAAACATAAAATCTTAGGGGCGCCTGGGTGGCTCAGTCGTTGAGCGTCTGCCTTCGGCTCAGGGCATGATCCCGGCATTCTGGGATCGAGCCCCACATCAGGCTCCTCCGCTATGACCCTGCATCTTCCTCTCCCACTCCCCCTGCTTGTGTTCCCTCTCTCGCTGGCTGTCTCTATCTCTGTCAAATAAATAAATAAAATCTTAAAAAAAAAAAATTGCCGCCTTCAGATCCAGAAGCGGCACGAATTGGAACGGAGGATTTCAGTTCCCAGGATGGCCATAGGAGGGGAGTGGTGAGCAGCCTCAGGGCAGACTGGCTCTGCCGTGCCGAGGCACCTGCTGAGGACCCAGATGGCTGGGCTGGGATTCCCGGGGCTTCCCGGCCCCTGAACAGGTGGGCGCTGGCCGGGGCGCTGTGGGAGGAGTCTCCACGGTGTGCTCTGCCCTCTCACAACCACGGCCGTCCCTCCTGCTCGCCCCTTTCACGCCTTGGGGGAGGGACGGGCGGCTAGAGTAGGGGACTGCTGGGATCCATCCTCTCCAGTTTGTCGTATGTCTTTCAAACTCGAGTATGATAATTTCTTCTCTATAGAAGTTTTTATAGTCCAATTTATCGATGTTTTTCCTTTGGCTTCTAGGTTTCATCATGCCTAGGAAAGTCTTTGCCATCTCCAGGATTATTAAAACATTCACTTATGCTTTCTGCTGGCACATAAAATATATAAATGTGCTCGTCACCTGGAGTTTATTTTGGTGTAAGGACACAGTTTTCTCTCATTTCTTCAAATGACTTGCCAGTTATTTCACCCATTTACCTGAAGTGCCATCTTTATCATACACCGAATTCCTTTGTGTGGTTGGAACCATTTCTCTTTTCCAATCTGTTCCACTGATTCGTGTAGTCCTGCTTCAATACCATGTTGCTTTAAATACATTGACTTTATGTTTTCATGTCAGGTAAGGCAGAATCTCTTTCCGTTCCTTTTTCTCTAGATTTTTTTTTTATTCCTGCGTGTTTATTCTTCTTATATCCACTTAAGAATCAACCCTCCACCCAATCCTTTTTTCCTGGAGTCCCTGAAATTATATGCAAAGTGTATATTTGCACATTTGTCCAGAGAGAAGGCCCAAGTTTTCACCAAATGTGCAAAGGGACCATGATTCCAAAGGGAGCCCCCGAATTCCATGTCTCTGTGATAGGGTGCATGGGAAGAGCACAAGGGACTCTTGATTCCTTCCCCCTTTCCCACACCCTTACAGGTTCTGCTCTCCCCATCCCTCACCTCCATTGTTGCAGCTATTTCCCTGCCCTCCATCTTGTCCCTCTAATCTAATCCCCCTTGCTGCTCCAGAATAATCATTCTATGACACAGGCCTAGTTCTAGGCCTGATGTAGATTAGGTGATAACAAAAGTTTAATTAATAGTTGAATAAAATTGAGTCCCGGCTCCACGTCTGGCCAGCTGTGAGACCCAGCTTCAGGCTCTCCACATTTTAGGGTCTCATAAAGTCTTTTTCTTCACAGCAGGAACTTGGGCAAGTCTTTTCTCCTCTCTCGGCGTCAATTTTTCCACCCCTAAGTTGAATTTGAGTTTGTAAGTCATTTCCCCTATTTCCCACCATCTGACTTTCCTGGATCTGGTCCAGGATGGAGTAGGGGTACCATGGTGTCAGAGATGTCCTGCGAGGTGCCCCAAAGAAGAGGAAGGATGAAAAAGTACAGATAGAAATGGTGGTGGAGGGGGAAGCAGTCATGAGCAGGAGTGTCCTAGAGACGTGGAGAAGCTTGAGGCGTCTTCTAGACCCCAACCCTTCGAGGTCTTGTTAGCCTGGGTCGCCTGCAACCAGGCAAACCCAGACTCTCCCCATTCCCCTAGGTCCGCCCACCACCAAAGGCCCTGCCCCCAGTGGCCCCGCCCCCAATGGCCCCACCCGCCTGGCAGAGGCCCCGCCCCCATCAGGCCCCGCCTCCCTCTTCGCCTCCCGCCGGCCGGGGCTTGGGGTTTGCACCCGGCGGCGGCTGAGAACCGTGGCGGCTGCGGAGCCAGCAGCGCAGGCGGGCGGAGCGGAGCTGCCCGGCCCGGTGGCGGGCGATGCCCCCGTGAGCCTCTTTCGCCGCCCCTCCCCGCCCCGCGCCCCTACCCCCTCGGAGTCCGCCGCCCGCCTGGGACCGGGCCGCGCCCGCCGCCGGGTCCGCGGGGCGGGGTCCCGGGGCAGCACCTGCCCCGCCTTGTGGAGCAGCCTCGCCCAGCGGAGACCCCTCCCTGTCTGGACCCTGGCCCCACCTCCGGGTAAGTCAGTAGGCCTTGCTCGCCTGGGAGTGGACGTGGGGAGGGGGCTGCCGAGGTCTGCGGGACCACCGGGGGGGAGGGGGTTCTGGCCGTGAGGCGCCATGTAGGGATGTGAGTGTGCAGGGTCGGGAGGGGGGGCGGCGGCTCAGAGGATGAGCAGAGTGTATGTGATGGCTCGGGGGTGGGGGCTAAGGTATGAGAGGGGAACGTGGGGTGTTTGAGGAAGCCTGGAAAATGGGGTAGGGGACCCCAGAGTCTTGAGTTCTTTCCTGATTCTCAGAGCACCTGGGGCCCTGGTCTTCAACAGCATTGCCTCGCATGGCATTTTTGGAAAGTGCTTAAAATCTCTCCTGGAAAGGGAGCTGGAAGGCAGCCTGCTTTCTCCCTCCTGCCTGTGCCCTGGTTGAGAAGCAGGCACTCTTTCCTCCCAGTGAAACACCATCGTGGTGCCCACAGGACACCCCCCACCCAGCCCACGAAAGGAAAGGGGTGGTTCTCACTCCAGCCCTAGGGTAGGAAGAGGGGGCTTTTGGGAAGCTGGGGAAGGCAATTGGTCAGTCCACGGTGGGGAGTCGAAGGTTGAGGGAGGCTTGGCAGGACTCTTGGTAGGCAACCTGGACACCCTTTCATTCATGGGGTGGGTAGCTTCACTGGCTGGCCTCCAGGCTGCCTGGACCCATGCTCACATCCCCTTCTCTGGACAACCCAGCCCAGAGGAGTAGGTTCCTTCCCAGTATCCTGGGCCTGGAAACCCAGGGAGGGCCCATAGCTCCTGTGGTCTTGAATGGAGTGGGCAATGCCATATCAGATGCCAGAGAAGAAGGGGTGCTGGGCTGGCACTGCCATTTTGGGGCTGGGGAGCCTGGGTGAATGTCAGTGTCCACCCGTAGCCCCAGTGGTGTTGTCTGGGTGTGGAGAGGAAGGCTGATGCCCCTTTGGTCCTGTCTTCTGCCTGTGATGCCTTTTTAAGTCTATGGTCCTTGGGTTTGGGGCCTGAAGTGGCAGGGAGAGGGCCTTTCTGGGCTAGGCCTGGTCACCAAGGGTTAACTAGCCGGCAAACCCCGCCCCCCCCCCTTGCTGCCAGCCACCAATTAGTCTGTAATCAGGCAGCTGCCAACTGTCCCTGGGGGCATGTGGGTAGCCTAATGGGACATTCTCTGGTTGGGGGTGTGTGGGGGTATGGAATTGGGGAAGGGGTCCATGAAATCTGTGCTTAAACCAAGCACTATGCCCTTCTGAACCTGTTTAGGGCCCACAAACCCCCTTCCTGCCCTCAGTGTCTGGGCTGCCTGCCTTAGGGACCTCCAGCCCTGGGGTTTGACACCTACTCAACCCTCTGCAGGGAATGAAGCCCAGAGTCAGGCAAACTTGACTTCAAACCCGGGCTCTGCCACTTTCTGGCTGTGTGCTATTGAGGGAATCACTTCCCCTCTAGGAGCCTCCTTCGGTGAAATAGACCCACCTTCCCGTTCTGCTGGGAGAAGTGATTGAAATGGTGGATCTTAGCTGCTTCGCACAGTGCCTGGCACTAATGAACTCACTAGCAACCCTTGTGCCAAGGGCTTGACGGGACAGGCAGGCAGAAGCCAGGTGCTGAGGTCGCAGCCAGGGACCAGGTTCCCTTCCCCCGGGGCATGTGGTTGTGGGCCAGGCGCTGTCTCTGTCTTAACTCTCATGTCGCCCTCCCCCCTTGCTCACAGACATTTCTGGTCTCGGACATTAATTGGATTTTCCTCTGCAGAGCCTGGGGCCAAGCTGCTACTTTCTGGGCTCCCCCTATCCCTAACCAGGTGCTAAGCTCTGTGGGGTCTCTCAGGGGTCTGGGCGATGTCTGCAGCTGCAACAGCAGCTGGCCCTTTAAGGAGGGAAGAAAACAATTATCTGGCCTGGGCATTGCATCAGCTGGAGCCTGGAGGGTCCCTGGGGAAAGGGGGGCCGGCTGGTGGTTGATTTCATTAGTGCCATGTGAGAACTCTCACCCGAGTCTGCCCGCTCCCCAGCTGCAGCCTCCTCCACCAGGCAGCGGCAGCCCCAGCCCCACTGCTTCCCCCTACCCCACCCAAGAGCTCTACCTTGGAGGACTCTGTGCACCCCCAGCTCATGTCTTGGACCCTGGGCAGAGAGGGGTGGGGAAGTGTCTCTCGCACGGGCTTTTTGCTGACTTGGGGCGCAGGGTATACCTCCTGTACCAGCATTTTACTGACAATGGGGGTGTCTCCCCCATTAGTGTTTGGCTGATGGAGGGGGAGTGTATTTCTCCTACACTGGCATTTTGTTGACCCAGGGGAGGGGTGATTTCTACGCTGGCCTCTCACTGTCCGAGGAGCTGCCTTCTGCACTGGGGTTTTGCTGACCTGACAGTGGAACTGAGCTGCTTTGGGTGTGTGTGAATTGAAGGCACGGGTGAGAAACTATTGCTCCTTCGTTGGAAGTGAGCTGGCTGGGAACAGTCACAGGGGCAGAGAGGACACCGGGTATTTGAGCATCAGACAGACCTGGGTTCAAATCCTGCATTCTCCATTTCCAGGCTCTGTTACCACTTCAGGCAACTGGTCTCAGACTCCTCTGGAAAATTGGAATAATTGACACTCATACTGCCCCACCCCCATCAGGAAGGTGCTTGGGGATTAGATGCAGTGACTGGATGTACAGCCCCCAACCCAGGGCTGGCAGGTGCAGGGTGCATACTATAGGACGATTCTCTTCCTTTTGCAAGCTTGGGCTTCTCCCGCTTTGAGTTCTAGATACCTGAACAAGATGAAGAAGATGAGGGGGGAGTGGAGAGAAGGGGAGAAGGTGTGCAGGACCCTCCTGCCTCTTTGCAGGGGGCTGCCTTCAGACACCCGACGGACAAGCTCTGTGAGCCACACAGCCCTGCCTCCCTAGAGCCTGCATTCCAGCTAGGGTGGCCCACGGCAGCTAATGACACTTGTGTCAGTGTGTTGAAAGGAACGATTCAGGGAGCGTAGGGTGACAAGGAGTTGAGGAGGCAAAGAAGCAGGGATAAGGAGAGGGAGCAGGCCTGGGTGATGGTGGGAGGGGCCTGGTGTGGTGGGGGAGGGCAGCAGTGGGGGAGAGAGGGTAGAGAGTGTGCAGGTGGCAGACCAGACCTTCCTGGTCAGTAGGATGCTAAAGGCTCAGGAGCTCTCCTGAGGCCAACAGCAGTCCCTAAAGGGCTTTAAGCCGAGAAGGCAGGGTTTCATTTCCAGAGAGCATGGGCTAGGGTCTGTGGCCCTCAGGCAGAGCCTTCTTGGGAGTGACCTTTTGCCCTTTCACACCCCCTTCCCTGGGTAGCAGCCCGGGTGCCCAGGGAGCGGGTTGTTTATGTGGCTTGCCCCAGGAGGGAGGGGGCCGGTCCCAGTCCCTCCAGCTCTCTCTCTCTCGGCCTTGTTGACAAAGTTCGCCCCTTGGGGCCACGTTCTCCCCACCTCCCCAGGGAGCCAGAGGGCAGGAGGCAGGGCTTTGGCACCAGGCTGACCTATGTTCACATCCCAGCTCCATAGTTCATGAGGCGGTGACTTCTGGCAAGACACACCGCATCTCTAAACCTCAGCGTCGTCAACTGTAACACAGAGTCGATGTTATTTCTGTGGGAGGGAGAAAATGAAATTCCAGATGGAAATTACAAAACCCTATCTTGATGTCCGTTGGCATTTTTACTCTGTTGCATGGGGCCGACACCTACTCCAGGCCAGGCCCGGGGCTGGGTGGGGGTGGAGACAGGGCTGGTTTCATGAGTGCATGGCTGCACGGAGCCCTAGGTTAGCAGGACCTCACACTCGGTTTAGTGTTCTGCGATCACCATCTTGAAATTCTTCATCTTGACCAAGGGTCCCACATTTTCATTTAGCACTGGGCCCTGCATATTATGTAGCCCCACAAATTGGGTAGGGGTAAGAAGAGGCAGGGAGAGACACAGACCTGGAAAAAGTTCCCACATGGAGGAGATACAAGGTGGAGGGCATGACTAACTGTCCCAAGGTGGGTAGGATGTTAATAATAGTAATATTTATTTAGTGCTTACTGTGTGCTAGGTTCTCTGCTAAGTACTTTACACACTCACCCTCAAACAGCCCTGCGAGGTAGGTACCATTATTATTTCCGTGATACAGATGAGGGAAGTGAGGTTCAATTTCTTGGCCCAAGACATAGCTATCAAGTAGCAGAACTGGGATTCGAACCCAGGTTGTTGGACAGCAGAGTGCATGCCGGGACTGGGGGAAGTCTTCCCTAGGAGGAGGGGCCCCCTGAGCTGTGTCCTTGGAGGAGGAAGAGGTGCTGTGGGGGAGGGAGGGCTGTCTCAGCTGGAAAAGTGTCTGTGCTGAGGCCTGAGGCTTGGCCAGGGGAGGTGGAGCCAAAGCCTGATGCCTCCTGGGGCTGAGGGAATTAACCTTTGGATTTCACGGTTCTGATTTGCTGAGCTCAGGGCTTCTGGTCACTCTGCCCCCAGGCCCTGCTGCCACCAGGATTCCACCTCCCCAGCTGCCTCCCTTCATCCCTCTCTCCGTACTGCCCACGCCTCCTCCACTGCCAGGTAACCTCATTACCCTCTGGACCTGAGTGGTCTCTTCTGGGCTCGGGCCTTGCAAGTCTAACTGCTTCCTGGGCCACATTTAGATGTCTCACAATCCACATAGGGTCCAAACCCAGGTCCCCAGGTCCCCAGCTCCGCCTGCTGGCACCTGCTCTGCCTCCAGCATCACCAGCTCATCTCTGCTGCCACCATCCACCCACTTGCTCAAGCTGGAAAGCTGGAAGTTCTCCTGGACACCTCCCTCTCCCTCACCCCCACATCCCACAGCCGTCCTCAGCAAGTCGTGTTAGCTCTCTGGTATCTCTCTCCCTGCCCGCCGCCCCATTCCAGACTACCATCAGCTCCCACCTGGACCACAGTGACAGCCTCCTAGAGTTGGTTTCTTCTGTGTCTGTTCTTACCCCACTTCGTTTCATTTTTCACACCGCAGCCAGAGTGCCCTTCGAAAGATACACGTTTGATTGTATCATCTCCCTGTGTAAGACCCTTCCAAGACTTCTTGGAACCAAAGCCAGACTCTGACGCAGGCTCCAAGGCCCTGTGTGATCTGGTCCTTGCCTACCTTTTTCTATCATCTGGTACCATTCTCCCTCTCCCTGAGCAGCAGGACTTTCGCACATGGTCCTCCATCCTGGAATGCACTCCTCCTCCTGCTGCCTTGTTAACTCCTACTTAGCTTTCAGAGAGATACCAGCTCAAACATTGTTTCCCCGGTGAAGCCTAAAAACCAGAAATTAAACACTGCCCCCCCCCCAAGAGGAGGACCTCGTACTTCGTCATGCCACTCATCACACTTGAATTGCTTCTTCCTTGTTTCTCTTTCTGGCTAGCCTGTGAACTCCGTGGGGTCAGGAATCCTGTTTTGCCTAGCCCCAGCACACAGTAGGTACACAGTGAGCTGTTCAGTGGATGAAAGGAACAGATGAATCATCGCTGCAGCCTCCTAACTGGCCTCCCTGCCTTCAGGCCTGCCTTCTCCCGTCCTTTCTTCGCATGGCCCCAAAGCCATCTTTCTAAAGCACAGAACTGACCCTGTCACCCCCCTGCTACTTAAAATACTTCAATAGCTTCCTATTGCTGACAAGAAAGGCCTCAACTTCTTAGCATGGAATTCAAAGCCCTTTGTGATCAGCACCGGACTGCCTCCCAGCTTCATCTTCCCTGCTCTTCCCCCCTCCCCCCTCCCAACACTTTGAACTTCTGGCAGTTCCTCTAACACGTCAGGCTGTTTTGTGCCTCTGTTCCTCTGCACTTGCTGTTCTCGCTGCCTGTAAGGCCTCCCGCACCCCTCCTTTGTCTCCCTGGAGAATGTCCTTCACTCTTCAAAACCGGCTCAGCCACCACCTTTGCTGCGAAGCCTCCGAGGACCCTCCCAGCCCTTCCTGGACGGTGTTAACTCACCCTCCTTCGGCCACATCTGTACAGAGCCTACATCCCTACTTCCTTGTCTCCCGTTAAGCTGAGCTCATCCAGTGCAGACACACTGATTCCTCTCCCCCGGCCCAGGATTGTTCATCTTTGTGCCTCTAGCTCCCCAGCTTCTCCCCTTTCTTAATTAGGTCTTTGCTTGTATATAGAAACCCACTCAAGCCAGCTTCAGTAATAAAGAAGGGTTTATTACCAGGACACAAGGGATTCCTGAGAACAGAGGGGCAGAAAAATCGTTAGCTTCTGGGAGGCGGGACCTGTAGGCCAGGAGAAATGGAAGCAGCCGTTCTCTGCACCTTGCTGGCCGCCTTTATACCTTTCTTTCTCCACAGACTGGGTTTTCTCTGCTTTACCAGACCCTGGGCAACCTGTAATTGCTGTAGTGTGTCCTTCCTTCCAGCCTCATTCAGAGAACCCGGGTTTGGCCGATCCAAGTCTGAACTTGTATGAGAGGATCTGATTGGCTCTGAGTGGGTCAGGTGCCCACCCAGGTCCAATCAACTGCAGCCTGCTGGGAAGGCTCTCAAAGTCACACAGGCAGTCATCGCTCTTGACCCCCTTGGAGAAAGGGGGTGGTAGGGAGGGTCTTTGTTGTCTGAGCAAGTACATTAAAAGACATCTGCTGGAATCCTTAGAGTGCCAGGGTGTGCCTGGCCCCCAACCTTCCATCTGGATAGGACCTGGAGAAAACAGCCCAGGCATTCTGACTTAAAGGGAAGTCTTTCCCTGGGGCAGCTATGCCGCCGGCAGGCTCTGAAGAGTCTGTCAGTTGTCATTCAAAGGCCAGAGCAGAAAGATAGGAAGATGAGACCCTAAATTTTGTCACTTCTCTTTGGAGTGGGCAGAGAAGGAAGAGGAGGGCATGAGCAGACAGAATAGTTCTCTCTACCAAAATCATATTCATTCTCTAAGACAGAACTCATTTCCTCTCTGTAGTGAAGAACCATGCCATGCCTACCCACCCCCAGCAGCCATTTTTTTTACCTGAATTAATTATTCCTTTTACTTCCCTAGTAATAAATATTTTTCAGTCTTCACTTTGTGCCAGACTCTATGCGCATGCATTATTTCATTGAATCCTCACACCCTATAAGATAGGTACTATTATTATCCCATTTTACAGATAAGGAATCTGAGGTCTGGAGAGGTGCCATTATTCAGCTAGGGACACACAGCAGTTTGACCCAAGAGTGAAAGTTCTACTTACTCACTTGCCTGTTTGCCTTTGGGATTGTGAGGGTCTCATAGGCAGATGCAAGGTTACCATTTTCCCGCTACTCCTTCCTGCCCGGGAAGGGGTCAGCCTAGATCAAGGGCTCCCAAAGATGGGACAGATGGAGGCAGGTAGAGTAGAAAAGAGGGGTGGGAGGTGAGGATCTACCCTGTTTAGCTATGTGACTCTGAACAAATCTTAATCTTTCAGAGCCTCTGTTTTCTCATTCAGAAATGGGAGTAATAATTCCTACTGTGCAGCTCATACTAGTTGGTGGCTGTAGGGACAATTTGTAAATAGGAAAGAACTGAACTGGGACGCCTGGGTGGCTCAGTCGTTTAGCCTCTGCCTTCAGCTCAGGGAATGATCCCAGGGTCCAGGGATCGAGCCCTGCATCAGGCTCCCTTCTCCCCTGGGAGCCTGCTTCTTCCTCTCCCGCTCCCCCTGCTTGTGTTCCCTCTCTCGCTGGCTGTCTCTCTCTCTGTCAAATAAATAAATAAAATCTTAAAAAAAAAAAAAAAAAAAAAGGAAAGACCTGAGCAATTTCTAAGGATTATAATTACCGGAATGGACCATGGCACCAAGGCTCCAGCTAGTCACTGTGCCCACGCCCCTACAGGAAGCGGGCAAGCCTAGAGCTTCCCACTGTGGGGAGTAGCACCTTCAGCAAGACCTGAGGTGGCCTTCAGTGGCTTGTGGACTTGTCATTACATAGCATTGGCTCACGTAGTGAGAAAGTCGGTTCCCTTTCAACTCTGTCAAGTCCAAGGTTGTCCCAGGGAGAAAGTGTCAGTGTGTCTTTAACAACGTTCCCACACTGCTGCCCTTCCCTTTTTAACAAAGAGGCCTTGACAGGCAACTCGATGTAGCTAACGTTTAATAATATAGTTTGCTTTTACTATATTTATTTTACCATCATTTTCTATTTTTTAAAAGCAACAATAGCCTTTGCATTTATAGTAGTAACAGAAAGTTTCTATTTACAGTAAATGCATGTAAGTTAAAAGTGTCAATTTCAAGACCACAAATAAGGAACAGTACAAGAGTATGGAGATTTGGCAGAAATTGTTGAGGGGGCACACAGTGTTGTGTGGATAATGCAAAATTGGGAAGTGGTATGGGGACGTCAGAGACATGGCCTATTGGCCTAGATAATCTTGAAGGTCCTTTCCAACTGCCTGGAAAATTTGGGGGTCTCCTTCTGTTCTGCCAGCCTGCTTCCCTCTCTTCACCTCATGCCCTGTCTTGGGGTTCTTTCAGAAAATCCTTCCATGATTATTCTGCAGACAGGAGAATTTGTGCCATCCTTCCCTCCCCTGCTGGGGGGGGGGAGGCTCTTGGAGTTGGGGTGTCTGGATGGGCATAGCATGTGCCCTCATCTCTGAGGCGTTACTTGGGCACTCCTGGGGGAGCAGAAGTTGCAGACTCCATAGTCCTCCTGGTCCCCGTGCACAACACAAACCTCAGGGCCTCCCAGAGAGTGGAGTCCCAGGGAGCACAGAGGCTGTGGGAGATGCAGGTGAGGGCAAGGCCATCCCTGGAGCCTCATGCCCCAGAGCTTGGGGCCTGGGGACAGGGAGGCCGGGAAGGCTTTGGGGTCTCAAAGGTCCCCTTTCCCCTGCTTACCCCCTTCCCACCTCTTTGTGCTGCTGCCTGTCTGCCCTGGGGGATTGGGCAGCAACCCCCGGAGGCCTCAGAGTACACCAAGAACTTATCCGCAGGATTCAACACCAGGGCCAGGCAGGAGGGACAGAAGTACTGCCTGTCTCTTCCCCAGTCCCGTGTCCACAGCAGGAGGGCAGGCCTGGGCTCCAGGAGGGTGGAGGGCCTGGGTAGTGTGGTGAATGTCTTAGGGTCTCTGTGAAGGCATACTCTGTGTGTGTGTGTGTGTGTGTGTGTGTGAGAGAGTGTGACAGAGTCGCTCCGGGGCCGTATGTCTGAGGGACTCCGCGGAGGCACACTGTGTGTGTCTGTAGGAAATGTGTCTGAGCTTCTCTGGGAGGGAGTTTTTGTGCAGCATGTGAGTTTGTGTACGTGTGGCAGAGTGCCTGTGTGATGTGCGGGGGGTCTGTGGCGGTGTGTGTCTGCGAGGCGTATTGTGTGTGTGCTGTGTGTCTAGGTGGCCTGCTGCTGGGTGTGGTGTGTGCCTGTTGTTCTGTGCAGTTGCCGTCTTTGTACAGCGCGCGTCTGGCTGTGTGGTGCGTCTGAGTGGCGGCGGGAAGCTGTGTGGCGTGTGCGCGGGTCTTTGTGCCCCGGGAAGGGTCCGGGGGCGGAGCGGTGTGCCCGGAATGAGGAGCGCGCCTGAGGGCGGTGTCTGTCTGAGCCGGGGCCGCCGGGTGTGCTGGGTTCCCGGGGAGGGTCCCCAGGGCGGGCGGCGCCTTCCGGTTAGGCGCGGGGCTGGTCACCCGAGCCCCTTCCCCCATGAAATATTGATCGAGCCTCGCGGCGGCCCTGGCGAAACCCGGGCCAGAGGATGGGGAGCGAGCTGGGCCGGTCGCTGTCCATGGTGCTGCGGGGAGGGGGGAGCCAGATCTCCCCATCCACCAACATCCTCCGCTGGGGCCCCTGCCCCAGAGTATGAGCTTACCTGTTCCTACCGCTTGTGACTCAATTCTGCCACCCCATCTAGAAAGGGGAAATAGGGAACAAACGGGCATTTTGGGGGGATCCAGTATCCCCCAGGGCTAGGGTAACGATAGGGTTGGGGACAGTCTTACTGCACACCTGTGGTGTGATTGTTGGTAGTATCTCTGCTCACTCTCAAAAGAGTCCTAGTTGGATGATAAATTATGCGCTTCCCGGCCATAGGGTTTTGCTCCAAAGACCTCTTCTCCCCATTTCTCTGCTCTGTCCTGGGGGTTTGGTATGTTCTGGGGTGTGCACGTCATGTATGTGTGTTTGCAGGATAAGGGATTGTCCTTCCTGTGCTAGGCTGATCTGGAATAAGTGTTTGGGAGCCCCAGGCCCCTTGGGATCCTGCTGAAGCCCAGACCTACTCCAGGGAATCCAGTCCTCTTCTCCACCAATTCAAATCCTGCTTTCCATTCAAACAGTGCTCTTTTTCAAGCCTGGGCTTCCCTTGCCCTCCTACAGCCTTGGCTGGGCAGGCCTTTCCTTGGTTTTGATGTCACAGTATGGTAGGGCCTCCAGGTTGGCCATGTGTATACTTATGGTAGCTTCTCTGACCTCTCTGCTGATTCTCCCTTCTTCAGTAGATTCTATTTTCTTCCTACCCCTAGCTGTGGGTATTACTTCTCACCCTTTGCTCACTGTGTACTCCCCTCTGGGCATTCTCTTTCCTTTCTGTACCCCATTTTTCCCTTCAGGGTACACATAAAAATCTTGCCCACTCACATTGCTCTCCTGGGCTCCACTGAATCTGCTTACCTGCCCAACGCCTCTATGTGGGAATTGGAGTATTATGTCAGACTCATCGCATCTAAGATGGGACTCATCTTCCCCTTAAGCCAGTGTTTTCCTCTGGGACCTCAAGCTTTGCTGATGGTGCTTCTCAGTCTCCACCCTTCCTGTAAATCACTTTGGATTCTGTTTTTTCTTCTCCCCAACTGTGTTCCATCAGTAACTCTAGGCAACCTGAAGACTTCTCATGACTCCTGGCCGGCCACCCCTTTCCTTTTCCTGTCTGCATTATCTGAAGCAGTACAGCCTTCTTATCTGCCTTTTGACTCTTCTTCCTTCTGTCAGACTTTCTTCTGAGTCTGCACTCGGTGTCAGATTGATCTCTGTAAAACATTACATCTAAGTCATGTCAGATTTCACTCCCTATGGGATTAAAGCCAAGCTTCTTAGCCCTGCATTCAGAGCCCTTCATTGGCTGTTCCCAGCCTACCTTTCTGCCTTCCCTGCCACAATTGTACTTACCTCCTGTTCTAGCTCTATTCACCATCCTGCGAACATGGCACTTTCTCTCTAGAACTTCCCAGGTAGTTCCCACCTCTTTCCTGCCAGCTCTACCTCTCCAAATCCCACCTGTCTTTTTGAAGTACTCTGCAATGTTCTTCCCAATGTGTCTTTTCTGATCTCCCTATCCCGAAGCATTCAATCTTGCAGAACAACCAGAATATTTTATCTTTAACTTTCAGTGCCTTGGGTGGTCCATAGACTAGCAACATGGATTATCACCTGAGACCTTGTTAGAAATGCAGTATCTCAGGTTCCGCCTGGGACCCATTGCACTGAGGTCTGTATTTCAACAAGATCCCCAAGTGATTGGTGTGACTATTCAAGTTTGAGGGTGCATTCATGAAGGGTAGGATTTTGCTTCTGTTTGGGAATGGCCTTCAGCCAGGACTGGTGGTGTTCTCAAGTGCCAAGTCTGGCAGCCCCCACCAGGTGACAGGTGCCACATCTGGCCAGATCCCATGAGCTACGGGAAAGGATGAATGGTTGAGATGGTTGAGAAGCATGCGTACTTTGTCTGGACCCCTCCCACCTGGAATCTATTCCCCCCAAGGCCCCAGAGCTCAAGCTCTGTAAATCTGACTCCAGAAAGCACTCTAGCAACACAAGGAGGAATCAATTAATCCATGAAAAACTAGTTATCAAGCAGATAGCAGAACTCCTTCCTCTTCACAAAACACACATTGGTGGAAATGACTGTTATTTTAACGTATGTTTTGAAAAGAAAAATATGTATTTTAGTTTTTCTTTGGGATAACATCAATATAGTTTCTAAAGTGGAAACTTAGAAAAACACAATATGTTGCATGAAGAAAATAAAGATGACTCACAAGTCTACTATCCAACTATAAATACTGTTAATTTAATATTTGTTTGAGATCATCATTCATTCATTCAACACATTTTTACAGAGCCCTACTATGGGGCAGACCTATGCCAGGCCCTGGAGGTTCAGGGTGAAGACATGGTGTCTGTGTTTAGGCAGCTCACAGCGAGGGGCTGGGGTGTGGGAGACCAAATTGGGAATAGCAGTATATGAGTTTCCTAGGGCAGCTATAACAAAGTACCACAGACCTGGTTGCCGAAAACAACAGAAACTTATCCTTTCACGTTCTGGAGGCTAAAAGTTGGAGACCAAAGTGTGAGCAGGCTCGGTTCCTTCTGACGGAGATGCTGTTCCATGGCTCTCTCCTAGCTTCTGGTGACAGCTGGCAATCCTTGGCATTCTTTAATCTGTTGCCGCTCACTCCAAACTCTGCCTCCATCGTCCCATGGCATTCTCCCTGTGTGTCTGTGTCTTCACATAGCTGTATTCTTATAAGGACACCAGTCATGTTAGATTAGGGGCCACCTTACTCCAGCATGGCCTCAACGAATCACGTCTGCAATGACCCTCTTCCAAACAAGGTCATATTCTGAGGTACTGGGGTTACTACCTCAACATATCTTTTGGGGGGGGGCACAATTCACATAATAGGCAGGGACAGTACAGAGTCTGGGAGAGCATGACAGGGGACTCACTTTGTCTGGGAAGACTCTTCTAGAAAATTACATTGCACCTGGGGCCGAGCAATGAGTAGGGATGGGCCAGGCAAACGGGGCACAGCAGATAAAGACAGGGCCTCAGGACATGAGGGTGGGGAGGCTGGAGAAGAGCACTCCAGGCAGACAAGAGAGACACAGGGTGCTTTTGAGGAATGGGGTGAAGGCGAATCCAGTTGGAATACAGAAGAGGGGCAAGAGCATGGGATGAGCTGGGTCACTGGGCTTATGGGACTTGGTGTGAGGGGTTTTTACTTTATCCTGAAGGAAGTGGGGAACTATGGGAAGCTGTCATACAGGAGTGATTCATTCTGCTTTGTGAGCTATCTCCTCACGAAACTGAGCTGTCTGAAGCTGTGTGGTTCCTCTCTATCCCCCGTTCTGAGGGAAGACACATGGCCATGTCCTCAGGAGCCCCCTGGCTGAGAGAAGACACATGGCAGCCCGGGCTGAGGAATGAAGGCCTGGCCATGCCTCCAGCAGCCCCCAGGCCAAGTCGGGAGAACAAGCCCTGCCCTCCGCAACCTTGATCTGAGCAGGACACAGGGTTCAACCAGCTCTGGGTCTCTCTTGCCCTTCGGTGTCCTGAGTCCTTGGAGCTGGGGACACAGATTTGAGCCTGGCCACCCCACCTTGTGCCCTGCCATGAGGCCTGTGTCCGAGAATGGGTCCAGAGCAAGCACATGACCCATGGAGGTCCCTGAGGCCAGAGGTGTGGATGCTGAGGGAGGCCAGGGGCTAGGTTTAGCAGGGACCATCTTCTTACTACCTTGCTTCCCCTCCAAGAATGTCAGGCTATTGCCTTTCTATTCAGGAACCAGCCTGGTGCTCAATCCATCCCTTACCACACCCTCAGAGGGCCACCTCTTTACTGTGTGTGAAGGGGAGGGCCCCCCTGCCCCAGGCTGCTTGTCCTCCCTTGCCTGGGCTGGGTGGGCCAGGCTGGGTGGAGGAGAAGTGGGTCAGCTCCGTAGCCATGGTGACAGCCACTGCTCCCTGCCAGCCTTCTCATCTCCTCACCACAAACCTCACCGAGGAGCTCTTTTGTCCGACCCTCAGGGATGGGGGCCGGGAGGGTGGTACTGGGGGCTGGAGGGGGTATGAGTGTGTGTGTACTCAAGCTCACACAAGCACCTGCTCAGAGCTGGTGTGTGTGCCCCAGCCAACAGAACCCAAGATCCAGGTAAGACACTTCCCGCTTCCCTGCCCACTGAAGGGCTGGGCTCTTCCCGCCTCTCCGGGCTGGGCAAGGGCCAAGGAGGGGTGTGTGTGTGTGGGTGTGCGTGGGTGGGTACACATATGTGAGTCTGCAAACGCCTGTGGCTGTCCGTGTGGCGGCTTCCGTGTGCCTTTGTCTTGGGGGTGCTGTGTACGTGTGTGATTATGTCTTTACGTGTATGTCATCTGTCTGGGTCTGTAGGGTGTGTGATCACACATTTGAGATTGAGTGCCTTATGTCTCTCCCTGTGTGTGTAGCGTTGTGTGTGTGTCTAGCTGGGGGTCACATAATCAGGAGGGGAGCTGGCATGGTGCTCTCCATGCAAGCTGGGTGTGCGCCCTCAGCCCAGCCTACCTCTCCCACCAGGTGCCAGCCCTGTCACCTGCCCATCTTTTCCTGAGAGGGGAAAGGAGAGGCCAGAAAAAAGAGCACCCCTTTCCCCTTCTCTGAATGCAGACATGGGCCTCTGACACGGGTACGGATTGGGATGGGAGGTGTGGTGGGCAGCCCCGGTGCTGGGTTAAGTTGATTCAGGGGTCTCAAATGCCAGACCCAGCATCCAGTGAGGGGCCAGGAGTTGAGATGCTGGCAGAGAAGAGGACAGTCTCATGTGCCAGCTCCCACCTCAACTGAGGCACAGGGACCCGGATCCCACGCTATCCTGGGCTCTGGGTGGAAGCAGCCCGGGCCGGACGGAGAGGTGATCCTGGCGGTCTCTGAGCCTTCCATGGTTGCGTCTGATGTGCAATCCAGACCAATAAACACGGACACCCATACAGTCCTTCACTGTTGGCAAAGGCACCATTATGAGTAGTAACAGTGTAGTTGCCCAGCTGAGCATTTAGCCGGTCACCAACCTTTGTTTTGCAACATCTCTATTAACCCTGAGTCAGGCATTATTATCACTCAAGAGATGAGGCAGGGCTCAATTCCAGGACCCTGAGATCACGACTTGACCCGACCCGAAGGCAGACGCTTAACTGACTGAACCACCCAGGCGCCCCTCAAGCCTGTGTTTTTAATCACAGTGTTTTCCTGCTCCTCGTTATACCCACCTGACACCCAGTCCACCTGGAGA
Source organism: Ursus maritimus (assembly GCF_017311325.1). NCBI lineage: Eukaryota > Metazoa > Chordata > Mammalia > Carnivora > Ursidae > Ursus > Ursus maritimus. The sequence continues at coordinate 72,180,060 of NW_024423564.1, forward strand.
GTGGGGCTGGGTCCAGGTGGCAAGTGGACTCATCACATAGAAGAGGAGACGGAAGTTCAGAGAAGCTGAATGACTTGCTCAGGGTCCCATGGCTGGGGGTGGACCCAGGAGTGCCCCCCACCCCCACCCTGCTGGGCACATCACTGAGTCTGGGGAGGGAGGCGGACCCTATCAGTCAGGGGGAGGACGGAAGAAGGAAGAATGGGGTCTAGAGCTCCTTAGCAGTTGCACCTCTGTGTGTCCCTCATGTGTTAAAAGTTTTAACGTTGTGGGTGGAGTTCAGTAACAGCCGTTTGACATTAAAGTGCCAAAAGGCAGATTAGGAGACCCAGGAGTTGGGATGGTTTTACAAAGTAGGAGACAGAATCAGAGAGTTTGAATGATCTGCTCAACATCACACAGCTATCTGTGAAGTCTGTCTTTTTACACCACAAGCAACAGGAAGCTTTTAAGGACAGATGTTTTCGATGCCCTTCCTCTAAATGCCCCTCTTTCCTTCCAGACTCTTATCACATCATCTCCTCCTGGGAGCTACCCTGATTGCCTTCACCTGCTTTCCTGAAAACGGGTGTCTGGGCGGAAGTTAACTGAAGCCTCGTGTAAATGCCCTAGGGGTGTGCTGTTGGGAGGGGCACAGCCCCCTGTGATGTGGAACACCACGCTCAGACTCATAAGTTTGGTGAGTTTGGGTTTTCTTCAAAGTGGGGAGGAAGCACCTGCCAGGTGATGTGGGACCTGAGAGTTAGGAGACTTGAGTCAGAGCTCTGGTTTTGTCACCAACGTTCTATGTGACCCTGGGTGTGTCTCTTTCCCATCCTGGGTCTTGAGGTCCCACTCTGCAAGATGAAAGACTCAGGCTGGAATAGGGATGGCAACGCTATTTTAAATCATGAGTCAGTTCTCCACCAACTGGTTGAGAGGAATTCTGAGGTTAAATCTGGCCTTGATGGGAGACAGATGGATCAGGGATATCTGTTGTGGGTCGATCTACCAGTCCATCACCCTGTGACAGATTCCTTGCTCTCTCCTGTTGAAAGGGTGGGTAGCTGGGTTTATCCTGGGCTTTCAGATGGCCTCACTGATGCTCAAAAAAGGCTGATCTGGTTAGACACATGGTCAAAGGGACCAAGGGGCTGGGTAGCCTGGCAGAGCCCTGAGACCCCTGTGGTCAGGATTCAAGAGATGGTTTGGAGAGCCCTTAGGGTACTGAGACTCCAGGGCGAAAGCCAAATAGCCACGGCTGGAAAGAAAACACTAGCCTCCTTCCTTGAGGGGCTTGGAAGGTCTGTGCTGGCATGGAGCTTTGGCAGGAGTGGGAACGGTAGTCCTTGTCGCTGGATGGAAATCCGAGCCGTAGTAGCAGGTGCTGCTGTGGTAGTTGTGGAGTCAGCAGAGAGAACTCCAGGGCGAGGGCCCGTGACCTGGTAGGGAAGGGTTCCCTTTCTTGGGGAGCCATGAACTGGGCTGGGAAAGGGACAGTCAGCTCAGAGGCAGGGAATTGTTGAAGTGACTTTTGTAGGAAGGATGTAGTTCATTTAGCAATCTTTCACAACTACCAGTATGGGGGAGTGCTGTGTTCTGTGCCTTGCCGGCCCCTCACCATTCTACCCCCATCTCTGCCTGCTGCCTCTTTCCCTGTAGTGTCATGGCTCAGGGCCATAACTGGGCCCGGTGGTGTCACTGTGAGGAGGACTTCCTCCTCATAGAGGCCAGGTGACCAGCTCTGTCTCCTTGTCTCACTGCTCTTGAGCTAGACCAGCTGTCCGAGAAGCACCGGGAGCCCCAGTTCTGGGCCTGCCAATGCAGCCTGTGTTCACAGGATCTGCTCTCTAGCTAAAACAGCTTCTGGAGATCACCTAGTCCAGCCGCCGCGTTTTACGCACAGATGAGGAAACCAAGGCCCAGAGAAAGCGACACAAGGACTCTGTATACGTTCTAATCCCACTTTCTGATGCTTCCTTCTCCCAGGCCGCCCAACCCAGCGCTCCTGTACCCTTGGCTCCTCCTGTCCCCTTGAGGGTGGCCTGTCTGGCGGGGCCCTCTGAAGCATTCATCAGCCCTCCAGGCCCCCTGGGTGATCCCTGGGTGGTTAAAGATGAGGAAGTAGTTCCAGATGGTGCTGAGTCCTGGATGTCAAACCATCTGCTTGTCAATGTCATTCATTATTCATGAGGAGACATGAGCCCCTGGGTTGGTGGGGTCAGGAATTTTGTCCCATACCTTCCTCCCTTCTCAGCCCCTGGGAGGGGATACTTGAGCTTCCTGGAGACTGTGCTGGGGAAGCACTTGCTTCTCCCGCTATGGTCTGGATGGGTTTCTCCTGCCCCACATGTGCTCATGCCAGCTGTGAAACCTGGCCCAGAGAGCTTTTTCTCATCAGAGATCTTTTTTTTTTTTTTGAAGGGTTTTCAAAAAGCCAGAGACCCAGGGCGAAGGCTGAATGGGAGGGATGGGCCCACACCTTTGGGTGAGCTCTGGGTTGGAGGAACAGGAGCTGCCGAGTGTGTCTGCATCTTTTTTTTTTTTTTTTAAGATTTTATTTATTTTGAGGGACGCCTGGGTGGCTCAGCCGCTTAAGCATCTGCCTTCCACTCAGGTCATGATCCCAGGGTCCTGGGATCAAGTCCCGCATTGGGCCTGCTTCTCCCTCTGCCTCTGCCTGCCACTCCCCCTGCTTGTGCTCTCTTGCTTGCTCTCTTTCTCTCTCTGACAAATAAATAAATAAAAGATTTTTAAAAGATTTTATTTATTTGATATTTTATTTATTTTGAGAGAGAAAGGGGGGGGTAGAAGCAGAGAAAAAGAGAGAATCTCAAGCAGACTCCCTGCCGAGCTAGGAGCCGGGGAACAGGGGGCTCAGTCCCACAACGCTGAGATCATAACCTGAGGCAAAACCCAGAGTAGGACACTTAACTGACTGAGCCACCCAGGTGCCCCTATGTCTGCCTCTTTGTGGGAAAAGGAGACCTGGGTTCGAGTCAAGATGTTGCCATTTCTTAGCTGAGTAGGATGGGCAAAGCCCTGACGTTTTGGAGACTCAAGTTTCTCATCGGTGACGTGGAGATTACCACACACCTAACAGAAATTAACGAGTAAATTAGATTTACATTGTAAGCCCTCTCCCACTAGCCACCAAAAGACCATGCAGGTACCCAAAACAGCACAGAGACTGGCACTAGAATTGGAAACTAAAGAGAAGAGATCATCATAGGCCCAAGTCCAGGGGAACTTTCCATTGGCTGCAAGGTTAATGGGGGATGGATGGAGAAATATAATCCGGAACTCTGCACATGTCACAGGGTGAGCAAAAACAGCCCAGACAACCACAAAGGAGGGAGAACACAGCTTTGACTCATCCCCACTGTCTGCCCCAATTTGCCTGGTTGGCAGGAGCCGCTCTGACCAGGAGGCCAAGCAGCTACCATTAGCAGCTATCTGGGGACTAAATCCTCTAGAGTGGCCCCTTCCCTTCTCCCTCTTTCTCCTCCACCCACCCACATACTTCAACTCTGCCCTTTTGAAAAGTCAGATTCCCTCAGGGTGACAGGCCTGAGGGCAGAGGGGCAAGCAGAGTGATCAGACACCTGGGATGGGGAGCTGCCCTGGGAAGAGCTCTGTACCTGGGGACAGAGCTAGGAAGGGCTGTAGGCCCTTGAGCCTGCCGGAGCACCGCTTTTCCTATACTCTGAGCACAGGACACCCGCTGCTGCATTGGACTTTCAGCCAAGTTGTAGAGGCCGACAGCTGGAGATCCCATCTCTGTGCAAAACCGAGCCATAGACGCCTGCTTCCTGGCCCCCCTCACTCCCCTAGAGTGGCTCCCAGTGCCCTCTGTCTTCCCTCACACTCATCAGATTTAATTTTGAATTACACAGTCAGTGACTTACCGTCTGTCTCTCCTCCTGGGCTGGAGGCTCTAGGAGGGCAGGACCACGTCAGCCTGGCTCACTGCCGTATCCTTGGCACTCAGCCTAGGCCTTGGAATTTGGGGTGCTTAACTATTTGTTGAATGCAGCTTTGGAAAGGAATTTGGCGATATTTTCCAAGAATCAAAGAAATGTTTCTGTGCTCAGTATCAGGTGGGATACTTTTGGGTGTAATGGAGATCACTGATTCCAACTTGCATAAGCACATTATCTCCCATAACTGGATCGGCCAGAGAAAGACAGGCTCCAGGGTGGCCTGAGGTCCTTCCTATTGCTCTGCGGCAGAGACACTGGCTTCCTCCTGGGACCGGGCCCTCTCTAGGGGGAAGGGTCTTGGAAGAAGGGGGGAGGGAGAACCCCACCTCTCCGATAAGCATGAAATCCAAATCTTCCCCTTAAGTCAGATCAGGCCAACGGAGTCATAGGCCTGCCCTCAGAGCAGTGCTAGTTACCAAGGGGAGTACCACTCCAGGATGGGCTTGAACTAATGGGATGGGTGGTGCCTGACCAAAGCAACGCTCTGTCAGGAAGCAGGAAGGGAGAGCGGATGTGGGGAGGCTCCCAGCAGTCTCTGCACCCAGGCCAGTCACTCTGTTTGTGGGAATCAATCCTAAGGAAATAAGCAGATCAAAGCGGTATAGAAAGATGTTTATTGCAGAGATGTTTAAAAGGCAGGAGAGAGGGAAAGAAGCCGGACCTGATCTGAGAGGTCACTGTATTGAAATCGCTAAGTCAATTATGTTACCTCTATACAATGGAATATTAGCGTGGTATTAAAACAGGTATATCACGTATTAAAACATGCTAATGACATTGGGAAATGCTTGTGATCTGGTGTCAAATGAAAAAATACCAGGATGTAAAATTGTATTTGCAGTATGAGCTCAATTATCTTTTAAAATGCATAGGAAAGACCCTGGGAGGGAATCAGGTTAAAACAGCTCCAGCGGCTGCCACTCTGCAGTGTGCTTAACGGAGACTTGTACCCGCTCCTTTATACGTCTCTGTGCTGTGCCCATTAGCAGGAGGTCCCCTTCCGTCGTCCCCCCAGGCTGGGGCCGCTTTTGCTCTTCTCGTTCTTATTATTGGCTATGAAAGTAATCACAGCTACTGATACTTACTCCGTGCCTGACACTGCTCTGGGCGCCTCCACGTGCTCTAATTTAATCCTTACGACAGTCCGATGAGGTAAGTGTTTCTCTTTCTCATTTTGCTGAGGTGTTCACTGAAACCCCAAGGTGCTTGGTCACAAGATCCCACAGCCAGTGCGGAGAGGCCTTTGGAGTTCAAGAGTGGGCTGAAAGACTCCACAGCCTCTGCCTTTACTGCCAAACCAGGTCACTTGCCGGGACAGCCAAGTGCTAATGAGAACAGTACCATTCATTGAGCCAGACCCTGTGTACACTCTTGACTTTTATTTATTCAGTGAATCCTCAAAGCCTCAGAGAGGCCAAGTGACCGACCCAAGGTCACACAGCTAGGGAGTGGCAGGCTGCAGGAGAGTGGCTCCAGGGCCTGACGTGGGACCCCTTTGTCTCCTGCCTTCCCCCCCAGGGTTGCCTGAGGCCTTGCCGCCCCTCAGACCATGTTTAACGGGGAGCCGGGTCCGGCCTCGGCTGCGGCCTCCAGGAATGTGGTTCGGAGCTCCAGCATCAGTGGTGAAATCTGCGGCTCCCAGCAGCCTGGCGGGGGGACCGGGACCACCACAGCCAAGAAGCGGCGCAGCAGCCTTGGGGCCAAGATGGTGGCCATCGTGGGCCTGACGCAGTGGAGCAAGAGCACGCTCCAGCTGCCCCAGTCTGGTGAGAGGGCGTGGGACACCGGGAGGGGCTGGGTTGGGGCACCTTGCAATGACAGGACACCCAGGGAATGTCCTCACAGCCACCAATATTCCTGTAGCATGTACCGTATACCACGTGCTGTTCCGGGTCCGGTCCCCGTCCTGCCTCATGGAATCCCCACAAAGTCCGTGAGGCAGATACTGAAGCACAGAGACGGGGGAGTAAGATGCCGCAAACTACATAGCTAGTGGGTTGCCGGAACCTGAATTCAAAGCCCAGCAGCCGGGCTCTGGGTTCATGCTCCCAGGCTTTACCCTCTGCTGCCTCGGTGCACAGACTTACGGTATACATCGTCACGGGTTCTTCATTAACCAGCCGTCGCTTTCCCGGTGCTGTGCTAAGTGACACAGCGTCACAGACACACATCCACAGGGTTCAGTCTCACCTGTGTTCTCTGAGTTTCCCAAGTGCAAACAGCCACGCGAATGTAGTGACAGTGACGCATATACGTTACAAGTCACAAGAGAGACGCACACACCTTGCGTTGTCCTATCAATAGTGTGCTCCGTTGCTCAGGTAAGCCGCCCCTACTGCCACGAAAGCACATTACAGCCATTCACGCTGTTCGTGGTCACAACAAAGGCAGCCATGCAAATCACACAAGCACAGCCCTCTGAGAGCTAACGCACAGACCCAGACGACAGAAGCATAGTTACGCACATGCACACACAACGGCCCCTGGTCACAGAAGCACGGTGCGCCCCTCTCTGCACATACCTCGTGAACCCAGGTTCACACACATCTTAAAAGCTACATCTGGAAAAACGTATTTTCTCAGACACCTAGTTTTGGAATGCCAGTTATGCTCAGACTGGTGGGTGACCCACTTTGTCACACACAGTCACACTGGACCCCACATCACAGAGGAGCCAGCCCTACCCCACCCCGCCAAGACCTCCTCACTTTGTGGCATCAGCCCAGACACCAGCTGGTTTTGTTTTAAAATCTCTTCCTGCTTATTTTGTTCAGAGTAACAACTTCCCCAGGAAACCTTCAAATAGGGCAGCTGGATGGGGGCGGTGAGGGGGCGGGGGCGCCGGAGGATCCAGAGAGAATGCTCATCAAGACTCCCAGTTGGGGCTGAGGGTGGGAGACTTTTCCAGGCCTTAAAATAGATTTTTACAAAGCCCTTCACAGGAGCACGTGGGATGGTCTTTTCCAGCAATCAAGCTGCGATGCGGTTTCTGGCTCAGGGTAACGCTGGATGGGGAGGGGGCTGGAGGTTATCCGTGCCTCAGAATGGGCATGGCCTCCGTAAGTATGCAATTTAGGCCTGGCACTAGGGAGTCAAAGAGATATGGATCCAGGAGTTGGGCTGGTGCAGGACCAAGGGGTGGGATTAAGTTTAGGGGATTAAGATTGTGTTGAAGAGGTATTGGACCCCAGGAGTGTGGCTTCAGGAGACCCAGCCCTATTGATCTCCAGCTGAATCCAGCCGATTCAGCTTCAGACCCAAAGGCTTCTTCATGCCCAGGAGATTTGGACAGACAGTCTTCCAAGACCAGGGCCGAGGTCTGAGTCGCAGGGAGACATCCCGGCGGTCGGCCTGGGACTGTCCACCTACCCAGACGCCACAGTCAGCAGGCAGGGATTGGAGTAGACCCCAAGAAGACCTCAAGCCTCAAGGGCAGATGAATGACAATAGGGCTTCAGGGTCACTTGTGTCCGTAGTATGCAAGGTAACTGTGGAAGGCCTGGGGCCTGAGCCAGGGGAACAGCCCGGATGCCCTTTTAACTGAAAGTCTCTGTGAATCATCCAGTCTCTGAATGTGAGAGCAGGGAGGGCCCCTTGGGGTCATCTAGTCCGATATACTCATTTTATCGATGAGGCATCTGAGCCTGGAGAGGAGAAGGCACTTTCCTGGAGAACAACTTCAAGTTGGCCTCTCGAGCCACACACTGTCATTTGTTACTTGGGTGACTCAGGCAAGTTACTTCACTTCTTTGAGCCTGCTTCCTTGATTGTGGAATATGGACAGTGATACTTGCCTTGCGGAGTTGTCCAGGGAATTACATGAGACAGGGTATGCAAAGGCACCCAGCCTCGTGCTTGGCACATAGTACATACTTGGTAAATTGTCAGTGTTATTGTTGGCCATGGTCACACAGTAGGACCAAATAAGAAGTGAGTTCCCTAGCCCCCACAGCTCTGCCCGGTGCTTGTAGCATACTCCTCTTCCGTCTATAATTCTTTCTCCCATTTCCCCCCCAGCCTTGAGGTTGCCAGTGTCCCAGCTTGGAGTCCCATCCTGGCCCCAGAGGGATGTATGGGCTGACTCACCATGGGCACTGGCCTGGGAAACGGCTCTGTTCCTGCTAGGATCCCTGCAGGGCTGGGCTGTGTGAAGTCGGGACCCAATCTTTTGAGCTCTATTTCTGCCCCTCTAGGGGCTTCCCTCCTCCTGGTCTGTCCATACTCTCTATTGGCTCCAGCCCCACCCATCTCCTCCTCTTTGTTTCAAAGCCTCTGTCCTAGTTCAGGCCCTGTGATATCCAGCCTGGACTATTGCCCCAGCCTCCTCTCTAGTTCCCCTGCCTCATGCCTGCCCCTTCCAGTTTATTCCTCACATTTAACTCAAGTGGCCTTCCAGAAATGCACCCTGAAACTTTAAAGTTTAGTTCTGGCTCTGTAACTACCCTTGAGACCCTGGGAAAGTCACATTCCCACTGGGTCTCAATTTCCTCTTCTGTAAAATGGAGCCATAAAGACCATCTCCCAGCTTCCTTCTAGAGCTAACATTCTCTAAGTTGTGGGAGCAATGATGAGGGTAGGGTCAGAGCTTTGGGGTCCCAGAACGTAGGTGGGTTCTGGCCTGGCCTTAGGGTGGACCATTCCGGCCTCTGCCCAAATGGAGCTCTTCTTTTCAGTACCAGGGACAGCAGCTCTTCCCACCTGAGCTCTGGGCTCTGGGCTCTGGGCTCTGGGCTCTGGGCTCTGGGGAGAGGGCTCAGGACCATTCCCGGAGACGCCATGGAGAGTGCTGCCGAAGGCTCTGCCTCTCCCTTGTATGTGGTGGGACAGATGGGATGGTTCGTGGAGTCTTTCAGTCTCCAGGCACTACAGAATTATTGCAAGCAACTTGGCCCAGTTCTCTAGAGAGCAAGAGCCTACATAAGGTTACTCCCAGATCGACAGAGTTCAGACTGGACAAGCATGAAACTAGTAGATGAATTTTCTCTGAGGCTGGAAGAACTTTCTCCCCACCCAGAAGATATGGAACTTAATCTCTGCTGAATCACCTCTCAAACCAATGTGGACTTGATGGAGACGAGTGAAAAGTAGGCCGTCAACAGATCAGAAGAGTGTGGGCCTGGGGTCTGGCCCCAGCTGTGTGAGCACGTGCACCTCAGGTTCCCCATCTGTGAAATGGCAGTGGGGGGGCTAGCAAGGTGTCTCTAATACTTCAGGATTCTCTGACACCCCTACCCAGGGGCTGGCAGTGGGTTGGGTAGGTCAAAGAAGGTAAATTTGTTCCCAAGTGTGTCTAGAAGAAGAGGGTTGGGGCCATGGGGTGGTGAGGCTCTGGCTTCAGCTCAGGGTGTGTGTTGTTGGGGGGGTGGGTATGGGGAGAGGGTAAAGTGTAGCTCCCACAGGCCTATCTGTCTCCTAACTGGTTTGAGGGAAGGTGACATTTAGGAGCCAGGGACGGGACGAGCCCCCGACACTCACTGTCATTGCCCAGTCCTCTGTGTGGTGGGTCACACACCGTGTCTGAGTTTGTGTGATCAAGCGGATGGGTTCAATCAGGTGTTATGGTATGACGGTCACACGTATGTGGCAGAGCATGTCATGTGTATGTATGACTAAGACCTGGCAGGTCTTTGTGACCATGTGCTCGTTATATGAACATGCGTGAGCAGGTGTGGGGATGACTGTACTCATATATGTGATGGTTAGCACTCATGTGTAGCTGCTTATGCCTGTGTGAAAGAAATATGTATCAGCTGAAGTGACTGTGTGTGTGTGAGAGAGAGACAGAGACAGAGAGAAACAGACTGACAGACATATCACTGGTCTCATTGACCACTGGATAGCAGCTATTCTAATACCCCAGAAGCTGGGCTGGTTTCAGAGAAGACATTCCTCCTCACCACCAGCCCATCCCCACTCCCAGTCCCCCCCCCATCCCATCCACTGGTGATACCAGCCCTCTCAGCCTTCCCTCCCCTGGTGGGACTTCCTGAAACATAAGTAGAACGAAGCAGGGAGACTAAAGGCCCCCTTTTCTCAGGCTGGCATTTGAACAACTCCCCAACCCACCATCGGGTGTGGCCTGGAGAGGGGGTTGCCAGCATAACCAACGCCCCCCTTCCCACTGCTCTTGGAGGCTGCGCTGCCCACCCCACTCCTAGCCTCCCCAGCCCCGTTGGCAATTCCACTCTTAATTTGCCCAGGCCTCTAACCAGTGGCTCCTTTGGCACAGTCCTTATGTGATGCCACTTCCCTCCCTATCAAGCTCTTCAGTCAGTGAAGCTTCACCAGGGGAAGGCCCCACAAACCTTCAATTCAACCCGTCTTCTGCTCCCCCCACCCCCAGGAGGAGAGGGTGTCTAGGGGGACCTTGCTGCAATGCTGAGGAGGTTGCCATGGAAACGCAGGCAGGATGGTGCAGCTGCTAGGAGAGGCAAAGTGCCCCATGTTCCCTGCAAGGCTCCAGCAGGAGGCTGGGGTGAGGTAGAGGGCCCTCCAAACAAGAGGTACAGAGACACGGAGTGAGCTCTCACCATGTGGCTTCTGGGTTCTTCTGCAGACCTCTCTCTCAAAGCCAAGGTCAGTTCAGGTCCACCCAGTGGTCCCTCTCAGTCTTGCTTCCCTAACGGCCTCTCCACCCCCCTACATTTAGACCCACTTGAGAATGCGGGTTAGCTTGAGAGTGGCCAGGCTTCCCATGGGGGTTTCTTATTGGGCCTATGAAGGTATCACAGAGGTGGAGCGTGCGGTCCGGGTGTGATAGGGTTCATGAGGGTACCTGGAAGAGGGAAAGCAAATCTGGGAATGCCAGAGAAGGCAACCTCTCCAGAAGGGAAAGGAACACTTCATCATTTGGGGCAAGGGTTGGAATTGAGTTGGGAAGGTGGTCATCAGGGAGCCTGGCAGGGATGAGGGTGAGCGCTGCAGGGCTGGGCTCCACCTGATGACTCCCACTGTCCTGACTCCAGCCATCTTTCTAGTCTTTGTCCCTGTCACTGTGCAGACGGGCTCAGCAGTGCCCCTGCCTCCAGTCCGAGCCCTGCCCGGTCTGCCCCCTCCCATGAGGTGACCTTGGCAGCACTGGCACAGAAGCCTCATCAGTGACCTGACCTTGTTCCCTTTCTCTGTTTTCGGGGGTCCCAGAAGGGGCCACCAAGAAGCTGCGTAGCAACATCCGGCGGAGCACAGAGACGGGCATCGCGGTGGAGATGCGGAGTCGGGTCACGCGCCAGGGCAGCCGGGAGTCCACGGATGGGAGCACCAACAGCAACAGCTCCGAGGGCACGTGCGTGCAGCCCACGCCCCCTGTGGTCCCCACCCTCCTGCGTGGTCCCCTAGTCCCAGAGTTGGGGGCAGGGCGGGGGAATCTTCAGTCTGGGTTTTGGGGCTGGATGTCTGGGTTCCTCTGCATCCCTGCCTTCCATGCACATCTGCTGCCTGCACCCCAGTCTTCTTGCTCCAGGCTGCTGTTTCCCATCCAAATACCCCAGTGGCCCCGGGGGCAGGGCATCCCGTCTACGTTTCAGGCCTCCCACCCTCAGGCACCTACACACTGCCCTGCTCCAGATGAGAGGGTTCCAGAGGAAAATGTGGACCCCAAATCCTTTTCAATCTGAAACCATTATTAAGGCTTAGGTGAATGGAGTTTTCACAAGTGGTCTTGCATGGAGCTTAGAGAAGGAGGTTGGACTGGATTGGTGTTTTTCAAACTGTGGTTGGTGAATCAGGCAGGAAGTAAAATCAGTTTAGTGGGTCAAAACCAGCATCAGGGAAAGAAATAGAAATTTCAAACATATCCTGTGGCGTGAGGATGAGTTACCTTGTGAATTTCTGTTTTGGTTTTTTAATGTATGGATGCACAGAGGTCTATGATGTTACATGTATTTTTTCCATTGCATGGGGGTTGCAGTCAAAATTTTTAAAGTCACTGGGTTAGATAATCGCTCAGTCCCTCCCAAATCTATGAAGCCTGTTATACGACTAAGATTTTCTGGTTTGGCTTCATCAAGGCCCATTGGTTGCTGGGCCTTGTGGCTGTATTATTTAGGGTTCTGTGATCTTGCGTCTCACTACTGTGCTCAGCTCCATGAATGCAGACGGCCATTGGCATTTACTGTGTCCTACCGTATGCAGGACGTCCCTGGGTACTTCAGACAGGTGCTTCTAACTCCGGCATCTGCCAGCCACCATCAGACCAAAAATAGTGTCTCATTTAACACGGAGGGATGTCGGCACTACCATGATCTCCGTGTTCCGAGTGGGGAGACTGAGGCCCAGAAGGAGGGTGAGGTACCCTACCCAAGGTCATAGCTGTTCAGTGGTGGAGTCAGGGTTTGAATTAAGGCCATTTGACTCCACCACCTTTGTTCACAACCTCTACACTCTCTAGACCAAGCTCCCAAAATTCTGTGACCTTGAGAGTCGGTGACCTTATTTAACCTCAGGTTTTCCTCAGAGTGCAGGCTGAGGCTATTGCTAATGGCCAGTAAGAGTGGGTGGGCCTCGACGCCCCTTCCCACAAAGTAGAGGCCAGCCTGGTTGGGGAAATTCAGGCTCTCTTTGACAAGCATATGCCACCCGTCTTTCTCCCTGCCTGTCACTGGCCAAGGAAGACTCACAGCCAAACTTTCCAACAGGGAGTCGTTCTAGGACAGTCCCATCTCCAGGCCAGACGCTCGGGCTGTTCTAGGAGTTCTTAGAACTTTGGTCCATTGTAGCCCCTGAGCAGACCCAGGTCAGCCCTCCCTCACTGGTCCTTTCTCTGCTGGCCAGCCCCAGAACATCTGGCCTTGAGTGCACGAGGAGGGGCCCTTCCCTCGATGTTCACAGCAGCAACGTCATAACTACCATTTTATTGTTTCCTGCTTGTCTGGAACCTCTCACGGCCCAATCCCCACCATAACCCTGGGAGTTGGGCATCGTCTCTGTTTTGCAGTCAAGGCAAGTCTCTCACGTCTCGGAGCCTCTGTCTTCTCATCTGTAAAACTGAAGCAGAGCCGCTGTCGCACAGGATGGCCGTGTGGATGAAATGAACATGACGCGAGCCGCGCGTTTAGTGCCCTGCTGGCGCCGGGCCAGCTCTCGAGCCCTGTCAGTGTCACTCGCTACTCTTTCCAGGCCCCCACAACCAGGGACCACCCACCATCCCTCGCCTTTTATCTCAACCCTGTAATTGTGTTATTTTGGTCTCGGTTGCTGTTTTGGGCACCACCTCACGTTATTGACTTGCATTTCAAACATATGGTCAACTGAACCTCAGTTCTTGGAACTTGCTCCAGGCTTTGCCATTTCTGGCCTATGTTTCTGGTTCTATCCCCTGGGGAGGACACAGGTGTCCAGCAAGCCCTACCCTTTACGGGTCACCTTAGAAAATCCTGGTGCTTGAGGATTAGATAACATTATTATGTTTATTATTTCTCAAGGGACATCAGAGTATTTTTCTTTAACGTGAACAGATGAAGAGTTCTGTTTGTCCCCAGCTAAAGCAGTGCACTGATGCTATGGAGAGGGGAAACTGAGGCACAGAGGGGCATGGCCCAGTGTCCGTGGGGCAGAGCCACTGCATCTCACCATCCAGACCACCTCATGTACCCCTCTGCGTCTTCCTCCAGGTTCATTTTCCCCACTACCCGGCTTGGGGCTGAAAGCCAGTTCAGTGATTTCCTGGATGGGCTGGGGCCGGCCCAGATTGTGGGGCGACAGACATTGGCGACGCCACCGATGGGTGAGTCTTCCCGAGAGCCGAGTGAGTGGGGTGATGGCGGCCACGCCGCAGAAGGGGGGAGCTCCGGGGGGGCCCCCCCATGCAATGCTAGCTGCAGAGAGGAGCCCTCAGTCTGGCTTTTGCAGCAGGGAGAAGGCGTCAGCTGGGCCCTCCGCAGTCCCTCCCTCATCAGAGAGGGCAGGGGTTCCAGCTTTGCTCTGCCGGCTACCCCCGCAGCGGCTTTACAGCACGTTCCGCCCTTGCCTCACCACACACCCGCCCCCCCACCCCCCCACCGCCAGCTGCGCGCCTGGCAGCACCGAGTGTCTGCTCCGTGTAAAATGCTGAACCAAAGTCGTCACAGCACTGATGTTCAGTGAGTCTGTGCTACCCCTGGTGCTTTGTGTGACCTTGGGCAAGTCACTCCCCTTCTTTGAGCCTCCATTTCCTCATCTGTAAAATGGGAATAAGAATCCCTGCCTTAGTCCTATTCGATGCTTTGAATGAAGTGTTTCATTTACTCCTGAGGAACTGTGTCTTATTGGACTTGATACTTCTACCTGCCTGGCACCTAAAAGCCTTTTAAATAATTTTCTCATCCCCCTTCCCTGCAGCTGGGACCTATTTCCCGGAGTCTCTACTTGGTCCTCTGAGCTGCACTCTGGCTGCCTCCCACCTCCCTCCCTCTCTCCCTCTGTCTTAGATACTGGCTGTGTTGGCTTTAGGGGGCTCCTCCCAGGAACTCGCTTCCCCAGAGATGCCCCCTTGCCTCTCTCCCTTCCCCATCAGTCTGACCTGAGCAGTCTGCCCCAGGCATCTGGACTCAGTCCTCATTGGAACAGCGTTTGACCTTTGACCTCACAGCGCATGAGGAAGCGGGGCTCAGACAGTGCCCTGCTGTGAGCCATGCAGTGGAGCTGGCTTTCTCTCCCAGGGCAGTCCTCTTCCCAGGCACTGCTCCGTTTTCCTCAGACGGGCTGCCACAGGAACCACAGGAGCCATGGTCTGCAGAGACCCTCAGAGAGTGAGCACCAGCTCTCCTCTGGCCCTGGCGTCGGGTTTGGCTAATTCTCAGACCTGACTCACAGGCTCTTAAGGGCCTGGGGAGTCTGCTTTTCCCAACCCTAGGCCCGGCCACAGGCTGGGAGGCAGTGAGAGGAGCCAGCCACCTCCACAAGGCTTTTGTGCCTTCCCAGCCTAGAACACTTGTGTGTGGTGCCTCCTGGTGTCGAGACATGGGAAGGACAGGCTTGCCTTTGCTCCTCTCCTTAGGGATGTTACAGTGAGACCTTCCCCTTCCCTCCCCCAGGGCGAGGTCAGAAATAGATAGAGGGAGGGCGAGGACTTCCAGGATGTTTCCTGAAAGTAATAAATCCCCATCTTCCCAAGTATGCAAATAAAACAATTGCATGATAGCTCAGAGGATCTAAAATGGGTGGCTGAACCCAAAGTCTGGCCAATTTTAATTCCTCTGCATGAGGCTTAGGATTCTGCACTCCTTTGAAGGGTGCTCCCAGTGACTAATGCATAATTTCAAATTCCGCGAACCGACGATGAACAAAGCTAAGAGTTCTAGAAATAACTGACATGACTTGCTACAGAACTTGCCTCAGCAAGGTAATCGTTTGTGGGAGTGCAGTGAGGAGTTCTCGGTTCTCTGTTCCCAGGAAATCTGGCCTTCCCTGCGTCCTCCGCCAGGGTGCGAGCTGGCCCTCGTTCCCAGGCAGTGCCTCCTGTCCCACTCAGGCTGCTATCTCGGCATCTCTTCAAACTGAGACGCTGTAAATATTTGTTTGATGTGTATTTAGGGGAGTGGTCGAGGGCTGCTCTTCTGCTCCCCCCAAGTTAACCAGACTTACCTGGGAGTTTGGCAGCCATTCCTTGCTACCCAAGCGTACCCCTGAGGGTCATGCCCTCACCCTTGCCCCGGGGGGCCTATCAAAGTATTTCTCAGCTGCTTTCAACAGGCCTCTTAAGAGCAAGTCTGGCGCCAGCAGTCTTCGGCATGTTCTGTCCTTTCCAGCCCTGTAGCGCCCTCTGCAGACTGTTCTCTGCACAGCAACTAGCCGGCCCGCCCCTGGGTCTGCCTCTGCCTGGACTGTCCCTCTTCTCCCTTGCAGGGGACGTGCACATTGCCATCATGGACCGGAGTGGCCAGCTGGAGGTGGAAGTGATTGAGGCTCGGGGCCTGACCCCAAAACCAGGCTCCAAATCCCTCCCAGGTGAGGCGGAGCAGTGGGGAGAGGGGTTTTGGATATGGGGTCCTACGAGGCAGGGGTATGCAGCTGAGCTCCGGGTTTAGTGTGTTCTCAGCTGCCCCTTGGCCTAGATCAGTATTCTCAACCCTGGAGTCATGGCTTGTCTGGAAGGCCAGTGGGCAGGGTTGGGGGAGGGGGAAGGACGAGTCAGTGTTTGAGTCTGTCTTTTCTACTGCTGTCCACTGGTCAGCTCATCCCACTCACCTTGCTCACCTCCAGGACCAGCTGGAAGTTAGGGGATGGAGCAGGCCATAGCAGTCTCTCCTGGGCCCCTCCCCAGCATGCTCTCTCCCATCCCTCAGCCACCTATATCAAGGTTTACCTGCTTGAGAACGGGGCCTGCTTGGCCAAAAAGAAGACAAAGGTGGCCAAGAAGACCTGTGACCCCCTGTACCAGCAGGCGCTGCTCTTTGATGAGGGGCCCCAGGGCAAGGTGCTGCAGGTGAGTGTGATGGGTCCCTGGGGCAGGGCGACTCCCAAAAACTTCTAGTTGTAATTTAAAATCTCTTTCACATTTGATGTGTCCTGTGCCCAGGCACCATCCCAGATGCATTAATGCACTCGACCCGTTTGTTTTCACAGCCCAGTGAGGGGTTACTGCCCCTGGCTGATTCATAAAGAAGCCAGAGTTCGGGGGGTTAAGTCCCCTGCCTCCCCAGTTTGTTCAGCTGGAGGTAGAAGCAGCGTCTGACCGCTGCCTTCTCTTTCCGCCTGGTGCTAATGCTTTATTGCCCATCAGCTCCGTGCCAGGCTCTGGGCAAAGTACTTTCCAATCCTGACCTCCTTTCATCCTCCAGACGATGCTGGAAAGTAGGTATGATTTTCCCCATCTTGCAGTCTCAGAAAGGTGAAGTGACTCACTTAAGGTGTCAGCTAGTGACTTGCGGAACCAAGGTGACCCAGGCCAAGGTGACCCCACCCCAACTCCAAGGGAGTGCAGTGCCCTTCACAACAGTCCCGGGGGGGGGGGAGGGGGGATCATCACGCCCATTCACAGATGAAGCACCGGAGTGGTACGCAAGAGGCTGAGTGGGGGCTGGTCTCTGGGTTCAGTCCTGGGTTCAAGTTCCAGCTCCATCATGGACTGTGGGGATTGTATTGTGAAGCGTCAAAGAGAGACGCACACGGAGGGCCTCACTGAGTGGCTGGCCCACAGACAGCTGCTCTTGAGTATTAGCAGTGGTGGTTGTGGCTGATGGCCTTGCCTGAGGACACGTGGGTGGCAGAGGAAGAGGCCTGAGCCAGGGGCTGCCTGGGCTGTGTGATTGCTCACCTAGGGCTGTTCCTCCGGGCTGAGGTGGTTGCGTGGCAAGAGCCCTTGGGGTCACAAATGGCCAGGATTGTAGAACCCTAGGGTTCTGTGGGGCTGGGGGGGATTCTCGGTGTCTGTTTTCATGTATGTGTATATTAGGATTCCATTTTGAGAAAAGGATCCACTGATAAAAATATGTTTGAAAATCACCAAGCTAATCTCTTCCCCTCTTCCAGTTTTCTGGATGGGAACACAGGGCCAGTGAGGGCCAGGGGTCTCCCCTAAACTCCGCCGTGAGCCAGCAGCAGACTAGGAGCTGTGACTCAGGTCCCAGACTCTCAGTCTGCTCCTTAATGGGGAAGGCTGTCATCTGGGATGCTGCGAAACTCTGGAGGTCAGATCCACGTTCTGAGCCCAGTTCTGCCACCAATTACTGTGCATCTTTGGGTTAGTTAATTAGTCTCTCTGAGCTGTCATTTCCTCTTTGTTGAAATGATGATACACAGCACCTTTACTTAGACGGTTGTAACGGTTGAGATAATGGAGAGGAATTTTTACCCCCAAATCAGTCTTAGTTCCTGCTCTCTCTGTTTCATCTGGGCTCTGGCGAGATTTGTAGTTTCCTGGGCCCACTACTGAGCCCCGGAGTTGGGGAGTTGGCTCAGCGCCCCCGTCTCCTGCCCGCCCCCCGGCAGGTGATTGTCTGGGGAGACTACGGCCGCATGGACCACAAGTGCTTCATGGGCATGGCCCAGATCATGCTGGACGAGCTGGACCTGACTGCCGCGGTCACTGGCTGGTACAAACTCTTCCCCACGTCCTCAGTGGCAGACTCTACGCTTGGATCCCTCACCAGGCGCCTGTCCCAGTCCTCCCTGGAGAGTGCCACCAGCCCTTCGTGCTCCTAAGGACCTCCGGAAGAGGCCGGCATGTAGTGTGGGAAGGGGTGCCTTGTGGCCCCCCCCCTCCCCTGTATATAGTCTTTGTGTCTTTCTGGACCCCTTGCCCTGCTGCATGCCTGTCGGCTACTGGGCCCATCCCAGCTGGCAGTGGAGACCGTAGTGCGTGTGTGCGTGTGTGTGTGTCTGTCTGTCTGTCTGTACTGTGTGTGACCCTGTTCTATCCGTTCACATGTCTGGTTTAGTCAGTCTTGGTGACTACATGAGCTATAATCCACATCTCTCTGTGTCTCGTTGAAAAGAAAC
Organism: Ursus maritimus; assembly: GCF_017311325.1. Classification (NCBI taxonomy): domain Eukaryota; kingdom Metazoa; phylum Chordata; class Mammalia; order Carnivora; family Ursidae; genus Ursus; species Ursus maritimus. The sequence goes on from NW_024423564.1 coordinate 72,198,437, forward strand.
CCAAAGGAGTGTTGTATGGGCGCGGATCCCCCAGTCCAGGGGCGGAAGCCGGGGACGTGTGGCCACCGATCCACCCTGCCTGGTCCTGTGCCCAGGGAGGAACTCACGTGTCCCTGTCGGGGCCGCCTCTTGGTGGTCCCAGCTTCGTTTTCTGTCTTGTCCTTTGTCCCACCTGTGCTTCTCCCAGCACCGCTGCTCTATTTTGAGGAATGTAGCACCCACTGCAGCTGGGCACACGGAGGCCCCTCGGGGACCCGCCACCCTCCTCCCATCGAATGCACCTGCAGCATGGAGCATGCTCACTGGGGGCCCTGGCCGGGGAACGGGCGAGCAGAACGTGCCTGGGAAGCTGAGGGCTTGGAGATGGCCTCCTCCTTTGGCAGGAGCCGCCTCCTTTCTATAAGCAAAACACTAGAAAGACTTAGTTCCCAGGGTGGCTGGCCAGGCCCCTTAGAGGGAAGTGCGGGCACCTCCCTTAGCGTTGTTCTCCACCTCCTGTCTTCCTCCGAGCCTCCAACATGCCAAAGGAGCTCTCCCAGTGGACCCCAGGAGGTGTGGACTTGGGGGGTCTTGACACCCCAGAGGCTGGCCTTGGAGGGGATGTTCTCTGCCAAAGCAGATGGTCCCTGGAGGCTCCTGTGTGCTCTTCAGCCCCTGGGGGTGGCCCTGTCCCCCTCGGGGTGCATCGTGGTGGGGCCTGGCTTGTGGAGGAAGCGCTCAGGGTGGAGCTGTTTACGGGAGTGAGGAAGGCTGGGGCTGACCTGCTCTGTGCCACTGTTGAGAACCCTGTCTAACCTTTGGGGATTAGCTGCATGAGGTCGATCATTTGGGTCTCTTTTTGTTTGCTCATTTCCAGACCAGGGTCCCTGTCTGGGAGCTCAGACTCACTTGGGCTCCAGCTTCCTGGCCTCACGGACAGCCTGGCTCTGGACTCAGCTAGACTGCCACAGTCACCAGCTCTGTACAAGCAATACTTTCCCCTCTCCGCCTCCCTGCCTCCTTGCGCTCCGCGGCTGCCCTCTGCAGAGTGGCCTGGCCTGCTCTCGGCACCTCGCCTGCCTCTGTTTTCTTTCCACCCTTGTCTGGTTGGAGCTTCCCAAAGCCACTCAAACCCTGACTTCACGTGACAGCTGGGCCCTGTGTCGGGGAGGGTACCAGGGCTTGGACCCGTGAGATGTCTGCTAGGAAGGCTCACATCTGTCCTCTCCCTCCTCAGGTCTAGGGCCAAAGGCGAGAGGTTGCCCAGGGGGTGGACACAGTAGCCCTTGGGTCCATGTCTGGTAGGGAGGAAAGAGGCGACAGGAGGGGTCAAGGCATGGAGAAGACCATCCCTCTGCCTCCTCCCCAGACGTCGGCCCCAAGTGCTGCGGTGACTCCGACTCACATGCTCTAGGTGGAGGGGAGCTACCCAGCCGGGCAGTGGAGGTCTCGGGGCCTGAGTGCTTGGACTCCATTCGTAACCAAAGCCAGACAGATGGGCATACAGGTGGATTCTGAGGGCAGGTGGAGGAGGCGGCTCTCAGGTGAAGGCTTCTCCACCCAAAGGGCCTCCTTTCCTGGTAGGGACCACATCTGGTTGAAGCCAGAGCCTGGTAGCCCCCCTCCCAGGAAAACCCCATCGGTCCTGCCCACAGACGGAAAGTGGGCAAGGGCGGTAAGAAATGAACCAAAGGGGCTCCTGGCTCCTGCCAGAGCCTCCATTCTTGTCTTATCACGGATGAGGACTGTTGTGGGCGGAGGGAGGAGGAGGCAGCTGGGTCGAGTTTTCTCTTTCGGCAGAAATTCTCTCCCATTGTCGGGATTGGGTAATGCGCGCATTTCTCATGTTTCTAAAAATACGGCAAAGGGCTCTGTACTCTTTGACCCTAGGGTGGGAGAGGGAGGAAACTCACTCACAAAAGGGCATTTTATGTCCTGTCTGTGGTGTATTCACCTCTCCCGAACAGTCACCCTCCGGATGCCGTGAACATTCTCTACGCTTTCGGAACGGTGGGATTAGTAAGGATTCCTAGGATGCTGTAGACATTTGCTGATGTAGCTGGAGTGCTGCTACTGAGCCTGAGACCATGCAGTACCTCCCAGGGAATGGGGGATATCAGGGAGGGAGCTCACTCTCACTCCACGAGGGGCCTGGGAAGACAGAGAAGGTCGAGGGCTGCCAGCAGAGAGCCAGCCTCTGGGTGGCTGTAGGCCGTGGTCCCCTCGCCTTTGGGGGCAGGTTGGTTAGAACAGCAGAAAGGTCTCGCTGGAGCTGGGGCCTGGCCTGTTGGTAACTTGCGCTGACTCGCCTCCAGTCCCCAGACGCCAAAACCGCCCAGGAGCTGGGCTGCTCCTATCCCACCTCTCTAATGGGAAGTAATTCTCCCCAGGTTGACCTTAAGGAATTATCCTCTTTCAACCTCTGCACCAAATCAGTTACTAATCCCCCCCTGGATTTTCCCCCCAAGATGGTGAGGTCACGTGAGGCTTACGCGTGTGTGATGGTGAATGGCTGGGTTTCAGGGTCTGTTTCTCATCCTCCTCGATACAGGGGCTTGTCTGAGAAGCCGTTTGGGAGTTAGCCTGTCCCGGGAGAGGAGGGGTCGCAGTGTGCCACCTGGCCTTCCCTGGGGTGGGGAGCACCTTTGAAGAGGGGATGGTGGGGGAAGGAGGGAGCACGTTCTCCCCCAGAGGGCTCCCTAACCAGGGCCGGATGGCACTGCCAGGTACCGCATCCTGGCTCTGCAGGCCTGCTTCCCCCAGGTGAGACCCAGAGCTGAGGACGGGATGGGGCTCTTTGTCCTTCCCCATCCTCTGCTCGGGCAGGTCCATGGAGGATGCGACAGAGACGGGGGTGGCCCTGCGGCAGTGCTGGGCTGTGGGCAGGAACCGTGACGGATGACTCAGAGCATCTGTCTTCACGTTTCTGCTCTGTTCAACGTGTCCCACTTCCTTCATAGACTCCTTCCCTCCAGGGACGTCAGAGGGCCTTTGGTATGAATCAGGTTCCAGTAAATGGGGCCAAGTCTAGGTTTGACAAGGGGGATTTGATCCTTCAGGGAAGAACCAGCTCCGAAACTCCTCTCCATCCCGTCTCTTCCACCTCCCAGTTCTCCCAGGAAAGGAGCGGAGGGCTTAGGAGGCTCTCCCTGGCATGCCAGCGTTCCAGGGGTGGGGGTGAGGCAGAGCCCAGGGGCTCCGGAAGGAGGTCCCCGGGATCGCCGGCTCTCCCAGGGACGCGACGCCTACCAGGGCAAGCTTGCCCACGCTCTTCTTTACTGCCAGCCTCGAGGAGAGCAGACCCCTCCCCACCTTAGAGACCATAGAGACCTCCAAAGGTACGTCTCTGGAAACGAAATGTAGCACAATCTTCGACTGCGTGACCAGGAACCCTACCGTGCAAGCAGGGTTCTCGCTCCACACCGTGCTGCCCAGGGGGCCTCTGAGCTCCTCCCCCGCTGGGGCCCCAGGGCTCCCGGTGCCTCCGATTCCCTCTCTTCCTCGGCCCGGAAAGCAGCAGAGCTTCAGGAAGGCCGCTCTTCTGTGTCTCTGATTGCTTCCTGCACTGTGCAAACTCTGTGCAAGAAACAGCTGCCTTTGCTTGATGCAGACGAGGTGCCCTCCACCCGGCTGGGGAGAGGGGGTGCCGTGCAGGCCCAGGTGGTCCAGCTGCGTTTCTGCGGGCGTCTGCAAGGAGATGGAAAAGAAGAGGCCTGCCTCCCTGCCTCCCTGCCGGCTCCTCCCTTTATGTTCCTCTCCGGGGCGTTTTCTTCTCCCTGCTCCTGATACGGAAAGAGGCTCGTGAAAATGCTGCTTCCTGTACTGGATTCTCTTTCATCGAATGAAGAGGCAGGAGATGGGCATGTAGACTCTTCCCTGCCTTCTTCCTCAAGTCTGCTTTTCACTCAGGTCAGAAGAGGATGGGGCAAAACCGAACACTCACGACTGAAGGCAGGGGAGCCCCGCCCGGTCAGGCGCGGCCTGAGGGTGCCTGGCGGGGCCTGCGCTGGCTGGGAAAGGCTGATTTTGAGAGTGCCTGAGCATCTCGGAGCCGTGTCGGTGATGCCAAAGACAGCAACTTGGTCTCCCTGGGCGCCAGCTCCGCCGGTGAGGCTGCAGAAATGTGGCTTCGGGTGTTGGCATGCCTGACGGTGGGACCTTGTTCTCTGACAAAGGGCTGAATCTTTCCATGTAGCAAAGCAACTCCTTCTCCCTCAACCCCAAGCTTGGGCTTTTGTGGGCCCAGCATGGCTGTGCCTGTGAGGAAAACCACACCAGGAAGAGAAGCTGAATTCTGTCAGGGGCCTAGACTAGCTTGGGGCGAGTGCTTGTTGAGAAAAGTGCGTTACTGCTTTGGGGAAACCTCCCAGGGCTCTAGTTGGAAACTTAGCCAGTAAGGCCAGGGGCCTTGGCCACCCCCCCCCCCCCAGGGAGTTCACACCGATGTCAGGAAGGATCCCTGGGACTGGGTTCAGAGAGTTTGGCTAAAGAAACAGGCCCTGGGAATCCAGGGGCCACAGAGTATCCGCCCCACAGGTTGATGGCCTGGACAGCTGGCTACAGGGAATCGGCTGTTCTATACAGTTTTGTCCAAAACCGTGACCTTGTGCAAGACTCCTCACTTGTCTGGGCCTCAGCTTCCTCATCTGCAAAATCAGAGCATTTGCTAGTTGCTCCATGGTTCCCTCCAGGTTCTAGAAGTCTGATCTGGAGCTGAGGAGGGTTTCCAGCCTGGTGCGCCTGGGTCCTCGGGCTGGTTTCGTCCAGCCCCTGGCACCCTGATTGGGGGCAGGTCCTCATCTGTCCACGCCCAGATGTTGCTTCTGACAAGAACTCTGGGAATCCTAACAGACTCAGCTTCCACCTCTTTGTGGTTTGTTCTTCCTCTTTTCTTCTTGTGTAATGACCGGAAATACTCAAGGGTTGTCTACAATGGACAATTTTCAAGGTGCTGATGTGATGTGACCACCTCAGCTGCATCCTGCGTAGGTCAGTACCCCCACTGGCAGATGAGACTGGGTCAGTCCTCATCTCTGCTTCTAGAATGACATCCGTGGGATAGTCGAACACCTGAGAATGTTAAAGGCAATGCTCTCTGATGGGAGGAGAGAGGGCCCTTATTCCCCATCAAAGTATTTTGCTTCTTGAAACCACCTCTCTCTCCAGAATCTCTCAGCAGACATCACCTCAGCGAGCAGAGTGGCTGCTTCCTTAGGAAAAGTTGGCCTGATTATTCTATCCACTCCTTTAGAATGTAAATTCACAGGAGGCAGGAACCCCTTTTTTAGAATTTCCAAATGCATCCTGCAAAGAAAGAGATAGCTGATAGGGACTGACAAGCACACTGTTTAGATAAGAAGCAATTAGCCTTTTATATCTGTGCCCTATACATTTTCTATGTGCAGCATCTTTCCAAACTTGCTGTGGCTCCTAGGTGGCAGGTGGACGGCTGGGGAGGACCGCCGGCTGTTTCCGACAACATTCTTGCCAATTCTCTCGAGGAGAAAATTCTTCACATGGCTTCTGCATGTACAATATTTGGGCAGCAAAAAAAAAAAAAAAAAAAAAATTAAAGTCAGTTTGAAAATGGTTTCTTGTGTTGCTTTCTGAAGACGGTTCTTAATTCTAGGAGAGAGAAAACAGAGTTCCGGGTGACCAAAACGAGGAGGACGACGCCAAGGTGGAGAGGCAGGAGAGGGCAGGACATCTTGGGAAAAGGCCTCCAAGGTCTGACCAGGGCCTCCGACTCCTGTGTGGGAACTCTGTTGCCACACTGATGTCTATAGGCCATGGAATCTGATGGGGCCAGGCGGCTTCCCAGCTGTCCCACGGTTCCTGCTTACAAGCCCTCAAAGCCTTCTGTTCCCACAGACTCCACAAAGGATGCGCAGAGTCAAGTAGGGGGGAAGGTAAGATGGAGCTAAAGCCACTGCTTTTGACCCCGTTTCTTTCTGAGCTCTCGGGTCTAGGAGCTCTGCTCAGGCATATGGCTGGGGTGGTCTTGTTTACTTCACGCACACTTGATACAAGCAGTAAACATGCAGTTGACCTCCAGTGTTGTGGACGACAGTAATCATTGACCCCTAGGGCACCCCTTCTCCTCCCTGCCTCAGGGAGGGACAGAAAGGTATGTTGACATTTAATCACTTCTAGGCAGTGCCTTTGTCTTCCTAGGGCTGGGTCTGTGGGGACAGAAGATAGATGAAGGAAGTGTCCTAATGTCACATGCTTGCCAGGGGAAAGTCTGGCATCCTCTTCCTCAGGGGTCCTCCAGCATGACCTCCAGTGCTTGGGCTCTGGCCCTTGGCCTTGCAATGCAGGGGCACCCTCTCTTGAGGGAAGGCTCATGAAACCAGGCTCACTCTATGAGCTCCAGTGCTTCCCGGGTTTCTGTCATTCACTTCTTTTCCACTTCTGCTCTCTGGGTTATCTGGGTGGGCCCAGTCTAATGACTTGGGTCTTTAAAGGTAGAAAACTTTTCCTGGCTGTCGTCAAAGCGAGGTATGATTGCAGAAGATTGGTCAGAGAGGGGCAGTGTGAGAGAAATTAGACTAAATATACAGAGAGTAAGTCATACCATGTTCATGGATTGAAAGACACAATATTGTGGAGATTGTCAATTCTCCCCATATTTATCATTAGATTCATTGCACTTTCAGTAAAAATCCCAACAGGCTTTCTGGAGAAATTGACATGCTGATGCTAAAATTTATTTGGAAATGCCAAAGACCTTGAATAGCTAAAGAAATTCTGAAAAAGAAGAACCAAGTTGGAAGAGTTCTGTCACCTGACTGTAAGACTAACTATAAAGTAACAGTGGTCTTAGTATAAGAACGGACCTGTAGACCAGTGGAACAAAACAAATATGGAGAAACAGACTTATGCTCAGCCAATTGACTTTTGGCAAAGGTGCCAAAGTAATTCAATAATCTTTTCAACAAATGGTGCTGCAACAACTGAATATTTGAATGGAAAAATACAAACCTTGACCCTTACTTCACATTATACACAAAACTAACTCAAAGTGGGTCATAGATCTAAATATAAAAGTTGAAATTATGAAACTCCTAGAAGAAAATGTAGGGGAAAAAATCCTCACAACTTTATGGTAGGCAGTGGTTTCTTAGAACATACAAAGCACTAACCCTGAAATAAAAAGATAAATTGGATTTCATGCAAACTAAAATCTCTGAAAGATACCATTAAGATTCCTAATAAGATGACAACTAAATAAGAGAACCACAGGAAAAATGGGCAAAAGGTCGGGCCGGATACAGTACAAAAGAAGATACACAAATTGCCAACTGGCATATGAAGAGACACTCATCACCATTATTCATCAGGGAGCTGCATACCCACTAGAACAGCTCAGATCAAAGACTGAGGATGTGAAGTGCTGGCAGGATGGGAGCAGCATCTTTCCTGGAAATATAAAATGGTACAACCACTCTGGAAGACAGTTTGGCAATTTCTTTTAAATTTCTTATACACTTACCATGTAACCCAGCAATTCCAGCTCTAGGTGTTTATCAGGAAAAATGACAACACATGGCCATCCAAAGACAAAAATGTTGATGGCAGCTTTATTCATACTAGCCAAAACTTTGAAACAATACAAGTGTCTTACATACCTCTCAGCAGCCCATCCGAATACGGAAATAACACAGTAATTTCAACAAGGAGAATGTAATTTTAAAAATTATTACCTCAGCAGTGGAGTAACCCTAAGAGAACTCTACACAGTATATTCCAAGGCAGAAGGAGAGTATCCAAGGAGGGAACAAATTGGAAGGGGACCCTCTCCTTCAAGCTGGGACTCAAACCTTGTTGAAAAATGTGTCATGCTTGGCCTATGGTCTCCAGGTCAGTAGCAAATGTCCCTCTGGGGTGCTGGTGGCAGAGGCTAGCAGGGAGTGCTCTGGGAGAGTCCCAGCCGGGAACCTACTTGCAGGCAGAGTGGCGAAGACCTGGGATGCATGTGCCCGTGTCTGGAGGGCCACCGGAAACACTCCTGCAGGGAGCTGGTGACAGAGGGGATTCAGTGTCCTGCTCACAAGCAGGGCGTGTGACCCTGGAGGTTTGCAGGGTCCATGAAGGGAGGGCTGTAGCAAGGTGGGCACTGGGCTAGGCGGAGGCTGTAAGCTCACAGGCATTGTTTGCTCTGGATGCATAGCTGGGGCAGTGCAATGGATGTCCCCATGCATGCATCTCCGGCAGCAGTCTCAATCAAAGGAGAAGCAAGCAGAAGCACCCTGGGAGAGGGGAGGGAAGAGCCTTCCTCTTGCAGTGTCCCTCCAGCGCCATCTACTGACACGGCTCGGTATTGTTCTCATTGCAAAGGAAAATTGCTTCAAGGGGCTAGCCTCCTATTGCAGAGCAGGTAATGAAGGGCCGATTTGGAGCTGAGAGACATCAGGTTGATAACTGTCATACCTAGCAACAAGTGCAATGGAAAAACAATTTGGTATATTAATATAATGGGATCCCACTCAACACTAAATAGAATGAACTACTGATACACAAAACAACATGGACGGATGGCAGAAACAGCAACTGAATGAAAGAAATCAGACACGAGAGGGTAAATACCATCATATGAAATTCTAGCCCATACAAGAATAAGCTATAGGGACAAAAAGCCTGTTTCCTGAGGATTTGGGGTGCGTGGTACTGACTGCAAAGGATCACAGAGAAATTTGGGGTGATGATGAATGTGGTCCATATCTGGATGTGGCCGTGGTTACGTGGGCATACACATTCAGCAACGCTACTTTGTAAATTCCAGGGTAAGGGCCATCTAAGAAGATCACAGCTTTGATAAGAACACTGGAAACCTTCCTTCTTCCTGCAAGAAGTGCATTCTCAGAGTGAGGAGGCCTTGGTGGTCAGAGAGAATTATTCTGGGTGTTGCTGGGATACAGATGAGATGGTGCACCTGGAAGGAAGTTACCCAGGAAACTCCAGCCATGGTCTCTCTGAGGGTAGGGCCCTGCATTCTTCCCCAGCTCAGCCATCACCAGTCCTGCATCTTCATGGTTTAGCCAGAGGCCCAGGTAGTATAAGAGGACAATTACAAAAGGGGGTGAACTTCAAGACTGACCAACCAACAAGACAGGGAGAAGGGACACAGGAAGAGAAGCCTGCTGAAGGGAAAGGAACTTCCTAAAGATCCCAGTAGCTTCTGAAAGTGTGAGGCTTTGTGGGCTGACATAGAATAGTAACTACTAATAGTAATTAGTAATACTAATTAATGATTATAACCACAAATTGCAAAGAGGTTGCAGAGGATGTCCAACATGCAGCCCCTTTATAAATAAAGCCTGACAATAGATGTTGACTCATTCGCTGCTGTTGGCTGGTGCAGGCTGTCAGGAAGAGAGGCTACAGTCTTGATTCATAGGCATGTGTACTTACCTCAAAACTCCAGAAACTATAAAGAACCACCACTGAGATCCAGGAAAATTTGTAAGATATAGGCTGGTTATAAAAGGTTTCGTAAAACTATTGCTTCCTAGGTCTTGGGCGTAGAATGGCCCAGAGGGAGCTCGCTGAACTCACCTTAGGGACATATTTAATGAACAGTTGCTCACCCCAACAAGAACATTGGCATGTGAATGAGGGGAGATTAGACCCTCTAACTCAGTGCTCCCGGTGCTGGGCACCTGTCCCCAGGAACTCTCCCATAGTGTCATAAGGATGTAGCAGGATGGTTGGTTTGGCAGCGTCTACTGTGATGGAAAGTCAGAGGGTCTAGGTGTGTGGCTGTCCCTGGGGAAATGGCTGAGTGTAATCTGGAGGAGATGCTCGGCAGGACACAGTGTGGAAATTAGAAGCAGAGGTGACACACGCACGGAGGCACATCTTGAAAAGAGAGGGCTGGGTGAACGGTAGCAAACAGAACGAAGCCTAGCACGTAATCTCATGTATGAAAATTAAAAATAGAGCTCACAAAATAACACCACAGATTTTGTGAGAAGACATACACATACATGTCAAAATATTTTGAGTAGTGTTTCCATGAGGTGAGGAGAAGTGAGAAATGGGCATAAAAGGGAATAAATAGAACAAGAGAGGGGCCTCACTCAGGTCAATGATAAAAGCATGATTAACTCATGCTCTGATCCTGATGTTAAAAAAAAAAAGGGTCCTCATCCCATGGGAAATGTGTTCTATGGCCACATGGACCTCAGCTGATCAACGTGATAGAGAAACTAACTGAGAGCTTGGAACCAAGTTTTTCGGATGGCATAAAAGGGCCGGAAAACAGCATCTCAGAACATTCCGTTCACACCCTCATCAGGCCAAAGCTGCCTCGCGCTCCATGCAGGGTTATGGTGACCCGGGCCTGCTGATGCACATGGCGTGTGTCCGTGTGTGTATCCGTGACCCTGACTTAGGCGTTGAGATGAACAAGGACCATCAGGATGCAGCCATTTGCCCCGAGCTGTATTCCCTGTGGCATCTCGTATGTAAAATAAAAAGATCTCCATTTATCTATGATATAAGGAATGGAAACTATTCTCAGGCAGCCAGATCGCCAGGACATGGGGGTAGCTGAGCACCCCAACTTGGGAAAGAGACCCTTACCTGAGGGAGAGGCCCCTTCTGGTTGTATGCCTGCTGCTCAGAGGCCCCCATCAAACCGGGTCACCAGGATGCTGGGTACTGCCTTCCCAGGAATTCTGGGCTGGGCCAGGGGCCCCACTGGGAGGGACGCGAGGCCCCCATGATGGCACGTGGGAATCATCAGACATGGTGAGGGCTGGCTGGGGCAGATGTCCTAGCAGGAGCAGGGGAGGCCTATCTGGGCCCAAGGCCCATGCAGGTGGGGGAAGAAGCAGGGTGAGGAGGAGGGGCTGGGGTAAAGGGAGAGGTGTGGGAGAAGAGAGGGGCAAGTCGGAAGGGGCGGCAGATGCAGGGGAGAGGGGAAGGGGGAAAGCAGGTGGTGGTGGGAGGAGAAGGGGGGAAGGCAAGGGTGGAGGGGCCCCAGGCAGGGAGGTGGGAAGGGGTGAAACCGGTTAGAGGAGGCAGGTGGTCTGGGCATGGGGTGGGAAGACCAGGTGGGTCTGGGTAACTGGCTACTGAGTCAGGCACAGGGAGGAGGGACAGGGAAGTCATAGGGACGAGGCAGGACAGGAGGCAGGGAGGGGGCCAGAGAGGTATGGTGAAGAGGACGTGGAGCCCGAGTGAGGCCGGCAGCCTCTTCTGCATGGCTCTCAGGGGAGAAATGAGGGTCTGTGTGATGGGTCCACTGTTCTGCATTCTTTCTTTGCTTGATTCCATTATGACTCTGATTCGTTAACACAGAGACCAAGATTCTACAAACTTTTGACTCGGAAGATACTCTTGAGAGCCTCGAGTTCAGCTTTCTCCATCTTGTAAATTAAGAAACAAAGGCCCAGAGGGTTGTTCAAAATCACCCAACAGTCTGTTAAGGACACAGTTTGCACAGAACCCAATCCAGAGCTCATAAAAACAATCCCGGGGTGCCTGGGTGGTGCAGTTGGTTAGGTATCTGGCTTTTGGTTTCAACTCAGGTCTTGATCTCGGGGTCGGGAGATCCAGTCCTGCATCGGGGGCGGGAAGGAGGACTCCATGCTCTGCACGCAATCTGCTTGGGATTCTTGCTCCCTGCCCCCCCTCAAATAAATAAATCTCAGAAACAAACAACCAAAACAAATCCCAGGCTGACTGGCAGTGGGTCAAAGTGTAGGGCTCTCCAGGGAGTGGCGGGGGCCCCTCTGGCCATTCGGGTCTGCCTTAGATAGAGGTGAGGGAGGTGGCCACTCTCTGTCATCCTGTAAGGAGATTAGAAAGGCACCTGCTATCCCTGTCCAGCCATTGCCAGAATTTACAATAAGCCCCTTATCTCCCTGCCACGGGAAAGCCCGCTGCATATGCCCGGGAGAGAGACAACAGGGAGGGAACAGCAAAACTGACCACTCACTGAGCAACAGTTGAGCTCACCTCCAGGCCTGGGTATGGAGGTCAGGGGAAGAAGGCCCTGGAACAGGAGTTGAGGGAGTTTAGAGCTTCCCTCTGGTCATTGCCTTAGATGTCCACACACCTGTCTCACTCTGTCCCAGTAGAATGTCACAGGCCGGGTGTTACCTCCGTGTTAAGGAAGAAGAAAGTGTGCCCAGGTAGGGGTAGACAGTTGCCCAGAGCCACACAGCCTTGAAATGATAGCAGAACCAGAAACCAGGCACCTGGTTCTGTGTTCTTTTCGTTAAATGACTACATGGGGAAAGGGGACGGGCATGTAAGGGGACATGGATGTAATGACAGCAGCCACAACCCCCCCTTCTGTCTCTGTTGTGCTCTGTCTTTTCTGATCGTAGAATTCCTCCAATGTTGGGGGTTCTCACATACTCACTGGTCACTGATGTGTCCCCATGGGCCGATCTAGTTCTGGCTTTCAGGGTTTCCTGATCGTTTCTGGTCCACTGAGGAAATCCCTTCCTGGTTCTCAGCATTAAAATGGATTTATTAAAATATATGTATTTTTCATTTCTCTGATTTGGCGCAGAAGCAGGATCTCATAGGGTTACTAAGCCTCCCACCTTGGACCAGAACCTCTGCTTTATCAGTGAGCCCCGTTCTATTACTGTGTGTGTGTGTGTATGTGTGCACCTGCCCCTTCCATGAACTCTTTTGCTTTTTTTTTAAAGACTGATTTATTTATTTTTAGAGAGAGAGCCGAGCATGAGGGATGGGGGAGGGGGGAGAGGCGGAGGGAGAGAAGCTTTCAAGCAGACTCCCTGCTGAGTGAGGAGCCCAGTGCAGGGCTCCATCCCATAACCCCTGAGATCATGACCTGGGCTAAAACCAAGAGTCCGACACTTGACCAAGGGAGCCACCCAGACGCCCCCCTTCCCTGGACTCTTCATACCCTGTATTAGTCATGGTTCTCCAGAGCAACAGGACCAATAGGACGAGAACCCTCTGTTGTCACAAACCGGTTGCCATCTAATGGGACACAAGCAAAAGGTCATCAGAGAGCGTGTGACAAGGGCTGCTAGGGGAGGCCCAGGGTGCGGCGGAAGCTCACAGGAGGTGCTGAGCCAGGCTGGGTGGCTCAGGAGAGAGACAGAGACTGCTCAGGGGACACTGTAAGGGGAGTGGGAGCTCGGGGCTCGTGGCTGGGGTGGAGCCCGGAGCCACCACGAGCACGTCCGGAGGCCTCACCCAGGCCCCTAAAGTAAGAAGGTGGGTGGGTTGGGGGGAGAATTAGCGGAACGAAAGGGGTGGGGTTGCTATGGCAGCAACGTCCAGGGAAAAGAAAGAACCCCGGAGAAGCCGAGAAGCCCAGCGTGGAGAGAGCGCGCAGGAGTCTCCCCGCAAGGCCGAGCTCAGCGCGTGGGGAGTTTCGGGGCGTTTCTGCAAGAGCGCTCCTCAACAGCTGGGCTGCCTTCTCTCCTGAAGGGCTTTGCGACCCACCTTCAAGGGAATGGACTGTGCCTACGGAAGGTGGGAGGCTTGAAAGCTTTTGAGAGGGAGAAAGACACGGTTGGAATCATGTTTTAGAAACACTCCTCGGATCCCGCGTGGGCTCCAGCGAAGAAGGAAGCGAGGAGAGCGGTTAGGGAGGATTGTACCGAATCTGGAGACGGACGGTGGCCAGTGGCCTCCCCCAGGTCAGGGAGGCGGAGGGAGGGGCCAATCTGAGACAGATGAAGGAGGAAGAAGGGGCAGGACTCACTGACTCGTTGGGAGTGGGATACCAGGAGAAGTCAGCTCAGCGCCCAGGTTTCTGATTTAGGACACAGGGTGCTGGGGTATTAGCAGAGCGGGTGTGTCTGATGGGAGAGAGCACGGGAAGGCGACGGTCCTGGTTTTGAGCTACTAAGATTCAAGTGCGCTGGAGGACATCCGCGGGCCTTTGCGTGCTCTGCGGGCAGCTCAGGAGATCTGAGGGAGGCGTGCCGCGTGAGAGGCGTCTGCAGAAATACACTCCGCAAAGGTGTACAAAGGGAGAAGGGACAGCACCCAGGACCCAGGAACAGCATTTATGGCCCCAGACAGACTGAGGAGCCTACAAACTGGACTGGAGATGAGCAGCCCAAGGGGCAGGAGGAAACCTGGGAGTGTGGGGTGTCTTGGAAGCCCAGGCAAGACAGTGTTTTCAGATGAAGGGAATAATCAGAGGTAAAATAAGGACTTTCTGCTTTTACACAGAGGACGGTGAGCAGCCTCAGCGGGTCGTGGAAGGGGCTGGTCAGGGGCCAGGAGTGACATGGCTAATAACTGCTCAGAGTACCCGCATCTCGTGGCCTAAGAGGGCCAAGGCACACTGCCTTTTGCTCGGACCCACCCTGCACTGGACATTCAAAGAAAATTAGTCCAGTGGATCAAAGAGCCCACCGAGCTACCACCCTCATGGGTAATCTAAGGGAACATCACCTGTAATTGAATCAAGGTGATTGAATTATCAGGAGGGCGGTAACCCAATCCAATCAAGGAACTCCCTATAGCTGGCAAGGAAGACAGCTGTGCCCCACAGAGCGCGGGCTTATTTTAAGGGAGGCAGCTCGGAGCCCTCGCCCCCGCTCAGTGGAGATCGCCCTGCGAGCGCGCGGTGAGTGTTGGCCTGGAGGGAGGGCCTTTCCTCCAATGCTTCCTTTTGTAGAATTATGCTCACTCTGCACAGATTTGCTCTTTGCCTTAGGCAGGAGAGGGCACCCGGAACGCTTATCTTCAGAAAGAATTTCTCAGCTTCTTCTGGTTTGAATGGATTTGGACGTGAATTGAAGTGCACCGTAAAGTTTCTCCACTGAGGCCTGAAAAAATATGGCAGCTCCGTGTTGGAGCTGGTGGGGGAGGGGATGTTCCTCCGCTGGCTTTAGGGGCCTGGAGGCAGGATTGCAGCAGAAGCCTGCGGGCTGCCCCCCAAAATAGAGGTCTGGAACCCCCTCACCTTGGGAGCCTCGATGCCTCTGCCAACACAGTTGGGGTTGAGGGCAGAGCACCCCAGGTCGCTGGGACTCTCCCGGTGCTCGGCCTGGAGGGCAGGGAGGGCAGCCCCAACCCAGAGGGAAGACTTGTCCCCAAGCCAAGGCCCACGGCGCCTCTTACTTTGTGCCAAAGCGTTTTCTCCTTGTCAGGGCAGAGAAAGTGGCAGACACATGGATGATAAAAGTACTAAGATGAAGAGCGTGAGCGAGTGAACACTTGCCAGCTGGCAGGCAGAAGACGGTGGTGGCTGATGGATCAAGTGGGAATAGGCTAGAAGAGAGGGAAATATTGAAATGAGCTGCATGACGTGAAGCTCAAGTTTGGATCGGAAAATGTCATTGTTGTCTAAAATGTCTTTTGAAGAGATGCCACCCTGGCAGCAGCCTCTGAAACGAAAATTGCTGCCCCAAGGAGAGCAGCACGAGTGCTAGCAGCTGAGGTGTCTGTGCTTGCCGTCAGCAAGGTGCTGCGTTTAGCCCTTGACATGGTTTGAGGTCCTTCTCTCAGGGTGCCCACGGGGGCCGGGGGGGGGGGCGGGTGTCTCTCTTCTGCTTTCCCGCCCCATTCGGCAGAGGCTGCCGGGGGAGCAGGTTTGAGGAAGGGCTTGGGGTGTTTTTTGCTCTTCTTCTAAAAGTTGTCTGCATGCTGTCAGCCGGGGAAGTCAAGTCCCTGAAGGGAGACGGGATGGGGTCTTGAGCCCAGGTTGGGGTTGGGGGGTGTTGGTGAGGGTATTTTTAATGGGGAGAGCCCAGAAAGGACATCCGTCCTCACAGACACAGGCATGCTGGTAGATTCGACGGCAGGAAGAGGAGGGCTTCCCTTTCTGGTGGCTCTGTTCTTCCAGTAAAATGAGGGAAGCCACCCTGTGCCGGGGATGAGCTGCTGCTGGCTGGCGGGAGGGGAGAGAGTAGGAACAGCGGACGTGAACTTAGGGCTCACTAGACTTCACGTGCTCTTCTCCGCTCTTGGCTGGCATCCGCGCATTTAATCCTCATCACAGCCCTGAGAAGTGCGGACCATTTTGAGCCCATCCTGCAGAGGCGGAAATAAGACACAGAGAAGTTAAATAACTTGCCTGAGGTTACCCTGGGGCTCAGTGGGCAGAGAGAGCTCTCACCTGCAGACACCATTGTCCTACCTCTTGAGTTGTCTTAGAGCCGGCTGCGGCTGCTGGGGAGCTGCAGAGTTCCTGGGTGGTACTGAGTACTCTGCAGAGGGAACCGAGTGGTTGACATTGAAGTTTTGACTTGGCAACAAGAGCTAGTCGATGTGAGATGAGATGCCAGACCTGTGAGATCCCAGGGTTGGGGGCCCTGATCACTCCATGGGGACCTGCAAAGAAAATGACCTCAGGATCTCTCCCAGAACTCCTCAAACCTTCTGCCAGACAAAGGGGGCAGAGAGCAGAGGAGTGAAGGGCCTTCTATGGGGCAATGTTGCAGACTCCAGGCTGAGGGTCCTCCCTCCACTTTGGCGGTGGGGAGGGAGGACGCTATTCTGGAACCTCGGCCTCCTGAAGGGGGCTTTCAGTGGCCCACCAGGACAACTGAGAATTGTGCTCCTGAGCCAGGAGCAGAGAAGCTGAGGGATGATGCTTGGGAATGAAGCAGTGGCCGTGGCCATGGAAATCTGGAGGGCTGGAGGAAGTCTATCTGATGGTGTTGGTCAGGGTGTCTTGCTACTGGGACAGATCTCGTGCCTGAATGTGCCATGGCAAGGGGATACAAATGTTTCCTGTGGGCCAGAAGCTTGAGTGGAGCAGGTGGTGGTGTCCCACCAACAGGGTCCCACCAACAGGGCTGTCTGGAGGGTTGAGGAGACCTTGGTGGACAGAGGCTGAGAAGTGGTGCTTGGTGCCAGGGCTGAGGAAGGAATCCTCAGCAGCCACCTCAAACAGAGGGGCATTCCTGAGTCAAGCTCACCCAAGGAGAGATGTGTCTGTAATGTGGAACCTCTGAATAACCGTCAAAGCACCATGAGAGCGTTGTCTTTCTTCATCTACCAGACCCAACGAGATGGGGTGCACCCAAGGGCTTGAAACCAGATTTCATGTACTATCATACCTTCTCCTCCTCTGTCCTTACACTCTGGTGAGTCCCCAACAATGCTTACGAGTAGGGGAGGGGGGAAGCAGGAAGAGAGGAGGGAGCACAGTGAGGAAGCCCCTTTCCCACTGCAAGCTTCCTACCAAACACAGTTCCCACCTGGGGCAGGTGGGAAGCCTCAACACTAAGTCCTCTCTGGACATTCTGGTCATTGTACCCAGAGTGGGTTTGGGACCAAAAGTGAGTGTAGGACTGTTTGTTAGGAGAAGAAAAGTCACAGGTCTGCTGGATTCTTCCAGGGAAGGAGATGACCCCCCACTAAATAAGTCTTAAAGGGATGGTAAGAGACCAAGCCGTTTAATTCTGTCATGAGGGGTACTTCCTCACCATATCTGTCTGTAGTCAGGGAGTTAAGGTGAAGGCAGTCGGTGTTGTGTGGACCGCCTCCTGCGACAATCAGCTGCTTTAGTACTGGGCCTGAAGTCAGAGTTGGGTTTATTGAGGGTTGGGGGTTTCCTAGATTAGTGTAATGGGTGGAGAGGGGAGAGAGGGTTGAACTCTTTTTAAAAGATCCAAAATGATGGACAGTGGAATCTATGCCAGGAAAAGTGAAAAGTGGAGACAGGAGGGGAAGGATAATTAGTGGAAAGCTGTGGGCAACCACATCGAGGTCCCAGTGAGGTTGAAGAATTATGAGAATGTGGGTACCAGAGAACCCAAACTGGAAAGACAGGAGGTGGAGGTCAGTGGGGTTACGTAACTTCTGTAAAGTCATTGAGCCACCAAGAGGGGGAGTGGGTACACTGACAGCAGACTGGTCATTCCAAACTCCAGTTCATTGTCTCTGTGCTGTTCAGAAAACTTGGAATAAATCTAACTTTTCATCTTCATGGCATTCTCTTCTAGAAAACATAGTGTCAGCCCTAATAAATACTCTATTTTCTACCACAAATTTTCTCCTTGTTTCTACAGTTTTTCTAGGGAAATACTTCAGGAAATACCTTTCCTGTTGTACACTGCTGAGCTGGGTCTCCACCACTCCACGACTGAAATATGAAATTCCTTGTGAGCATTTTCTGCTGCCACACACTTTCCTTTTTTTTTTTTTTTAACTTAAATTTTGTTAGTTAACCTATAGTGCAATATTGGTTTCTGGAGTAGAATTCAGGGATTCATCACAACACCCAGAGCTCACCACAACAAGGGCCCTCTTGCCTACACATCCCCAATCTGGCCCATCCCCCACCCACATCCCTCCATCAACCCTCAGTTTGTTCTCTATCATTAAGAGTCTTTTATGGTTTGTTTCCCTCTTTCCTTTTTTTCTTTTCCCCCTTCCCTTATGTTCATCTGTTTTCTTTCTCAAATTCCACATATGCGTGAGATCCTGTGGTATTTGTCTTTCTCTGACTGACTTATTTCAGCAACATACACTCTAACTCCATCCATCAACAAATAGCCAAACTATGGAGAGAGCCCGAATGTCCATCAACTGATGAATGGATAACGAAGATGGGAGATACACACACACACACACACACACACACACACACACACACACACACACACATACACACACACACACTGGGATTATTTAGCCATCAAAAAGAACGACCTCTCGCCATGTGCAGCAACATGCATGGAGCTAGAGTGTCACATACTTTCTAAGTAATTGTAACGCCTCTGCCAGATTTTTTACCTGGAACATCCAATTTTATTTATTCTGCACCTGGTATAAAAACCTTAAGTGGATGGGGCGCCTGGGTAGCGCAGTCGTTAAGCGTCTGCCTTCGGCTCAGGGCGTGATCCTGGCGTTCCGGGATTGAGTCCCACATCGGGCTCCTCGGCTGGGAGCCTGCTTCTTCCTCTCCCTCTCCCCTGTTGTGTTCCCTCTCTCGCTGGCTGTCTCTCTGTCACATAGATAAATAAAAAAATCTTAAAAAAAACAAACAAACAAACCTTAAGTGGTTCCTTATTCGCTGCTGAAAGTCACAGACCTCTACCTAATTTTCTAGGCCATCCATACTTTATCCTGCTGTATATAGTGAGAGCCTTCCATGATCTGAGTTCCAGTCAGTCATAAAAGATGAATAAAGGGAATCCTGCTTTAAGTGACCTCATTGATATCTGCAAACATGACAATTTTTATTGAAATTCTAGAATGTTCCAAGTGACCTACCTCATACTGGCCAACCTTAGCTAACTCACAGAGAGGACAGGCATTTCCAGACCACACAGAAGAGCTCATGAAGGAGGAATGAGTAGGCTGGGCTTTACACATCAGATTGCCTGGCGCAGGACGGGCGCTCAGTGAATGCCTCTTAAATGAGTGAATGGCTTTCAATGCAGGAGCATTTACTAAATATATCCATCCAAGGAGATTGTCAAGGACAATTCATGGTTGAATTTAAGGCAATTTGAATGGGTTCTGGAAATTTTAAAGCTCTGGAAATTTTAAGAGCAAGTGAGTAAAGTGGCTCCGAGGACTTTATGGCTGGAAGGTTAACAATATTTGGAATTAAATGAATATCAGGATTACACAAATTCGTTTTGAAGGTTGCAATTCATTTAACTAGAATAAGATGACTGAATTAAGCAAAGCTTGGGTCAGTATCCCAAATGTAGAGATGTGACAAAGTTGTGTTCCGAACTGGTGAAGAGGGAGATGGAGAGGCTGGGAGAGAGGGCCAGCTCCCTGGCGTTACCAAAGCTGCGTTCTGTGCACCATTTCCCTCCACCAATACCATTTAAAATATGAATGTAGTCAATGCTTATTATTTTCTCCACTGAGAGTGTTTGAAATAAGCCATGGCTGTCCTTGACCTCCGAGTGAAAGAGCTTACAAACAGAATTCTGGATGGTGAAGGGACCAGAATCTCACCAAGGATTACCAGGAGCTACATACTTAGAAACCATTGAGGAACAGGCTAGCCCTGGCCTGAGAGCTGTCACTCTTTGCCAGTTCTGAAGACCAACATGCAGGCAAAGAGCCGGTGAGAAAGAGATCAAGAGTAAAGCTAACGATCATAGTCACTGAAGGGTAACCTTTCCAGGATTCCGGAAGTAGGAATGGAGGAGAGAAGTCACTCCCTAATGCCCAAGAGCTGTTCCTGGGTTTAGGCATTCATTTGCTGTGGTTTAATACAAACCAAGATTTAAAAAATAACAAAAATAACTCTTTCCTGTTGAAGAGGAAATTTTAAGTTGGGAGAACGTCTTGATAAAGTTGCCTCAGCTGCTCACGGGCGAGTTTGCCAAGCACGCTTCAGTGCTCTGGATGGCCAGGTTAGCAGGAGAATCAGGAAAGAATTTGTCTGTCCCTCCTGGTACTAAGGAGCGTTTGTCCCTATCCTCCATAACCTACCTGTGTGGACTGATCAATTTAGTTGCTTCATAGACTTTTAAAGGCTTATTTTCGGGGATCCATGGACCTTCCAAAATGGTAATGTCTTTAACCTCACCCCCAAATTTCCCACCCTTAGTCTCAGACAAGTGCCCTTGATAAGGAGGTGTCTCCTGACTCTGGCTGGTCTCCTGAAGGGACCTCACCCTTCGCTCTTTGCTGGTCTCAGAAAAGCCAAGGTGTTCAATGTCTTAAAGTGTCATCAAAGCAGGACAGACACCACAGTAGCCCTGCCCTTGACAACTGCTCAATCCCTGTGATCTCTCTGCCTCTCCACAGCCTGTTCTCAGAAGCAGACACCCGTTTCTTCTCTATTTCTTTTGAGTGTCTTTGAAAAAGTATCAGAGCTCCCTCTTAAGGTTTCCATAGAGGGGCTGGAGCGGCACTTGGAATCTATTGGTTCACTCGTCCTCTGGCTCTATGTCAAAAAAAGCAGGTCTTATTCATCCCAGGACCAACAGCTTCTTACTTGGAGAGCAAAATGTTCCAGTACCAGAAATCCTTTTCAGGGAGGAATTGCTGACAAGTGCACAATTATTTTTATGCTCTTTATAAGCAGTGCTGGGAATACATTTGCGGGCCCTGTGGCTGGGTGACAGGAGACTGCACTAGCGACTTCCGCTCGTGGTTGCCTGCTGTGCTCACAGGTGGAAGCCCTCATCTCATCTAGCGCTTTACTTCCCGTAATTACCACCCCTGCAGACTCTGCAAGCATCAGTACTTTAACAGGATGTCCCAGGCCCCATCTTAATTGCCATGACCAAGAATCTGAAGGACCAGCTTCTAGGAAGCCCCAGTTCCATTTAGAAAAGGAGTATTAAACAGGGGCTCCCCAACCTGGAACGGAGATGTTTTGGAGGCCTTCTCACAGAAGTGCTGTGGGACCCAAGATCAACTACATATCTATATAAATATAATTTTTTAAAAGAAACTATATTTTTAACAAGCTATGGAGTTGATTCCAATGCCCTGTCACATCTGGGAGCCATGGATACAGACTCAGATAGGGGTACAGATTGCATGTTGATGCCATTCCTTAGGACTATTTGCAGTCACTAGGCTGATTATTTCAGTTACAGATTGGATTTATGCTGATGTTTCTGATTTAATCATTGCTGCGCTAAGGATGATTTCATCATTATCCCACTCTACTATAGGAATTTCTCCATCTGTGTTTTATTTCTCATATATAATAGTCTCCTACCAGATCCCCCTTATCAAGATGTGCATTCCCACCCCAAAGTATGTTTAATGTTGTTTGAGGCTTTCAAAATAACATCCGCTTGTGCCCATGCGTGCTCTCTCTCAAAAAACCACAAAAAACAAAAAACGACGCCTGAATGGCTCAGTTGGGTAAATTGTCTGCCTTCAGCTCAAGTCATGATCCCAGGGTCCTGGGATCGACTCTCACCTTGGGCTCCCTGCTCAGCGGGGAGTCTGCTTCTCCCTCTGCCCCTCCCCCTGCTCGTGCTCACTCGCTCTCTCTGTCAAACAAAAAATCTTAAAAAAAAGAAGAAGAAGAAGAAGAAGAAGAAGAAGAAAGAAAGAAAGAAAGAAAGAAAGAAAGAAAGAAAGAAAGAAAGAAAGAAAGAACCTCGTTTAAAAGACCAGTTGTGACGGGTCGTCCCCATTGGCTTTTGTCGGTGGGGCTGTCACATGTCCTTGGGCTACCTGATGTGCATGTTCCAGGTCCTGAATTTTACGTCCCAACTTCAATCAATCTCCTGGTAAAAATTTCTGCAGCTAGTGGATTCAGCACACAAACAAAAGTGCTGCCTAAGATTTTGGTTCTTAACTTTATCCAAAGGTCCCAAAGCACAGTGATTCTCCAACTTTGGTGCACATGACAACCAGCCTCGAGGGCAAGGGGAGCTTTTACAGATGCGAATCCGTGGTCCCCACCCCTACAGACTGGTTAAGTAGAGATACTGGGGTGAGGCCCAGGAATCTGAATTTTTCCAAGACTCCTGGATAATTATGTATACTGATGTTTTGTGCACTGAATAATAAAGTATTTACACTCTGGGACTCACCTTGAGTAATTCTGATATAGGTGATCTGCAAATGACATTTTGAGAAATAAGAATACTCACATAAGAGATGTTAAAGTGGAAAATTTCATACATCTCAAGACAAGATTTTATGCAATGCATAGGACCGCGTTACCTGAGAGAGGTAGCACGGTGGACCTACCTTCATGATCACATACTTTCTTGGCAGAATCTTGTACCACAGGATGGGCGGTGGTCTGAACCCAACTCTTCATGAGGTTTTTTTCTCATGGGTCTAGGAGATCCCATAGTGATCTTTTTTTTTTTTTTGAAGTTTAGTTGGCACACAAAGTTATATTAGTTTCAAGTGTACAACATAGTGATTCAACAAGTCTATACGCTACTCAGTGCTCTCATGACAAGTGTAGTCACCGTATAATATTGTCATAAGATTATTGACCATATTCCCTGTGCCTTAGTTGTCATCTTTATGGCTTATTTATTTTATAACTGGCAGTTTGAATCTTTTAATTCCCTTCACCAACTTTACCCATCTTCCCGCCCACCTCCCCTCTGCTGACCACCGGTGTGTTCTCTGTAATTAGGAGTCTTCGGGGAGTTTTGTTGGTGGTGGTTGTTTTAGTCTTTAGATTCCACAGATAAGTGAAATCATATGGTATTTGTCTTTCTCAGATGTATTTCATTTAGCATAATACCATCTAAGTCCATTCATGTTGATATGAATAAGATTTTATTCTATTTTATGGCTGAATAATATTCCATTATGTGTGTGTGTGTGTGTGTGTGTGTGTGTGTGTGTGTACACCCACATATACATACCACATCTTTATCTGCTCATCTATTCATGGGCAATTGGGTTGCTTCCATATCTTAGCTATTGTAAATAATGCTGCCAATGTTCACAGCAGCAATGTCCACAACAGCCAAACTGTGGAAAGAGCCGAGATGCCCTTCAACAGATGAATGGATAAAGAAGATGCAGTCCATATATACAATGGAATATTACTCAGCCATCAGAAAGAACGATTACCCAACATTTGCATCAACATGGACAGGACTGGAAAAGATTATGCTAAGTGAAATAAGTTAAGCAGAGAAAGACAATTATCGTATGGTTTCACTCATTTGTGGAACATAAGGAATAGCAGGGAGATCATTAGAAGAAGGAAGGGAAAAGTGAAGGGGGGCAAACAGAGGGGGAAATGAACCACGAGAGACTATGGACTCCAGGAAACAAACTGAGGGTTTTAGCGGGGAGGGGGGGGTGGGGGGATGGGCTAGCCTGGTGATGGGTATTAAGGAGGGCACGAATTGCATGGAGCACTCAGTGTTATAAGCAAACAATGAATCATGGAACCATACATCAAAAACTGATGATGTACTGTATGGTGACTAACATATCATAATTGAAACTAATGTTGCAATAAACATAGGGATGCATATATCTTTTTGAATTACTGTTTTTGTTTTCTTTAGGTAAGTACACAGTAGTGGAATTGCTGGGTCATATGGTATTTCTATTTTTAATTTTTTGAGGAACCTCCATACTGTTTTCCACAGTGGTTGCACCAAAACACAGTCTCACCAGCAGCATATGAAGAGTCTTTCTTCTCCACATCCTCAACAACACTCGTTATTTCTTGTCTGTTTGATGCTAGCCATTCTGACTAGTGTGAGATGACATCTTATTGTAGTTTTGACTTGCATTTCCCTGATGATGAGTGATGTTGAGCATCTTTTCATGTGTCTGTTGGCCATCTGTACATCTTCTTTGGAAAAATGTCTATTCAGGTCCTCTGTCCATTTTTTTTAACTGGATTGTTTGTTTTATTGGTGTTGAGTGGTAGAAGTTTTATATATGTTTTCCTAAGCAAAAGTTTTTTATTTTGGCATCGTTCCAATAGCTCATTTTTTTTTTGTTTCCCTTACCCACAGAAACATATTCATAAATCTGTTGCTAAGGCTGATGTCTAAGATTATTGCCTATATTTTCCTTTAGGAGTTTTATGGTTTCAGATCTCACATAGGTCTACATAGATCTTAAATCCATTTTGAGTGTACTTTTATGCTTGGTGTAAGAAAGTGGTCAAGTTTCTTTATTTTGTATGTAGCTGTCCAGTTTTCCCAATGCCATTTTATTATTGGAAAGACCATCTTTTCCCCATTGTGTATTCTTGTCTCCTTTGTCTTAGATTAATTGACCATATAGGCATGGGTTTATTTATGGGCTCTCTATCCTGTTCCATTGATCGATGTGTCTAATTTCAAGAAGTAACATACTGTATTGATTACTGTAGCCTTGTAGTATATCATGAAATCTGGGATTGTGATACACCCCCAGCTTTATTCTTCTTTCTCAAGATTGCTTTGGCTATTCAGCATTTTGTGGTTCCATATGAATTTTTAGGATTCTTTGTTCTAGTTCTGTGAAAAATGCTATTGGTGGTTTTTTTTAATGTTTTTTTTTATTATATTATGTTAGTCACCATACAGTACATCCCTGGTTTTTGATGTAAAGTTCGATGACTCATTAGTTGTGTATAACCCCCAGTGCACCATGCAATACGTGCCCTCCTTACTACCCATCACCAGCCTATCCCATTCCCCCGCCCTCCCTCCGAAGCCCTCAGTTTGTTTCTCGCGGTCCCATGATACTCTCGTATTTCATTCCCCTTCTGATTACCCCTCTTTTAACATCCTTTCTTCCCCTACCGATCTTCCCAGCTCTTATGTTCCATAGATGAGAAGAAAAACCATATGATTAATTGTCTTTCTCTGCTTGAACATTTCACTTAGCATTATCTCTTTCCAGTGCCGTCCATGTTGCAGCTAAATGTTGAGACTACGTTCTTTCTGATAGCTGAAGTAATATTCCACTGTATATATTGGACCCACAACTTTGTAATCAGTCATCTGTTGAAGGGCATCTCGGTTCTTCCACGATTGCTATTGTGACAATGCTGCATGACATTGCTGGTGCATATGGCCCTTCTCTTCACTACGTCTGTATCTTTGGGGTAAATACCCAGTAGTGCAATGGCGGTCATAGGGTAGCTCAATTTTTTAAAATGATTTTTATTATATTATGTTAGTCACCATACAGTACATCCGGGTTTCCGATGTAAGGCTCGATGATTTTAGTTGCGTATAACACCCAGTGCACCATGCAATATGGCCCTCCTTACTACCCATCACCGGCCTATCCATTCCCCAACCCCCTCCCCTCTGAAGCCCTCAGTTTGTTTCTCATAGTCCATAGTCTCTCATGTTTTATTCCCCTTCTGATTACCCCCTTTCTTTAGTTCCTTTCTTCCCCTACGTCATCCTAGTTCTTATGTTCCATAGATGAGAGAAATCATATGATAGTTGTTTCTCTGCTTGACTTATTTCACTTAGCATTATCTCTCCTCCAGTGCCGTCCATGTTGCAGCAAATGTTGAGAACTCGTTCTTTCTGATACTGAGTAATATTCCATTGTATATATGGACCACAGCTTCTTAATCCAGTCATCTGTTGAAGGGCATCCGGCTCCTCCCACGTTTAGCTATTGTGGACATTGCTGCTATGAACATTGGGGTGCATATGGCTCTTCTCTCTTATACTTGTATCTTTGGGGTAAACACCCAGGAGTGCAATGCTGGATCATAGGTAGCTCAATTTTAACTTTTAAAGGACCCCCACACTGTTTTCCAGAGTGGCTGTACCTACTTGCATTCCCACCAACAATGTAGGAGGGATCCCCTTTCTCCACATCCTCTCCAGCAATTGTTGTTTCTTGCCTTGTCAATTTTTGCCATTCTAACTGGCATAAGGTGGTGTCTTAGTGTGGTTTTGGTTTGAATTTCCCTGATGGCTAATGATTTGGAACACTTTTTCATGTGTCTGTTAGCCATTTGTATGTCATCCTTGGAAAAGTGTCTGTTCATATCTTCTGCCCATTTTATGATTTGTTTATTTGTTTCTTATGTATTTAGTTTGAGAAGTTCTTTGTAGATCTTGGATACCAGTCTTTTTTTTTTTTTAAGATTATTTATTTATTTATGTGACAGAGAGAGACAGCCAGCGAGAGAGGGAACACAAGCAGGGGGAGTGGGAGAGAAAGAAGCAGGCTCCCAGTGGAGGAGCCTGATGTGGGACTCGATCCCAGAATGTTGGGATCACGCCCAGACGCTTAACGACTGCGCCACCCAGGCACCCCTGGATACCAGTCTTTTATCTTTAGTATCATTTGCAAATATATTCTCCCATTCCGTGGGCTGCCTCTTATTTTTTTTTGACTGTTTCCTTGGCTGTGCAGAAGCTTTTGATAGGAATTGCACTGAATCTGTAAATTGCTTTGGATAGTATGAACATTTTAGCAATACTTGTTCTCCCACTTAATGAGCCTGCTCTTTCTATTTATTTGTGTTGTCTTCAATTTCTCTGATCAATGTCTTATAGTTTTCAGAATATATGTCTTTCACTTCCTTGGTTAAGCTTATTCCTATGTATTTTACTCTTTAGTGCAATTGGAAATGAGACTGTTCTCTTAATTTCTCTTTCTGATACTTTGTTATTGGTGTATAGAAATGCAACAGATTTCTGTATATTAAATTTGTAAACTGCAACTTTATTGAATTCATTTATCAGTTCTTTTTTTTTTAAAGGACTTGACATTTCTTTCTTTTTTTTTTTTAAGATTTTATTTATTTATTCGACAGAGAGAGAGACAGCCAGTGAGAGAGGGAACACAAGCAGGGGGAGTGGGAGAGGAAGAAGCAGGCTCATAGCAGAAGAGCCTGATGTGGGGCTTGATCCCATAACACCGGGATCACGCCCTGAGCCAAAGGCAGACGCTTAACTGCTGTGCCACCCAGGCGCCCCTCATTTATCAGTTCTAATAGCTTTTTTTGGTGGAGTTTTTAGGATTTTCTATATATAGTATCACGTCATCTACAAATAGTGACAGATTTACTTCTTCCTTACCAACTTGGATGCTGTTTATTTCTTTTTCTTGTCTGATTGCTGCAGCTAGAGCTTCCAGTACCATGTTAAATAAAAGTGTTGGGAGTGGACATCCTTGTCTTGTTCCTGATCTTAGGGGAAATGTTTTCAGTTTTTCACCACTGATTATGATGTTGGCTGTAGGTTTATCATATATGGCCTTTATTATGCTGAGGTATGTTCCCTCTAAATCCACTTTGTTAACAGCTTTTATCACAAATGGATTTTATATTTTGTCAAATGTTTTTCCTGCATGTATTGAGATAATCATGTGGTTTTTACCCTTCCTCTTGTTAATGTGATGTATCACATTGATTTTGCAAAAATTGAACCACCTTTCATCCCTGGAATAAATCCTAAATGGTTGTGGTGAATGATCCTTTTAATGTATTTTTTTTAAAAGATTTTATTTATTTGTTTGACAGAGAGAGAGACAGCCAGTGAGAGAGGGAACACAGACAGGGGGAGTGGGAGAGGAAGAAGCAGGCTTCCAGCGGAGCAGGGAGCCCGATGTGAGGTTCGATCCCTGGGCCAAAGGCAGACGCTTAACGACCGAGCCACCCAGGCGCTCCCTTTTAATGTATTTTTGAATTTGATTTGCTAATATTTTGTTGAGGATTTTTGTATCTATGTTCATCAGGGATATTGGCCTGTAGTTTTCGTTTTTGCAGTGTCTTTGTCTGGTTTTGGTATCGGGGTAATGCTGGCCTCATAGAAGGAATTTGGAGGCTTTCCTTTCTCTTCTATATTTTGGAATAGTTTGAGAAGGGGTATTAACTGTTCTTTAAATGTTTAGTAGAATTCACCTGTGAAGCCATTTGGTCCTTGGCTTTTATTGGTTGGGAGTGTTTTGATTACCAGTTCAATTTTGTTACTAGTAATCTGTTCAGATTTTCTATTTCTTCCTGATTCAGTTTTGGAAGATTATATGTTTCTAGGCATTTATCCATTCTTCTAAGATGTCCAATTTTTTATATATAATTTTATAATAGTGTCATTATTTGTATTTTTGTGGTGTCAGTTGTTATTTCTCCATTTCTGATTTTATTGGAGTTCTCTCTCTTCTAGTCTTGATGCGTCTGGCTAAAGGTTTATCAATTTTGATTAGCTTTTCAAAGAACCAGTTCTTGGTTTCTTTGATCTTTTCTAATTTTTTTAGTCTCTATTTCATTTATCTCCACTCTAATCTTTATTATTTCCTTCTTTCTACTAACTTCGGTTTTGTTTCTTCTTTTCTAGTTCCTTTAAGTGTAAGGTTGGATTGTTTATTTGAGATTTCCCTTGTTTCTTTAGGTAGGGCAGCATTACTATAACTTTCCCTCTTAGAACTGCTCTTGCTATGTTCCAAAGATTTTGGACCACTGTATTTTCATTTTTAATGTGTCTCCAGGTACTTTTTAAAAAATTTCCTCTTTGATTTTTTCATCGACCCATTGGTTGTTTAGTAGCACGCTGTCTAGCCTCCATGTGTTTGTGTTTTTCCAGTTTTTTTCTTGTAATTGTTTTTTAGTTTCATATCGTTGTAGTCAGAAAAGATGCTTGATATGATTTCAATCTTCTTTAAATTTATTGAGACTTATTTTGTGACCTAATATGTGATCTACCGTGGAGAATGTTCCATGTGCACTTGAAAAGAGTATGCTGCTGTTTTTCAATGGAATGTTCTGTATTTATCTTTAAGGTTTTATTTGGTCTAATGTGTCTTTCAAAGCCACTGTTTCCTTATTGATTTTCTGTCTGAATGATATATCCATTGATGTAAGTGGGGGTGTTAAAGTCCCCTACTACTACTGTATTACTGTAATTTTCTCCTGTTATCTCTGTTAATATTTACTTTATGTATTTAGGTGCTCCTGTATTAGGATATTTTCATTTGCTGTATCCTCTTGCTCAATTGTTCCCTTTATTATTATGTAATGCCCTTATTTGTTTCTTGCTACACTCTTTAAAATCTATTTTGTCTGATGTAAGTATTGCTACCCTGGCTTCTCCCCACCCCCGCCCTTTTGTATGGGATATCTTTTACCCTCCCTGCACTTTCAGTCTGTATGTGTTTGTAGGTCTGAAGTGAGTCTCTTGTAGGCAGCATATCTATGGGTCTTGTGCTTTTATTCTTTCAGTTATCCTATGTCTTTTGATTGGAGCATTTAGTCCACTTACATTCTAAAAAATGTTTTTAATGTGATTTTTTGAAACATTATTTGTGTGTGTGTAATCCATTTACATTTACAGTAATTATAGATAAGTATGTACTTCAACTTTGTTAATTTTTTTCTGGTTGTTTTTGTAGTTCTTTTCTGTTCCTCTCCTCTTGCTCTCTTCCCTTGTGATTTGATAGCTTTCTTTAGTATTATACTTGATTTCCTTTCTCTTTATTTTTTGTGTATTTTTGGTGTATATGTTTTAGGTTTTGATTGGTGGTTACCCTTGGGTTCACATATAGCTCCCCATGTACATAGCAGTCTATGTGAAATTGATGGTCACTTAAGTTTGCACAACATCCTAAAAGCACAAAATTTTACTCCCGTCCATATTTTATGTATGTCATATTTTACATCTTTTTATTTTGTGTATCCCTTGACCAATTTTTGTAGATGTAATTGATTTAGTACTTTTGTGTTTTGACCTTCACACTGGCTTTTAAGTGATGAATCTACTACCTTTACAATATGTTTGCTTTTACTTATGAACATTTTTCCTTTCATAATTTTTCTAGTTATGACTTTTTCTTTTCACTTAAACTCATGCCTTCAAAATTTCTTGTAGGGCTAGTTTGGCAATGATTAACTCCTTTAATTTTTGTGTGGGGAAGCTCTTTATCTCTCCTTCAATTCTGAATGATAACCTTGTTGTGTAGAGTATTCTTGGTTGCGGATTTTTTCCTTTTAAGCACTTTGAATATATCCTACCAACCCCTTCTGGCCTACAAAGTTCCTGGTGGAAAAACCAGCTGACAGCCTTATGGGGTTTCCCTTATATGTAACTGTTTTCTTTTTCTTGCTGCTTTTAAGAATCTCTTTTCATCACTACTTTCTGCCATCTTAATCATTATGTGTCTTGCTGTGGACTTCCTTGGCTTCTTATTAGGGTCTCTCTGTGTTTCCTGGATCTAGATGTCTATTCCCTTCCCCAAACAAGGGAAGTCTTCAGCTATTATTTCTTCAAATCTGCACCATTGTCTTTCTCTTCTCCTCCTGGGATTCTTATAGTGTGAATTTTATTATGCTTGATGATGTCAGAGTTCCCTTCACCTATTCTCATTTTTCATTTTTGCTGTTTGGCTTTGTTGCTTTCCATTACCCTGTCTTCTAGATCATTGATCCATTCTTCTGCATCCCTTAATCTGCTGTTGATTCCCTCTAGTGTATTTTTCATTTCAGTTATTTTATTCTTCAGCTCTGTCTGGTTCTTTTTTATATTTTCTATCTACTCTTTTCTCAAGTCCAGTGAGTACCTTTTTGACCATTACTTTGAACTCTTTATCAGGTATATTGTTGATCTCTGTTTCACTTAGCACTTTTTCTGTGATTTTTGTCATGTTATTTCATTTGAGACATATTCCTCTGTCTCATTTTGTCTGACACTGTTTGTTTCTACATATTAGGTAGGTCAGCTCTTGGTTTCAAAAGTAGAGCCCTTGTATAGAAGAGTTCCTGTGGTGCCCTGTAACATAATCCCCTGGTCACCAGAACCAAGAACTCCAGGGGTGTAGCCTGTGTGGGCTGCATGTATCTTCCTGTTGTGGCTAAGCCATGATTGTCTTCAGCCTACCTGGTGGCAATGACCAACTTTGTCTGCTATGGGTGTACCAAGCAGGGTTCACTCACCTTGCTGTTGACAGGCCCAGCTGCTGCTACCATGGGCCCTTTGGTGGGTGGGTGTAAGCACTCACCTAGTTGTCTGCAATTAGCTTCTCTCCCACACCTGAAGGTTTATGGAAAGGCAGGAACTACAGACACACTGGTGTATGGGGTTATCTCCCCCCTTCCCCAGGGCAGTCACTGGTGCTGTTCCTGGCTAGGTGTGCAAGAATGCTTGCCCAGTTGGGTGGGTTGGGTGGGGTGGGTATGCAGGGGAATGCTAGGGCAGGGCGTGCAGTGCTAACAATGTAGCAGTGGATGGAGAGTGTTGGACCTGATTTACGTAAGCATCCATCTATCTAGGCTGGGGGAGGGCAGAAGAAATTGTAACTGTCTGCACTTTTGTTTCTGGAGAAATCTGCAGACCCTGACTCTCTGGCACACATTCTAAGATGAGTCAATAAATCTCCTTCACCTATATCCTATGCACTTTTCAAACCTCCATTTCTGTGCTGTATCTCAGGCTGAGTTCTTTATCTTGCTGGGTCTTTAAAGGTGGGGGCTTTTTTTCCTGTTACCCTCCTGCTCTCCCAGAGTTCATCTCCACTGATTTCCAAAGCCCCTGGAGTTAAGCCCTGCTAATTTCCAAAGCCAGACGTGATGGGGACTCATCTTGGTGTAGGTTCCCAGGGCTAGGGCTTTCTGGTGTACAGTCTGATCCCCTTGTTTCTGTGTTTGTGATGTCCTTCCCATTTACAGCTATCTGGGATGGGGGCTTTGTTCCCTACCACATCTCTGCTGCTTCTACCCTTTTTCATGTGGTCTTCCCTCGACAACTAGCTATGGAAGATCTGGTCATTTACAGAGTTAGTTGCATAGCTGTAGATGTTGCCCAAGTGTGTCTGTGGTACAGGGGGAGATCAGGGTCCTCCTATTCTGCCATTTTACCCAGTGAGCCAATGGACACTTTCACATTTGTAAATATTATTATGCTTCTGACACCTACAACCCACTTGTCACATTTGTAAGGCTCTTCTACTGTGTGAACTCCAACATAAATTCTGCTGAAGTACTTAACACATTCTTCTCAAATATATAGTATCTCCTCTGTATGGATCTTCTGATGTAATCAAAGATCCATGCTCCAGCTGAAGCCCTTACCACGCTCAAACATTTGCAGTGTTTTCCTCATTTGTGGAGTGTCTGAGTTTGAAGATATGTACTAACGGACTTGGCTATATCCAAGCCATTCATTCATATTATTATAATTAATATAATTACATACAATTCATGGATATGTAATGATTTCTCTGAATAATTTTATATCTTTCTAAGTTTGTGGTATTATAAAGAATTTCCTCATGGTTATTACAAATTTACGGCTTCTCTTCTGAGTGAGTTCTTTGGTGCCTATTTATGACAAATTATGATTTTCAGTTATAATTGTTCTTAGCTCTTCATACATAGGGCTGAATGAGGTTATGTAGTCGTTAGGAAATGGGGAGTCTTTCTCTATAAGGTCAGGCAACAGTTGACCTTGGAGCTTCTCTGAATGATGTTCTATGGGAGATGTTCTTTACCCCATTTTACTTCTTCAACATTTTTTCTGGGTCCCAAAGTAATCTTTGCTGCCTGGAGAATAAATCTGTCTTCACTCACATAGGATTTTACACAAGGCTCTGAGTGGGCAGATTTCTATTTCTCAAGGTGGGTATTCTTGGTTTTCTAGGTTCTTAGAATCAGCCTCTTGAAGACTAACTTCATGTTCTTGCATCTGTAAGTTCTCCTTAACATCTATTATGGGGGCAAGATTTTGTTCCATGTCACTAAAATCCTCCCCTTGAAGAGTCATAATGTAGTTGTGACTCTCAGTTTTTAGATCATCACCTTTCCCTAGACTTGCTGACACGAAATCTCTATCTGTAAAGTTTCCTAGACTTACTTTATTTGAAGATTTCCTAGACAGTGTTAATTCCAGTCTTCTGTGAGACACAGTGGGGACATGTAAGGTCCTTTCCTTGCTCTCCCAACCCTTCATCCCCCAGAGTTTAGTATTTCAGAATAGGGAGACAGGATTCTTTTAGATAGGCCTGGGTTCAAATTCTGAAACCATCACTTTTTACAGTATAATGTGGAACATGGTATGAAATCTCTGTACCTTGGTTTTCTTTTTCAGTGAAACAGGAATAGCAACCTGATTCTGTGACTAGGGATATAATGAGGTTGATAAATGGTTTTCATTATAAAATATATTACACAATGACATATAAGTATGTAAGATATATGTATATATATATACATATATGAAATTATATAAGAATATATATTGGTATATAAGAAATACTAACAATACCAATTTTTCTTTCATGTTCTTATACTGCAAAGGAAGTACAGAAGAATAATTAAGAGCATGGCTCTGGAACCAAGTCTTCCTGATCTGAAATCCTTATTAGCTGTGTTCTTTGTATAACCTCTCTGTGCTTCAGTTTCCTCATTCATAAAGTAGGGATAATGGTATCTGACTTTTGGGATTGTTGGGAGGATAAGATTAGTTAATATAGACAAAGCACTTCAAATCACATCTAGTATGTAGTTAGCATGCAATAAATGCAACTATTGTTCTCAACTTTTGACTATTGCTGTCTCTACCCTTTTCCCTTCTGTGTCTATTAAAAAAACCCATATATTCACTTCTCAAATGTCTAGAAGATTAAATCTTCCCCTAGTACAAAATCTCTATGTATTTCAAAGGAGGGCTTCCTATGGTCCCAGCAAATGTGCTCTGCCTCAGTCAAGTAGAATTGTCTATCTAGGATGTGCAACTGTCTGGGCAAATTTTTTTGCAGAGCCTCCATCTATATAAACAATTTGATTTTAAAATACATTAAGAATTTCATGGGTTTGGGGCGCCTGGGTGGCTCAGTCGTTAAGCATCTGCCTTTGGCTCAGGGCGTGATCCTGGAGTCCTGGGATTGAGCCCCACGTCAGGCTCTTCCACTGGGAGCCTGCTTCTTCCTCTCCCACTCCCGCTGCTTGTGTTCCCTCTCTTGCTGGCTGGCTCTCTCTCTGTCAAATAAATAAAATCTAAAAAAAAAATTTCATGGGTTCATGTAAGGCATAGTGATCTTTTGATGAAGATTTAAACCAGGTAGAAAAGAGGTATTTGTTTCTTGTCAAGTCGATGCACATGAAATTCTTTATAGTGTCTGGGTACAATGTCTCCCTCTTCAGATTCAGAAACCACCTTTATTTTTTTCATGGTTAAATATACTATTCCTAGCTAATTTGTATTCAGGTTGCTTCCCGCAGCCCCTAACCCTGGTAACCCATGATTTGTTCTCTATTTATTTTTGCCTTTTCCAGAATGTTCTTAAATGAAATTATACAGCATGTAACCTTTGGAGATGGAATTCTTTTGCTTAGCATAATTCATTTGCAATTCATCCATGTTGTTGCATGCATCAATAATTCATTCCCTTTTATCGATGGATAGTATCTGTTTTGTGGATACTATTTGTTTACCCATTTACCCACTGAGGGACATTTGGGTTGGTTCCACCTTTGGGTGATTGTGAATGCTGCCATACACATTTGTGTGCATGTTTTTTTGTGAATGTAAGCTTTCAATTTTCTAGGCCAATTATCGAGAAGTGGAATCACTGGGTCCTATAGTGTATGTTCAACATTTTAAGAAACTGCCAGTTTTCCAGAGTGGCTGTTAACATTTTACATTCCCACCAATAATGTATGAAAGCATTGTGCTTTGCACCCTTGTGAGCACTTAGAATTGTCAGTATTTTAAAATTTTGGCTCATCTAAAAAGGGTGTGTGGAAGGAAGCTTTTGACATGGCTCCCATGGTGTTCATTGCTCCAGATAATCACGTTCTTGGATAATCCCTACCTCTTGAGTTTGGGTTGGATCTAATAACTTGCTTCTAACAGAATAAGAAATACAGTATTAATTTCCCTTTCATTTTCTTAAACTGAAATGATTATAGCAACAGTCATGGGGTGTTACTTCTGTGATTAGATTACAAAAGACTGACTTCTATCTTATTGACCTTCTCTTCTGGCTTTTCTTGTGAGCTCACCTTGATGGAGAGAACCACCTGCCAAAGGATTAAGGCAGTCTTCAGCTAACATCCAGCAAGGAACTAAGGCTCAAAGTCCAGTAGCCCTCAAGTAACTGAATCCTGCCAATAACCATGCTTAGCATCAGGTCCTGTCCGAGTGAAGCTTCCATTTGAGACTGCCCCTGCCCCCCACCACCCAACACCTTGATTGAAACCTTACGAGAGACCCTAAAATAGAGGATCCATTGGTGCTGTGCCTAAATCCATGACCCATAGAAACGGAGATAATAAATGTATGTTGTTTTAAGATGCTAGATTTGGGGATAATTTGTTAGAGCATTAGATAACTAATACAGTATGTAATAATACCTTGTTGTGGTTTTAGTTGGCATTTCCCTAAGGACTAATGATGTCGAGAGTCTTTTTGGGTGCTTATTTACCATTTGTATATTCTCTGGTGAACTGTCCATTTTTTTTTTTAATTTTTTGGTTGAGTTTTAGGAGGTTTTTAAAAGATATCTTCTGGATATATTCCTTTGTTATGTGTCATACAAATGTTTTCTCCCAGCTTGTGATTTGTCTTTATTCTCTTAACAGTGTCCTTCACAGTACAAAAGTTTTAAATTTTGATGAAATCATTTTTAAATGCATAGATTATGCATTTGGTATCATATCCAAGAACATTGCTTAACTAAAGGTCATGAAATTTTTCTCCTATGTCGTCTTCTAAGGGTTTTATAATCTTATGCTTTACACTTAGGTCTTTAATCAATTTTTTAAAAGATTTTATTTATTTGAGAGAGACAGAGTGCACAAGCATTTGTGTGCAGAGAGGGGCAGAGGATAAGGGAGAGAATCTCAAGCAGACTCTGTGCTGAGCATAAGGACCAATGCGGGGCTTGATTCCACAACCCTGAGATCACACCCTGAGCCAAGACCAAGAGTCAGACACTTAACCAACTGACCCACCAAGGTGCCCCAGGTCTCTGATCCATTTTTAAAAATAGCTTTGTTAAGGTATAATTTACATACCATACAATGCACCCATTTAACATGTAAATGCAATGTTTTCTAATTTTAATTTAATTTTAGCATCTTCAGAGTTGTGTAATCATCTCCATAATCTACTTTTGGAACATTTGCATCCCCACCTCAAAGAAACTCCATGCCCATCAGCGATCAATCCCCTTCCCCACTTCCCATCGTTAGCCCTAACAACCACCAATCTACTTTCTGTCTCTATAAATTTGCCTGTTCTAAGCATTTCATATAATTGGAATCATATGTGACCTTTTGTGACTGACTTAGCATATTTTTTTAAAAAAGATTTTATTTACTTACTTGACAGAGAAAGAGACAGCCAGCGAGAGAGGGAACACAAGCAGGGGGAGTGGGAGAGGAAGAAGCAGGCTCCCAGCAGAGGAGCCTGATGTGGGGCTCGATCTCAGGACTCTGGGATTACGCCCTGAGCCGAAGGCAGATGCTTAACGACTGAGCCACCCAGGTGCCCCTGACTTAGCATATTTTAAAGGTCCATCCACGTTGTAACATGTATTATAGTACTTAATTTTTTTTTTTGGTGCCAAAAAAGGTATTTATTTATTTATTTAAATGATTTTTTATTTATTTATTTTATTATTTTTTTAATGATTTTTTATTATATTATGTTAGTCACCATACAGTACATCCCCGGTTTCCGATGTAAGGCTCGATGATTCATTAGTTGCGTATAACACCCAGTGCACCGTGCAATACGTGCCCTCCTTACTACCCATCACTGGTCTATCCCATTCCCCCACCCCCCTCCCCTCTGAGGTCCTCAGTTTGTTTCTCGTAGTCCATAGTCTCTCATGTTTCATTCCCCCTTCTGATTACCCCCCCACCTTTATCCCTTTCCTCCCCTACCGATCTTCCTAGTTCTTATGTTCCATAGATGAGAGAAATCATATGATAGTTGTCTTTCTCTGCTTGACTTATTTCACTTAGCATTATCTCCTCCAGTGCCGTCCATGTTGCAGCAAATGTTGAGAACTCGTTCTTTCTGATAGCTGAGTAATATTCCATTGTATATATGGACCACAACTTCTTAATCCAGTCATCTGTTGAAGGGCATCTCGGCTCCTTCCACGATTTAGCTATTGTGGACATTGCTGCTATGAACATTGGGGTGCATATGGCTCTTCTCTTTACTATGTCTGTATCTTTGGGGTAAACACCCAGGAGTGCAATGGCTGGATCATAGGGTAGCTCAATTTTTAACTTTTTAAGGGACCCCCACACTGTTTTCCAGAGTGGCTGTACCTACTTGCATTCCCACCAACAATGTAGGAGGGATCCCCTTTCTCCACATCCTCTCCAGCAATTGTTGTTTCTTGCCTTGTCTATTTTTGCCATTCTAACTGGCATAAGGTGGTATCTCAGTGTGGTTTTGATTTGAATTTCCCTGATGGCTAATGATTTTGAACATTTTTTCATGTGTCTCTTAGCCATTTGTATGTCCTCTTTGGAAAAGTGTCTGTTCATATCTTCTGCCCATTTTTTGATTTGTTTATTTGTTTCTCGTGTATTTAGTTTGAGAAGTTCTTTGTAGATCTTGGATACCAGTCCTTTATCTGTAGTGTCCTTTGCAAATATATTCTCCCATTCCGTGGGCTGCCTCTAAAAAACTAAATCAAAAACAATCAAAAAATTAATTTATTTTTATAGCTGAATTATAGTCCATTGTATAAACTATATTTTATTCATTCACCAGCTGGACATTTTGCTTGTTTCAACAATTTAGCTATTATGCTGCTGCTGTGAATGTATGTCCACACAAAAACTTGTACACGGATATTTTCATTTCTCTTGAACATACCTAGGAGTGGAATTTCTGGGTCCTCTGGTAACTCCATTTAAATTTTTGAGGAACTGCTAAACTCTTGTCTTAAAGTGGTTTCACCATTTGACCTTACACCACTAATTTATGAGAGTTCCAACCACCATCACTTGTTAGTCTTTTTATTGCCCACGGTAGTGGATGTAAACTGGTATCTTACTGTATTTTGCTGTGATCCATTTTAATCTTTGTATATGGGGTGAGGGGTAGGGGTGCGGGTGGGGGCTTTAGGGTTAGGTTTTATGGTAAGGGTACGGGTATGTGTTAGGGTACAGGTTAGGGGTGAGGGTTAGGGTGTGGGGTATGGGTTAGGGTACGGGTTAGGGTATGGGTTAGGGTTAGGGGTTAGGGTACGGGTTAAGTACGGGTTAGGGTGCGGATTAGGGTGCGGGTTAGGTATAGGGTATGGGTTAGAGTAGGGGTTAGGGGTTCGGGGACGGGGTTAGGGTACGGGTTAGGGTTAGGGTATGGATATAGGGTTAGGGTTAAGGTACGGGTTAGGGTACGGATTAGGGTACGGGTTAGTGGTTAGGGGTTCGGGTGCGGGATAGGGTATGGGTTGGGTACGTGCTCGGAATGGGTTCGGGGTAGGGTTCGGGTTCGGGTTAGGGTTCAGATTCGGGTTTAGGGTGTAGGGTTCGGGGTTCGGGTTGGGGTTCAGGGTTAGGGGTTAGGGTACGGGTTCGGGTTCGGGTTCAGGTTCGGGTTCGGGGTTCGGGTTCGGGTAGGGTTCGGATTCGGGTTAGGGTTCGGGTTAGGGTTAGGGTTAGGGTTCGGGTTAGGGGTTCGGGTTAGGGTTCGGGTTCGGGTACAGGTTAGGGTTTGGGTTAGGGTTCGGGTTCGGGTTCGGGTTAGGGTTTAGGGTTAGGGTTAGGGTTAGGGTTAGGGTTTGGGTTCGGGTTCGGGTTAGGGGTTCGGGTTCGGGTTCGGGTTCGGGTTAGAGTTCGGGATCGGGTTAGGGATCGGGTTCGGGTTAGGGTTCGGGTTCGGGTTAGGGATCGGGTTCGGGTTCGGGTTAGGGATCAGGTTCGGGTTCGGGTTAGGGTTAGGGTTCGGGTTCGGG